>NC_052354.1:9426149-9743945 GCF_009727055.1 Benincasa hispida
AGGCCTATCATTGTTATTAGCCATGTTCCTTCTTCGCCGTATACGGTTCTGACGTGCTCGTGCGCGAAAAGTATGCTCGATCTCTAGGTCGGCTTCGAATTCTGGTTCAGTCCCAATACTCATAACCGTCAGCCTGCTCTCCGCGTTAAACAGACAGTACAACAGAGAACTGTCCTGCAAAATACCACAAAAATATTCAACACTAAACATTGCCAATCCCCGACAACGGTGCCAAAAACTTGATATACGAAATTTATGTTTATATTATTATATTTTATCGCCAAAAACTTGTAATGGTTTGATAGACGAAATTCATTCATTTAAAGTATAGGCCCGATGGAACAGTTGACAGATACAAAGCCAGATTAGTTGCCAGGGATTTTATTCAGACTTTTGGGGTTGATTATTCCGAGACTTTTTCGCCGGTTGCAAAGCTAAACACAGTTCGGGTCCTCCTTTCTGTTGCAGTTAATAAGGATTGACCCCTTCACGAGCTTGATGTGAAGAATGCCTTTCTTAATGGAGAGTTGGAGGAAGAAGTCTATATGAGTCCTTCCCCAGGATTCGAGAAACAGTTTAATCACTGAGTTTGCAGATTAAGAAAGTTCTTATATGGGCTAAAACAGTCACCAAGGACTTGGTTTGGCAGGTTTACTATGTTTGTAAAGTCGCAAGGATATAAACAGGGTCATTCTGATCATACTCTATTTACTAAAAGGTCAGTATTCGGGAAAATTGCAGTTTTGATTGTTTATGTTGATGACATTGTTATTTCAGGTGATGATACCTCAGAGATTGACCAATTGAAGGCAAAGATGGTTGAGGAATTCGAAATCAAAGACCTTGGAAAACTAAGATACTTCCTTGGAATGGAAGTAGCTCGATCGAAAGAAGGAATTTCAGTTTCCCAACGGAAGTATACTCTAGACTTGCTTAAGGAAACAGGTATGACGGGTTGCAAACCAGTTGATACCCCTATAGAAGCAAATGCAAAGTTAAGTAATATGAGTAAAGGTGTTCCAGTGAGCAAAGAAAGTATGACAAGTTGCAAACCAGTTGATACCCGTATAAAAGCAAATGCAAAGTTAAGTAATATGAATAAAGGTGTTTCAGTGAGCAAAGAAAGATATCAGCGATTTGTTGGGAAATTAATATCTCTCTCATACTAGACCCGATATCTCTTATGCAGTAAGTATGGTAAGTCAGTTCATGCAGTCTTCATACGAAGAACACATGAGGGCAGTAGAGCGCATTTTGAGATATCTGAAAACCTCTCCAGGGAAAGGCTTGATGTTCAGGAAAACTGAAAGGCGATGCATCGAAGCTTACACCGATGCTGATTTGGCAGGATCTGTAGTAGACAGAAAATCAACATCAGGGTATTGTACTTTTGTGTGGGGCAACATTGTTACATGGAGAAGCAAAAAGCAAGGTATTGCCAGAAGTAGTGTTGAGGCAGAATACAGGGCCATGAGTCTGGGAATCTGTGAAGAGATTTGGCTTGAAAAAGTTTTGAAAGACCTTGATCAAGAGCATACCGTTCCAATGAAACTCTATTGTGATAATAAAGCAGCTATAAGCATAGCAAATAACCCTGTTCAACATGACAGAACAAAGCATGTGGAGATTGATCGACATTTTATCAAAGAAAGACTTGATAGTGGCAACATTTGTGTTCCTTATATTCCTTTCAATCAACAGATTGCAAATGTCCTAACAAAGGGACTACCCAGACAGCTATTTGACGCATGTGTGAGCAAGTTGGGTTTTATTGACATCTATGCCCCAACTTGAGGGGGAGTGTTGAAATTAAGATTTTGTACTCTAGGGGAATTTTTGTCTTTTTCATTGTACCCTAGGGTTTTCCTTTTCTCTATTTAAGCTGGTGGTCTGTTGTATTTCTTTGTATCAGTTTTCTAATAAGAATCCCTTTATCCCGTGGTTTTTCTCCCTGATTAGGGTTTTCCGCGTAAAATCTTGGTGTGCTTTTTTTCTTTCCCTACTCTTGTTTTTCATCAAAATGCATTAGATAAAACCTGATGAAAAATAGAGTAGGGAAAGGAAAATAGCACACCAAGAATTTACGTGGAAAACCTTAATTAGGGAGAAAAACCACGGGATAAGGGAATTATTATTAGAAACTGATACAATAGAATACAGTAGACCAACAGCTTAAATAGAAAACAGGGAAACCATATGGTACAATGAAAAAGACAAAATTGCCCATAGAGCGTAAAACCCTAATTTCAACACTCCCCCTCAAGTTGGGGCGTAGATGTCAATAAGTCCCAATTTGCTCACACAAGCGTCAAACAACTGTCTGGAAAGCCCTTTTGTTAGGACATCTGCAATTTGTTGATTGGAGGGAATATAAGTAACACAAATGTTGCCACTATCGAGTCTTTCCTTGATAAAGTGCCGGTCAATCTCCACATGCTTTGTTCTGTTATGTTGAACAGGGTTGTTTGCTATGCTTATGACTGCTTTATTATCACAGTAGAGTTTCATTGGGCTGGTATGCTCATAATCAAGGTCTTTCAAGACTTTTTCATGCTAGATCTCTTTACAGATTCCCTAACTCATGGCCCTGTATTTTGCCTCAGCACTGCTTCTGGCAACACCACCTTGTTTTTTGCTTCTCCATGTAACAAGATTGCCCCACACAAAGGTACAATATCCTGATGTTGATTTTCTGTCTACTACAGATCCTGCCAAATCAGAATCGGTGTAAGCTTCGATACATCATTTTTCAGTTTTCCTGAACATCAAGCCTTTCCTTGGAGAAGTTTTCAGATATCTCAAAATGCGCTCTACTGCCCTCATGTGTTCTTTGTATGGTGATTGCATTAAATGACTTACCATACTTACTGCATAAGAGATGTCGGGTCTAGTATGAGAAAGATATATTAATTTCCCAACAAGTTGCTGATATCTTTCTTTGCTCACTGGAACACGTTTACTCATATTACTTAACTTTGCATTGGCTTCTATAGGTGTATCTACTGGTTTGCACCCTGTCATACCTGTTTCCTTGAGCAGGTCCAGAGTATACTTCCTTTGGGAAACTGAAATTCCTTCTCTTGATCGAGCTACTTCCATTTCGAGAAAGTATCTTAGTTTTCCAAGGTCCTTGATCTCGAATTCCTCAGCCATCTTTGCCTTCAATCAGTCAATCTCTGAGGTATCATCACCTGAAATAACAATGTCATCAACATAAACAATCAAAACTACGATTTTCCCAGATACAGACCTTTTAGTACGTATGATCAGAATGACCCTGTTTATATCCTTGAGACTTTATAAACATGGTAAATCTGCCAAACTAAGCCCTTGGTGACTATTTTAGCCCATATAAGGACTTTCTCAATCTGCAAACTCGGTGATCAAACTGTTTCTCAAATCCTGGGGGAGGACTCATATAGACTTCTTCCTCCAATTCTCCATTGAGAAAAACATTCTTCACATCAAGCTAGTGAAGGGGCCAATCCTTATTAACTGCAATAGAAAGGAGGACCCGAACTGTATTTAGCTTTGCAACTGGCGAAAAGGTCTCTGAATAATCAACCCCAAATGTCTGAGTAAAACTCTGGCAACTAATCTTGCTTTGTATCTATCAATAGTTCCATCAGGCTTATACTTTATTGTGAATACCCATTTACATCCGACTGCTTTATGACCATTTGGAAGATTGACTTGATCCCACGTATGATTTTTCTCGAGGGCTTTCATTTCTTCCATAACTGCTGCTTTCCATTCAGGACTTTCCAATGCGGTGTGTATACTTTTTGGTATCACCACTGTGTCTAGGCTTGTAGTGAGGGCCTTGAACTCAGGAGATAAATTATTATAGGACAAGTAACTTTGCAACGGATATTTAGTACATGATCTCGTACCTTTCCTCAGGGCAATCGGAAGATCAAGGGATTCATCTCTATCTTTATTTTCTTCTGACATACTGCATTCTCCCTCTGGTTCTGTTATTTTCCCACTTTCAACATTTTTTCCAACGGGAATAAGAGAAGCTTCTTTTTCAGGTTCTACCATGTCCTCAAGAGTCACACATTCATCTGTCTCTACACTAGACTTGTTCAGTTGGGAGGATGGGTGTGTTGGTGTTGACACTAACATCAAGGATGGGTTCAGGTTCAGGTAAGGTAGAAAGGCTGGGACCCCAATTGGTTTCTTCACTAGAATGCTCCCCCTGAAAAGAACCATTGGGAAAGAATGGATGATCTTCGAAGGTCACATCCATAGAGACAAAATATTTCCAGGAAGGAGGGTGATAACACTTGTACCCACGCTGATGTAGAGGGTACCTTACAAAAACGCATTTTTGTGCCCGAGGGGTAAACTTGGTACGGTTAGGTTCGTGTGTATGGACGAACACCACACAGCCAAAGACACGAAGGGGTACATCAGAAAGAAGTCTGGAGTTTGGGTAAGACTCTTTGAAATAGTCTAATGGGGTTTGGAATTTTAGGACCCGGGATGGCATGCAGTTTATTAGATGGGCTGCTGTCAGGATAGCATCACCCTACAAATAAGAGGGAAGAGAGGTAGACAACATAAGAGAGCGGGCAACTTCGACTAGGTGACGGTTTTTCCATTCGGCCACTCCATTTTGTTGAGGAGTGTACGCACAGGAACTCTGATGGACAACACCTTTGGAGATAAGGAATTCTCGTAAGGTGTTACTAAGGTATTCTCGACCATTATCACTTCTGAGAATAGCGATTTTAGCGTTGAACTGGGTTTCTATGGAATTGAAAAATTGTTGGAAAACTAACGTGACTTCTGATATATCTGTCAGCAGGAAAACCCAGGTTAGACGAGTATGATCGTCAATAAAAGTTACAAACCAACGCTTCCCAGTTATGGTAGTGACTGGTGAAGGACCCCAGACATCACTATGGAATAGAGTGAACGGTTTAGACGGCTTATAGGGTTGAGAAGAGAAAGAAACACGAGGTTGTTTTGCTTGGACACACACATCACATTTCAATTTAGAGATATTAATATTGCGAAAAAGATGAGGGAACAAATAGTTCATATACTGGAAATTAGGATGGCCAAGACGATAATGCCACAACATATAATCAGTTTCAGAAATGGAAAAATGAGAAGAAAACAAACTAGTCCTATCAAATAGCCTAAAGGAAGCTTCTTCAGTAAGGAAATAGAGTCTCTTGTCATGCCGGGCAGTGCCAATCGTCCTCCCCGAGGTCAGATCCTGAAAAACATCATCAGGTGAGAAACTAACACAACACTTCAGATCTCTTGTTAGCTTACTAATAGATAACAGATTGTAAGACACTTTTAGCACATGCAACACATCTTGGAGTACTAAGCCGGCAAAGGGTGACACTCGTCCTTTGCTAGCAACAGGAGCAAAGGACCTATCTGCAATTCTGATTCTTTCATTTCCAGCACCAAGTTGATAAGATAAAAATTGATCAGAAGAACCAGTGAGGTGATCTGTGTCTCCTGAGTCTAATATCCACGGTTTATTACCCGTTATACTCACAAGACCAAAAGATTGAAAAGTACCTGTATGGGCGATTGCACTTACGCCCACTGTAGTAGTATTCGGAGGTTCTGAGTCTGAGTATCTTTAGTAACAGATTCACCTACGAGAGCTCGACTTGGCTGTCGTTTCTTACCATTAGGTGGTCGGCCGTGGAGTTTCCAGCACTTATCTTTAGTGTGCCAGGGTTTCTTGCAATGTTCACACACTGGGGGTGGCTTACTGTTCTGTTTATCTTGTACCGAGCCTGATGTTTTGAAAGCAGCGGAATCTGTTGGTGTTACAGGAGTACTGTTCATGGCTCTTGACCTATCTTCTTCCAGGCGAACTTCAGAACAGACCTCCATTAGGGATGGTATAGGTCTGGTCCTCAGTATACGACTGCGCACTGTATCAAATTTAGAGTTGAGACCTGCAAGAAAGTCATACACGCGATCTGTTTCCTCAGACTGATAATGTAACACTCCTCCACAAGGACAGTTCCAGATCATCTCACGGCACAAATCCATCTCTTGCCATAACAGAGATAGCTTGTTAAAGTAAGCGGTAACGTCCATCGTTCCCTGTTTGCATTCATGGACCTGCTTACGTAGAGTATACAAACGTGAGGCATTCTGTCTCCTGGAGTAGAGTTTCTAGGCTGCCTCCCAAATATCACGGGCTGTAGCTGCATACAATAAAGGTTTTCCAACCTGAGGTTCCGTACTGCCAATCAAAATTGATCTCAACAAAGAATCCTCTCCTTTCCACATTCGCTCTTGGGGGTCACCGATCCTTGGTTTTGGTATTTCACCTGTCAGATATCCAAATTTATGACGGCCCTCAAGAGCCATTTTAATAGATTGGGACCAAGAGAAGTAATTATCACCATTCAACTTTTCCCCTATAATAATTCCAAAAGAATTGCCTATAGTTCCAGAACATAAATTTGAGGAGTAAGTATGGAACGAAGTTACCGAGTTTTCAGGGTATGGATTTAGATCTGATTGGATCTTGGATTTTGATCCCATGGCTTCCCTAATAGCAGCAAGCTGCTGTTGAAACATCTCGTTCTGTTGTTTAATCTGCAACTGCAACTGCAACTGGGTAATTCGATCTTGGATTATATTTCCTTGGTCCTGGTGGTATGATGAAGACTCGCCCCCTCCAAACTTATCCATAATCGGCGAACACTGCCCCATTCGGTTGCTCATACCTGGCTGGAAAATACCCATACCTCTTTCATCTGTCCTTTGGTGCGGCAAAGACTGGGATGAGGCTCCGATCTGAGAGGAGAAGGCCGGCGGCACTCCCGAAGGACGGAAACTTGATTGATCGGCGTCGGGCATCACAGATCTGGACCAATCGACGTCGAATATAGCAGATCGGAGCTCGGGCATCGTAGATCTGGTCCAGTCGGCCCTGGGTATAACTGATCGGTGCTCCACAGCTTCGGTCGGCAGCGTCTGGGACCCGGTCGGACCGGTTTCGCGCGGTTGGTTGCTGGTCGACCTCCTCTTTGCATGTCTGAACCGGAAGGATCCCTTCGTTTGCGTGCGGCTGATTCGAAAGGGTAGCGTGCGGTTGGTGGTTGGGTCTTTGAGGGAGGCGGCTGGCTCGACGGAAATGGCCGGCGGTGGGTAGGGTGGCGGCGGCTGGTCTTCACGGAAGTAGGGAAGAAGGGTTTGGAAGTATCTATCAATGGCTTTTTGGATAACAGTGGTTATATCTGGGTTATTGGTTTGGGATTCTCCTATTGGATTTTCCTCAATGGTGGCCAGGGTTTCGTCTCCATGCTCTGATACCATGATGAAAAATAGAGTAGGGAAAGGAAAATAGCACACCAAGAATTTACGTGAAAAACCCTAATTAGGGAGAAAAACCACGGGATAAGAGAATTATTATTAGAAACTGATACAATGGAATACAGTAGACCAACAACTTAAATAGAGAACAGGGAACCTTAGGATACAATGAAAAAGACAAAATTGTCCCTAGAGCGCAAAACCCTAATTTCAACCAAACCAAATTCATAAACCATTCCAATGGAGAGAAGGAATCCTTGAAAAGATGGCCGTTAATGGTTTTTGTTGCAACTTATCTAACTTGATGGGAATAAAATTTGTATAAAAGGTTTTTTATTTGTCAAAAATTGCTTAAATTTATTAGACATCTGCATACCGATTACTTTGCATAGTCTCAAGCCTGAAGTTCAACTGCATACACGTAATGTTATGGGTGCCTATTTGAATGCTTGCCACGTGAAATAACTCGCGTGGCAGCGGCTGCTCACCATTGAGTATCCACTTTCTTGTGATTCCTGCTATGATCGTCAACTAAAACTCAAATTATTGGATTGAGGCATAAAATCTCACTTGAAATATAAATAAACTAGATTCTTGTTTCTTTCTTCCTCCGTTGATGTCTTTTCTCATTTTTCTTGTTCTTTTTTCTGAAAGCTTAGAAGTTAGAATCTTCGGGTGCCTCTTGTTATTGCAAATCTGTTAACGTTTATGACTTTTTACTTGTATTTTACTAAGAACTTAATATGTTGTCTTTTGTGTGTGGCTTTTGTAAAGATTAATTCTTTCAAGTTTTGTGCTACAGTCAAAGGGCATTCATGAAGTATCGCTTACCTTTAAGGGAAATTGTTGTTGACTTTTACAATGAATTAAAGAGCATAACATCAGGATATGCATCATTCGATTATGAGGATTCAGAGTAAGTTTAGTGCTCTCTCTATTCATTTCCGTTTATAAACCTTTTCTCTCAAATCTCCTCGTCTTTTTCTGCATGGGCATAATGAAAGATGACTAATTGTTGAAATTTGTCAAATTATTTTCTTTTTCAACATTGATTCATAATCAATGTCTCTAGCTAATATGTTTTCTCAGTTCTGTGAAAACCTGATGTATTATAGGCTCTTCTTAGTTGGCTGCGCTGATATGTTGAGGTTTTCGAGGTTATGTGATATGATTGCGTCATCCATATATCGATGGATTGATGGATGGGTGTGATTACCAGGTATCAACAGGCAGAGTTGGTGAAACTGGATATTCTATTGAATGGACAGCCAGTTGATGCAATGGCGACTATTGTTCATAATTTGAAGGCACAAAGGGTCGGGCGCGAATTGGTGGAAAAACTGAAGAAGTTCATTGACAGGTATATGATTATTTTATTTTATTTTTATCCTATTCTTGTGTTTTGACGTGAGCCGTTTTTATGCTGAACAGGCAAATGTTCGAGATAACAATACAAGCTGCGATTGGATCTAAGATTATTGCTAGAGAAACGTAAGTCTTATTTTATTTACTTACCCAGATTTTTATTACATATTTAAAGCATGAGTGGCCTAAAATCTGGGAATGCTTATTATAATACCTTGGATACATATATAATAATAATAATAAATAGAAACTTGTAGACAAGCTATTTTGATTGTGAGACTGTTACATGATTACTCATTGATTTTCCTTCAACTTTCATTGTCGGACTGAATTATTTATGTTGATTTTAGGATTTCGGCTATGAGGAAAAACGTTCTTGCGAAGTGTTATGGTGGGGATGTTACTCGGAAGAGGAAGCTATTGGAGAAACAAAAGGAAGGGAAAAAACGAATGAAACGTGTTGGATCTGTTGATATTCCTCAGGAAGCATTTAATGAAATTCTGAAGGTCTCATAGGTGGAAAATCCGGATAAATTAATGAACCATACTTATTACTGGTATAATTCTCATCTAACTACATGAACATTTGGAAATACATTCACTTTGTATTCAATGATAATCACGTAGATTAAGATTAAGATATTTCAGTGAACTTGCATTCTGCAGTTTAACCATTTACAACTCCCTTCTCCCTATACTTGTGACAAGAAATTGGTTGGGAAAATAACGAAAAGTGCAAGGAAGAGGAGAGTACAGAATGATCTGTCCTGGCAAATCCCAAGATGCTAAGGTCAGAAGATTGTTGGTACCATAGATTAGTCTCAATTAGAGACCTGTATTGTTGTGTATTGTTGTGCTGTTTATCATTATCTAGTTTTCCTTTCCCTTGTATTGTACTCTTAGGTGATTGGTTCAATATCTGAAATTTTGAGATATCTGGATTATAATATGAGCCATGGATTTTATTGATTAGATGCCAACAAACCTTTGTATTGGTGCGTGAGAGAGACCTCCTCCCTTGGTTTTTGCATGCAAGTGATTCTGGTCTTGTGATTCCTTGTGTAGGTGAAAATCTATATTAATAACACTTTATCAAATGTTTTTAGAAAACTAATGATTTTTTTTTCTTTTTGACATGGTGATGGAATTGAACCTTCTTCCAGTAGTACGAGGATTATGCCAATTGAACTATGTATATTTTGGTAGAAAATTAATGTCCTTAAACAAATAAACAATTGATTGTTTTTTTTTTTGTTAACTCAGAACATATAGGTTTCGATTACCTGTTAATAGTACCCATTATTAATAGAATGGTTAAAATAAAAAAGGTAATTGATTTTTTTCCATCAAAAGAGGAAAAAGAAAAAAAAACCAAACAATTCTTTACTTCTTTATGTTTTTCTTTCACTATTACATTATACGATGAAGATTCAAATCTAATAATCTTTAACCATTTAACCATACTTATTTACATATTTCTTTACCTATATTTACTACTAAAGTAATGACTAGAAAGTCTTCCAAAAAAAAAAAAGAAAAGAAAAGAAAAGACTAGAATGATTATATCATATGATTGACATATTGTAGCTTTCTTTCATCATTCCTACCATGAGTGTAATCATTCAATATGATTTACATAACTTTTAACACATTCTTTTATATCATGAGTTTATCCAAGGGATTCAAAAATATTTTTGAGATGCTAATCTAATGATGACCTAAATGATAATACCCTGTTTTTAGTCCTTATCCAACTATCCCATCACACAATGAAAATAAAATGATAAAATGATGGCAATAAATCTCCATTCTACTTTAGGCAAATACATTTCCCACCCTCCCTTGACCTAAATAAGCTGCAATTTTCGCCTTTAAAGAATCTTTTGCAAGGTATCTCACCACCGTTGATTTCCAATATTTTGATAAAACAGGAGGAAAAAGAGAAGGGTTAATAGAAGATAGAGATACTAAGAAAGAAAGTGGCATTATGTTGATATTTCCAAGGGTTAAAATATATATGTTGTTATTGGTATCGACGTTTCAATTTTACAGATATATTGACGAATATTTTTATAAATTACGAATTTTATAAAATTTATCTAAATTAATAACTAAGTTATTCTTATTCTTAAAAATATTAGATCAAGTAGATGACATTTTTTATGTTTTATCAACATTAATAAAAGATCTTGGAGATATTCATGGATATTTAATATCAATATCAAACCTTTCAATTTGATGGATATTTTCAATTATTGGATATGCATTGTTGAGATTCAAAAGAAGTCTAAGAGTGTGTTTGGTTCAACTTAGTATTTAGTTTTCAAAATAAGTCATTTTAGAAAAATCTTAAAGTGTTTGGCACCCACTTAAAATAATTTTTGAAACATATTTCAACTAGTTTTTACCAAAGAGTTTAAATGAATATTTTGAAAAACATTTTTTTCTCTAGTCGATCCAAACAAGCTTTAAATCTCCATAATCGAATTGTGTTTTTCCAAAAGCAAAATAAAAGAATCAACTCTAACTTGTTACTTGTAAACTAAGATATCAATAATATGCAGAGAAATACCAACCTAAACTTCAAAAAGATGATTCATTTGTACGAATATAGCAAGAAGCATACTGCAATGTATGTAATCAGCATCGAACTTCACCTCCGAGTCGATATATATAGCATTTCATAGGAAAAAGAAAAAGAAATACTGGGGATACAGTTGGAGAAAGGATGTTGACTGTGGAGATGGCACAAACACATAACTCATTGATGATAGTTACAGCAAACAAATAGGATTTACAGATTAGCTTTCATAACAATAACCTTCTTCAAATCTACCATCATTCTCATTTTCTTATCTACTTTCATCACTTCAAATCTCAATCAATGGCGTAAAAACACAGTCCGAATCGACCTTCCTTTCACTTCATCCCCTCTCCATATCCCACCCGAAATCTAGAAACAAAAAGGATAGAATAAATGGACAAAAGGAAAGTCTTTTCAAGGCTCTAATATGGACATAAAGTCAACTGTATAGACAAGAGGCCAAACCATCCTATTTGCTAATTAACTTTGATTATGCTTTAACAAATAAGTGTTAGATTCAAGGTACTAACTTGATCGAGTTGGTTATTAAGGTTATCTCCTGTCAGGTTTTGGTGACTGTTGAGGATAATTATATGGAGAAGCATGAGGACCATTTGGACTTGATAAGCTTCTAATGTGTTGCCCGTTCCTTGCCACAAACATTGACTGCGTGCGGATGACACTTTTCGCATTGGGGGTGGACCTGGCACGGTCTGCTTGCATGGTTTGGAAGTAATAGGAAGAACTTGCCATGTCCTTGAGGTTGGGCAAAGGTTTTAAAATTTCAACAACTTCACTCATCACAGGTCTGGCTTTAGGATCTCTACTAAGGCAGTGAGCTGCAAGCTCTGCAGCTTTTTGAGCACCTTTGATCGAGAAGTGACATTCGAGGCGAGGATCTATCAACCGGTAGAACTTCCTCTTGTCTCCAAGCAGGGGCCTAGCCCATTCAACAAGGTTGTGCTCCCCATTCGGTCTATTTTTATCCATTGATCTTCGGCCGGTTAGCATTTCGAGCAAGACAACTCCAAAACTGTAGACATCGCTTTTTGATGTCAAATGCCCTATGGAGTTCAAGAATATTAGAACTTAGATGTATGAGTAATAAAATGTACAGTGTTTAATGACAATTGTACAAGTTCATATGCCAACAAGAGTAATCTCCAATAAAACCCCAAGTCTACACATACTCAGAACATCGTCTAGACAGTTACAGAACTTTGCAGAAACTTCTTTTTCACTATTAGCGAACATCAAGAAAATCTTGTCTGCGAATGAGTTCTATTTGCAGGGGGTAATGGGAAGGGCTACAGTGGTTAACAATTTTCTCAACAATATACTTCACCCCCTTCACAGGGATGTTGTACTTAAAAGAAACTGTTTAATAATGGATGACAAAACATGCTGTCCAACTTATTTGAATTTTACAAATATGTCGATAAAACATCAATACCTATGGATATTTCTGTTGATAAAAAGATTTGTAAAGTTATTTAAAATAAAAAGTAAGTTGTTTTTAATCCCAAACTATGTTATAGATCTTGTTATTAGTGTAATATATACTTTTTTTTTTTTTAAAAAAAATGGTTGTGAGTGTCTGGGCCAGCTTACACATATCTTGACTAATCTCACGGGACAGTCTGTCTAACCCTATAACATTTGAATGTAAAGGAAACTCATGGGTTAGTAAATCCTAGGTAGGTGACCACCATGGATTGAATTCATGACCTCTTAAGCCCTTTATCAAGGTGATGTTCCCTTATTTACCACTAGGCCAACCTATGATGGTTACACATGCAATATATACTTCACCACTAATTGGGAAAAGAATGGTAACCCCTTGACTTTGATTCCTTACCACTCGGTGTACTTTTGTAGTGTCCACGAAATTATATTTCTTATTCAATTAAGGGTAAATTTCATAGAAATACAGGCTCCATTTTGTGACGGGCTTCTTTATTATATATTGTCCTTTTGTGTTTTTTCAGTTATCTAAATGGAACTTTGGTCTCTCATAGAAAAAGAAAAAAAGTAGAAATACTAGAAGTGCTCACATCAAATATGAATGAAGAAAAACCTACCAGTCATCACATATTCTGGAGCTGCATAGCCATAGGTTCCCATAACCCGAGTTGAAACATGAGTTTTGTCACCCTCAGGGCCATCTTTTGCAAGTCCAAAATCTGAGAGTTTAGCGTTGTAGTCCTAAAACAACATTTTTAACCTTCTATAAAAGCCGTGGGCTTGAGGATAACAAAATAAAAAGGCAAATAATTTGGTAGACATACCGCATCTAATAAAATATTAGACGTTTTAAAATCACGATATATCACTGGTCTTTCAGCTTCTTCATGAAGAAAAGCAAGGCCTTTAGCAGCACCAAGTGCGATTTTCAATCTAATAGACCAAGGAAGTGGCAAGGGCCCTTCTGTGCAAAATATGGTAATTACCATCGAACATTAAACATATGAAATAAATTATGAAATATATAAACATTAACATTCCTGAGATCACATCACAAATAAAATGAATGTAAAAAAATCACCATACACTGGGAACAATGTGCTTTAACACAAAAATGCACGGTGTACAGATGCATATATACCTATATATAACCCTTAATTTCAATAAGCTCAAACAGATAAAAATTCTAGAAGATGTCTACCAGACACTCATGTCATTTAAATCTTCAGATGAAAATGAGAAACAGAAACTCCAAATTGTATGCTTGTATCGTCTCATTGATAAGGTATTTAAGAAGAATTGTAGTGAGCTTATTTAAGAAGAATTGTAGTGAGCTTTAACTTTCTGTCATAAATTAAGGAAGAATAGTTTTTGGAATAAAGGAGCCACTTTTCACTGATAATATGAAAAGTACAGGACGGGGAAATTAAAACTTAGGAGCTTACAGAAAACCAGTAAATTTGGAAGTGATAGGAAAACAGTCATAATTACAAAATAATGGAGAAAAGAGTACAGCAAAAGGACCTCAGAAGCCTAGCTTTTCTTTCTCCAAATATTCATCCAGTTTTTGCTACCATCCTAAAAAATTCTTTGATATCTTTTCAACCAGTTGAAAATTTTTCAAAACCATTTTGTGCACCAAATCTTCAAACAGTGATGTCCTAAGCCTTGTCTAGCAGTAGCTTTCCTAATTTGTTTGCCATGCTTCCTTCTTATGTTGAAATATCAAATTATTTTAATAATCAACTGATATTGTTAACTTATTATTGATTTGACACCCTAGCTGACAATGCATGGCACCAACGATCATATTTCAGTTAGAGCAGTGAATCCCTATTCATCTGAGATGACAACACTATGCTATAATTCCAGAGTCATGACTGATATTTGAAACTGACTTCATGCTGCTTGCATCCATGCCCAGATTTAGCAAAACAATAAATAGATAAAATGAAAGTGACCAATATTTGTAGGGATCTGGGAGAAGTAGAAATGTAGAATAGTTAAAAGATTATGTCACATACTTCTGAAGAGGTGGTTCTCCAAACTTCCACGAGGCATGAACTCATAAACTAATAACCTTTGATCATCTTCAATGCAGCAACCAATCAATCTTACAAGATTAGAATGGTTGAGGTCACCGAGAAAGTTAACTTCAGCCTGAAATGGAAAGCAGAGTAAATTTTAACAAAGAAAAGAGGAGGATATCCCCAAAAGTCACTGTGATTGTGCGAGCAGCGAGACAGAGGTGAAGAGTGCCCATACCATCCACTCCTTGTGACCTTGTAGGCCGTCATGATTTAGAGTCTTGACTGCAACTGTAAGCCCAGTTCCAGGTTTAGCAGGAGCAGTTCCATTCTCCTCAATCCATCCTTTGAAAACACAACCAAAACCTCCCTCGCCAAGGAGGCTCTCAGGTCGGAAATTTCTTGTGGCTAACTTAAGCTCATTAAAAGTGAACTTACGAAGCCGAGAAGCAACCTTCAGCTCAGCACTGAGCTTGGGCGTGGACGAACTACTTTCAGCATTATCAGTAGTTGCAGATGACCCCAATGCAGTAGCCAGAATATCTCTTTTTTCGTCAAGTTTAGATTTACTATCTGCTAATTGCACATGATTAGAAGCAAATTTATAAACATATATCTAACATTAAGAATAGCAATTAACCAGATTTAGGAACATCTATCACTTACTCCCCTTGTTTTATGCGACCAGCACAGCACATTTCAATCGATAATGCCAATGTAAGTATGCAAACCATATTGCTAACCTAAGTGTACTCTATTAGTCAAGGCATTACTTACCTTCTTGATCGAAAGTTCAAATCCTCACTCTCGTGTTTGTGTTAAACTCAAAAGAAAAAAAAAATGCAGACCACATTAGAGTATAGAATGTATTGAAATCAAAGTATAATATGCCAAAGAACATTGGAAAGAAAGGAAAGTATGAATATAGAAACTTTTCAAAATAAATAAAACTTCCAAACGCTTCATTTTCAAGAAACAATCTATATCACTTTTCAAGACAATAATTTTCGAAAATCATTAAAAGCCGGCATCTTATCACACATAATATTACCCAGCTTGAAATACAGGATAAGCTTAAAATTGCATAGCCAGGGAATTTAATTTTACAAACCCATGAAAATCCAAAGAGGTAAATATTCCCAAAACTCTCACAAGTTGAACTTAAGTATTGGCTTCCTATGCTCCAAATTTATGATGATACAAATTAAGAAAGACCAAAAGATGAATATAATTTCCAGTCTCCTAACCGATTACATACGTTTTCGGAATATGTTAACTACAACGAACAAAAACCAAAAGAAGAAGAAGTTTACCGCAATGGGTACTGGTGCCACTGATGAAGCTATCGACCTTTGATCCACTCAACGAACTATCAACCTTTGATCTAGAAGGAATGCAATTCCCTATGAACTTCAACTTAACCCAACATCCAGTCTCTTCCTCGTCCAACTCATTCTCCTTCTTCTTCTTTTTCTCGCTACCTGTTCTTGACTTCTCAATCCATGTCTCAACCTTGGAATCATTAGGTGCCAAACCCATATCCTCAAATCTCTTAAAAAAACAGATTTCAATACCTCACAACCCAGAAATCTTACCTTTCATGGAAACCCCACTTGAAAAAATCCCCTCATCAACAACAAATTCCAACCGATTAATCAAACGAACTGATACCCAAATCACAAAAATAGCAAAACAAAAACAGGATCAAGATCACATAGCAAATTGCTGAAGAAGAAACAAACAAACAAACAAAGGGGAAAAGGAAAACAAACTCAAGCTCACTAAAGGGAACTTAGTCAAAAGAGCCAAAGATAGGGAAAGAGAGAGAAATGAGTGTAAAAAGGAGGCCGCTTCTGAAAGAGGGAAAGGCGTCCCAACAACGGGCAGGTCGGGCAGGTCGTGACAATGGGTGGCAGTTGGTCGGGCAAGGGAGAGAAAGAAAGAGCCATTGTTACAGTAACTATCGGATATTCTTCATCAAATCAAAGTACCAATTTTAAAGGAACAAAAATGCATTTTGGTAAAGTATTGGACTCTCAAATTTTGCCAATAAGAAATTGCCACATATATTATAGTGATATACTAGGAAGCACTACAGTTTTTATTTTCTTTTTTTATTTTTCTTTTTCTTTTCCTTTTTGTTGCATTAAATTGGTGCTATCCACATCTTTCTATACGTAATCATTACGTAGTTTCTAACTTAATACAGATAATGTATTTTATTTTCTTTAAAACTATATGATATAATAATATAAACATCAATGATGTATACCTTTTAGTATTTTATTTAGTTGGTCATACACTCATAAATGATGCCTTCCCCTTATAGGAAATTCATAAATGTGAATATTGTTTGTGTAGAAAGATGCATAGACTTCCTTTTTCCTCCTTCACAAACTACATCTTTGTTTCCTTTTCAACTTCTTCATAACGATGTTGAAGTATCAATAATTGAATTCAAGTATTATGTTTCTTTTATTGATGATCTATCTAAATATATTTGGATCTGTCTTTCGACATTTTAAGTTCATTGTTGAAAATCAATTATCTTCTCGTCTATAAATTTTACACATTGATGGGGAAGTGAATTTGTGAATCATACTCTAACCTTCTATCTTGAAATTAATGGTATTTCTTACTAAAAAACTTATGTTTATACAACTGAACAAAATGGTGTTGCTGAGAAAAAAGACAATCATATTCTTGAAGCATTTGTGTCATAACTCGTAACTTCATTCCTATTCATTTATGGTCTTTTGCCTTTGTTGGAACAATTTTTTCTTATTAGTTGTTTATCTTCCTCATCTTTTCAAAGTAAACCTCTTTTGAAAATCTCTTTCAATGTTCTCCTGATTATAAGAACCTCAAATCTTCGGTTGTGCATGCTATCCTTTACTCAAAACTTGCAATTCTCATAAATTTCAATCCAAAACCTCAGTATGAGATACTCATTGCTTGCTCCTTGATCGTTTAGACGATCATGCTTCATCGCATAGTTGTCGTATACTCGATCGTTTAGGCATGCATTTCACGATGTGTGCTACACGATCGTGTGGCCTTCATGTTTCATCGTATAATCAAAGGCACTCGATCCATGCTACACGATTGTTTATACTCGATCAACGTTACTCGATGATCACAAGAAGTTGCTACACGATTAAGGAACGAGGCTTCGCCCGGGCGGTTCAAGACCTGGTTCGCATGTTTGAATCGGTTGACTCGATGGTTTATGTAATAGATAACTTTTCTTTTCCCATTTTTTAGGCTAATCATCCTGGTCCATCATTTTTTAATGAATGTACATGTGATGTATATTTAATTATATACCATAACGTATGTCATATAGTTTTAAAATCCACCATAGGTTATGCATTTTATTCATGCATCATCTTTATATTATAAGTATTATAACATAGTAGCTTGCATGATTAAGTTACATTAAAGCATGCTCATGCATCATATAATATAAGAGTTATAATATATGCATGCATTAAGCATATCCATGCATCATCTTTATATTATAAGTGTTATAGTATAAGGGTGTATGTTAGCATGTATGCTTGGTTCATTACAAGTTATATAAAAGTTATATATAGTAATGAATGAACATTGCATGAAGCATGACACTTAGGTTAATTTATAAAAGTTATAAATACCTAGTCTAGCTTAGCAATGTGGTTGATTTTTAGTTGTTTCATTTTTTATAAGAATTATAATTAATGAAATTAGAACTAAAATTAATCAGAAAGACATGCATGCACACTTAGGCTTTAATCATGTTTTAAAAGAGTTTTAAAATTTGATTGAGATAGACCTAAGATCACGGTTCTAATGAGATTAGCAACCTAAGTTTAATCTTGTAATTCGGTTTAATAGGATTAAATTGACTAATAAAAGATTAAATATGTACCAAATCTATCTATAAGGGATCTTTTGTCTAAGGCAGGTTCTCGCTAGGTTGGGGTATTTAAGCTAATGGAAATGGAACACCCCTACCTAGGAACCTACCTGGAAAGGTGAATTAAATAGATTTGTTGCATGCATGCAAATTTGATGATAGTCTGTTAAAGTGTTTAATAAGACTTGAATCAAACTTGTTTAATTATCAAAAGCAAGTGTTATTTTTTAGCAAATTAAACACCCACTTAGTTAAAATCAGTAGTTGGATTTACTAAGTTAATGAATCCCTAGTAGAACATTAAGTGCGAGGTACTTAGTGTATATGATACTTCACTTAAACTTCTACACGTTTCTTCCTAAAAGTTCACACCGTGAGATCTATCCTCGGCCTCGAGGCACCCTGGGAGTATCTCCCTATAGGATGGTGTTTGGGTAGGTCAATACCAAGGTGAATGGAGAGAATGTTCATAGTAAGTGGGAGCGGGATGTGTGACAACATATCCCACGGTCTCTATCATTAGATTGGAAAACGTTTTCGTGCATTGCCTCGAGGCACCCTGGGAGTGTCCTCTTAAAGGATGAGTTGTATTTGCACAACTCTTTATTTGATCTCCTGAAAAGGATAGGGTTGCTTTAGTTTCTTGTCCTAATATGCATTTTTCCTACAGTGGGTGCATTAGGGCGGGACTCTAGGGCCTAAAATGAGGGGTTACACTTAAGCGGAATTGTTAAGATTGTTAACAAATTCTGGACCAAACAATGGTGACTGTTAGAGTAAATTATAAGGAGTTGTTTCTGTCTAATGGTTGATAATGTCTCATCCCAGTAAAGGAGCACTTGATCACCCCACCGGTAACTTTTGTCCTACCTCGTTGGGGCATCATTGCAAAATAGATGTCACAGGGTACAATAAAACTATTTTGCTAAAACCTCAAATTGGTGTTAAAAGTGGTAATGCAAGTAGACTCATTAAGTTTGTTCATGTTTTCAGCAACTTTTAAATAAGGGAACCGCTACTTTAGCTTTATTAGCCACTGACAAATTGACTAGCGATAACTACGCTAGTTGAAAAAACATGATAAACACGAAACTTATCATCAATGACCTCCGGTTTGTCCTTATGGAGGAGTTTTTTCCTATTCCACCTCAAAACGCTGCTCAAAATGTTTAAGAGGCGTATGAGAAATAGACACGGGCGAATGAAAAGATCCGAGCATATATCTTGGCCAATCTAAACGACATTTTGGCCAAGAAGCATGAGCCTATGGTCACTGCACGTGAGATCATGGAGTCCCTGAGGGGAATGTTCGGACAACCGTCTGCGCAACTCAGGCATGATGCTCTAAAGTTCATTTTCAACTCCAAAATAAATGAGGGTACATCTAATCGTGAACATGTTCTGAACATGATGGTCCACTTTAATGTGGTGAAGATGAACACGTATCATATCGATGAGGCTAGCCAGGTTAGCATAATTCTGGAAATGTTGCCATAAAGCTTCCTACATTTTGTTAGCAATGCTGTTATGAATAAGGTTGACTACACCATTACAACTCTCCTCAACGAGTTGCAGACATTCCAATCCTTGCTGAAAAGTAAGGAGAAGAAGGTTGGTGAGGCAAATGTTGCTTCATCATCTAAAAAGTTCCACCGAGGTTCGACCTCAGGAACTAAGTCTATACCTTCTTCTTTCGGTACCAGCAAGTGGAAGAAGAAGAAGAGTAGTAAGAGGA
Source organism: Benincasa hispida (assembly GCF_009727055.1). Classification (NCBI taxonomy): domain Eukaryota; kingdom Viridiplantae; phylum Streptophyta; class Magnoliopsida; order Cucurbitales; family Cucurbitaceae; genus Benincasa; species Benincasa hispida. The sequence goes on from NC_052354.1 coordinate 9,446,531, forward strand.
AATGGAAGGCACTGGCTAACTCATAACTTGTTGCTCTGCGGGGTAGGCGACCAGCGCTAGTTGACATGGGAAAATGTTTCCACTGCAACCAAGATGGGCACTAAAAGCGGAACTACCCACGTTATTTGAAGGAAAAGAAGAAAGCCAAATAAGATAAATGTGATTAACTGGTTTTGGAGACTTGTTTAGTGAAGAATGATGATTCTGCCTGGATTATAGACTTTGGGGCCATTAACCATGTTTGTTCTTCATTTCAGGGGATTAGATTCTGGTGGCAGCTTGAGGCTGGTGAGATGACGATACGAGTTGGCACCTAACATGTCGTCTCAATTGTGACAGTGGGAGGCCTCCGATTGACTTTACAGAATAGATTTATCATTTTAAATGATGTGTATGTTGTTCTCGAGTAAATCGGATCTTAATTTTTGTAAAGTCGTTGCTTGAATGTAAATACACCCTAAACTTTTTGGTTATAAAGTGTTCATTCTGAAAGATGGTGTTGAAATATGTTTAGCTAAACTGAAAATAATTTGTATGTGCTAAGGAAATTAGCAATAAATTCCCTCCATAACATAGAGATGTTTAAAACTGTCGTAACTCAAAACAAACGATTTAAAGTTTCTCCTAAAAAAAATGTCCAACTTTGGCACATTCATTTGGGGCAAATTAATCTCAATAGGATTGAGAGATTGATAAAGAATGGACTTCTAAATGAGTTAGAAGAAAATTCTTTACCTGTGTGTGAGTCATGCCTTGAAAGCAAGATGACTAAAAGACCTTTTACTGGAAAAGGTTATAGGGCCAAAGAGCCTCTAAACTTAGTGCATTCAGAACTTTGTGGTCTAATGAATGTGCATGCCAAGGGAAGCTACAAGTACTTCATCACTTTTACTGATGATTATTTGAGGTATGTGTATTTTTATTTAATGCAATATAAGTCAGAATCTTTTGAAAATTTCAAAAAGTTCAAGGCTGAAGTTGAAAACGCATTAAATAAACAGATTAAAACAGTTTGATCTGATCGGGGTGGAGAATTTTTGGTTTTTGAGTTCCAAAACTATATGATAGAACATGGAATTGTTTCCCAACTCTTACCACCTAGTGCACCGCAGCAGAATGGTGTATCAAAGAAGAGAAACAGAACCTTGTTGGACATGATTCGGTCGATGATGAGTTACGCTTCCTTACCAAACTTGTTTTGGGGTTTTACAGTAGAGAATGCAGCTTACATCCTTAACTGTGTTTCCTCCAAGAGTATTGCCAGAACACTTTTGGAGTTGTGGAATGGGCGTAAAGCTAGTTTACGTCACTTTCGCATATGAGGTTGCCTAACACATGTACTTGAGGCTAATCCTAAGAAATTGGAACCATGTTCGAGGTTGTGCCTATTTGTAGTCTACCCTAAAGGGACATGAAGGGGTTACTTTTATGATCCTAAGGAGAACAAGGTGTTTGTGTCTACAAACGATACTTTCCTTGAGGAGGATCATATAAGGGAGCACATTCCAAGAAGTAAAGTCGTGTTGAGTGAACTTTCCAAATAAACTACTGAAACTTCAACAAGAGTTATTGAAGAGCCTGCTACATCAACAAGAGTTGTTGATGGAAGTTCATCTAGTAAGTTAAATCCACCTCAAGAGTTGAGGGAACCTTGACGTAGTGGGAGGGTTGCAAACCCACCTATTCGCTATATGGGTTTAACTGAAATACTAGCTATGGTAGCCGATGGTGAGATTGAGGATATGTTGTCTTACAAGAAGGCAATGAAGGATATTGACAGAGATGAATGGGTCAAAGCCATGGATCTCGAGATGGAGTCTGTGTACTTTAACTCAGTTTGAGATCTTCTAGATCAACCTAATGGGGTTAAACCTATAGGTTGCAAATGGATCTATAAGAGGAAACAAGGTGCTGATGGGAAGGTGCAAACCTTCAAGGCTAGATTGGTGGCAAAGGGTTATACCCAGATAGAGGGAGTTGACTATGAGGAGACTTTCTCGCACGTTGCCATGCTTAAGTCTATCCGCATCCTCCTATCCATTACTTCATATTATAACTATAAGATATGGCAAATGGATGTCAAGACTGCTTTTCTGAATGACAATCTTGAGGAGACCATTTATATGATGCAACTCGAGGGATTCATAGCCTAAGGTCAAGAGCAAAATGTTTGCAAGCTGAATCGATCCATTTATTGACTGAAACATGCATCTCGATCTTGGAACATAAGGTTTGATACTGCGATCAAATCTTATGGCTTTGACCAAAACGTTGATGAGTCTTGTGTCTACAAGAAGACCATCAACAATTCAGTAGTTTTCTTAGTGTTATATGTAGATGATATCCTACTCATTGGGAATGACGTAGGTTTATTGACTTCAGTTAAGATCTAGCTAGTGACCCAATTTCAAATGAAAGATTTGGGAAAGACTCAGTTTGTTCTTAGGATTCAGATATTTCAAGATCGAAAGAACAAAATACTAGCACTGTCTTAGGCATCGTACATTGACAAAATATTGATCAAGTACTCGATGTAGAACTCCAAGTGGGGCCTACTGCCTTTTTGACACGGAGTTACATTGTCTAAGAAATAGTGTCCTAAGACACCTCAAGAGGTTGAGGAAATGAGACGGGTCCCTTATGCATCTGCCATGGGTATTTTGATGTACGTGATGTTATGTACTCGACCTAACATCTGCTACGCTGTGAGGATAGTCAATAGATATCGGTCTAATCTAGGACAGGGTCACTGGACAGCCATCAAGAATATCCTCAAGTAGCTTCGGAGAACGAGGGACTACATACTTGTGTATGGTTCTAAGGATTTGATCCTTATAGGATACAGGGACTTTGATTTTTCAGAATGATAAGGATTCTTAGAAATCCACTTCAGGATTAGTGTTCACTTTTAATGGAGGGGCTGTAGTGTGGTGAAGCACCAAGCAGGGATGCATCGCTGACTCCATAATGGAGGCTGAGTATGTAGCGGCTTGTGAAGCTGTTAAGGAGGCTGTTTGGCTCAGGAAGTTCCTGATTGACCTGGAAGTTGTTTCAGACATGTCTAAGCCCATCACTCTTTATTGTGATAATAGTGATGCTATGGCGAATTCCCGTGACCTCGAAGTCATAAGTGCGACAAACATATAGAGTGGAAGTACCATCTCATCCGAGAGATTATGCATTGAGGGGACGTGATTGTCATGAAGATAACTTCAGAGCACAATGTTGTTGATCCTTTACGAAGGCTCTCATGGCTACAGTGTTTGAGGGCCACCTGCAGAATTTGGGTACATGGGACCGACTGCGGCTGGACTAGGGCAAGTGGGATGTGTTTTACTGGACGTTTGTGCCCTAGTTTATTGTTTTGTGTACTTGTAATATGATTATCTCATACACCCCACTAGCTTTAGGACAAGTGGGAGATTGTTGGGATTGATGCCCTAAATCTCATAGGGTTCTGTAGTTTGTAAACACATGTGTGAACAAACACCTTGTGATATATAATATGATATATTTTATTCACTTCAGTCTATGAAATATGTGATATTTTAGTTGCATTAACCACAAACCAATAAACTAAGATCCTTGGTTATTGTTGTAACTTAAGTATGTATATGGAGACATACAAGTGAATCGTGCTTTAAGTGATAACCTAAATGGTCTGTAGTATATGAATAATGAAGGAAAAACTTATCCTAGTGATACTACGAATACGACCCGCTTCGTAGATGTTACAAGTGTTGTAAAGTGCTACAAATGATCTGATCCTGATCATTCATGTGGAGACATGTGAGCGGGGGTATCCTATACAAAGAAGTTTGTATAATACTGGACCACGAAATGTTTAGTCTCGTTATATAACGTCGTTCATGACAGAGACTTTCATTTCCCTAAGATGACCATAGGTAACATGACCTTAATCCTGAGTGAGTTGTGAACTCCTGCATATGAGAGTGGTCATTTGATTTGCATAGGTGCGAGTGGCCAGATCGCCGACTCAAACCTACCACTTTGGGTATTCGTCTGATTGGGGAGCTGGAAACTCAGCTACACAAGACGGAATTCACTTATTCCTCAAAGCAGGGGTAAGTAGATAAATTACTTCCTTAAAGGTTGATTCTAAGGCTTGAACAATGTGGCACCACATCTTCTCTTGGCCCGAGAAGGGTTTAGTCATGATGGGATTATGATATATTTTTTATTAGAGGAATCAGTGGTACTTAAGGAGTTAGATATAACTACAGGGGCAAAATGACAATTTGGCCCAGCTGTACTTACGAGCGATTTGTGAAGGGTCATCGTACTGTTGATTGGTTATATCTGATGGACACAAAAATATATATGTAGTCCGAAAAGTGCAACTATCGGTCTTTAGTGGAGTGCCCGACAGTTAACGGATGGTGGATATCGTGATTAAAAAGTTTAGTCAGTTATTCACGTAGTGTTGGAGCTTCAAGTTACAGGCCCATAAGGTCCCCTTGGTAGCTCAATTGATTCATGTTGAGAATCAGTTTTTGGGTTAGTTTGAAGTGTTCAAATTAACAAGAAGGAATTTGATTATATATGATATAATTAAATTAGTTCAATTATATGTGATATAATTGATTTAATGTGTTTGATACATTATTTGATTGGAGGAATTAATATATATATGATTTATATTAAATACCGTAAATGAGAAAAAGAACTATGGTTTATATATTGCATATGATATAATATTAAAACTATAGGTTATAAATACAATATAATAAATTAGTTATTACATTTATTTATAATAAATTAATTATGAGATAATTGTTTTTTGGTTTTCTCCAAATAACCACCTTAGTGGGAGGTTTTAATTGGTTTATGGCAACTATTGGATAAAAGATGAAAATTGTTTTCATTTTTGTGATCCACACATTGCACGTGCAAAAGAGATCAAGTTATCAGATGATAACTTGTTGAGAGAGTAAGCGATCGATGGAGTTTTTCTATACGATAGTTACTCACTACTGATCGATCGAGTACTCAAGTCTATATGACAGGCTTATTCCTTTTGCACCTACTCGATCGTTTACCGATCATCAAGTTCCTCCATCCCTCTTCCCAAATCCATACAGAGCCTACACCTCTTGGATTCTCACACAGAGAATACCAAGATAGCCTCGTGGTAGTGTCGAGTTTCTATTCGAGGGTCGAGGGTCGATGATCGAGTTTTACTTGATTATGATTGAGGATTTACCAGTTTGTGTTGTTTGCTGGGTTTGATCATTGTGTTCGTGCTGTTAGACGCATTGGTGTTAGATCGAGGAAATACTAGAAGAAAGAGTTCTTCAAAGTTATGTTTACACGATCCCTCGTTTGTTCTTTAGAAGCATGCTCTAATTTTATCCTTGATGCATAACCGTTCTGTTTGATTGTAAATGTGTATGTTCTTTCATAATGGGTTTTGGAATTATCTGCTTCCACTCACTGGTTCTTTAGATTTAGAGTTCCTTCAATAACGAACTCCACCTTCATTTGTCTTCCCTAACTTATTCTTAAAGATCCACTTATAAGTCACCACTTTCTGTTTTAGAGGTAGAGGAGTCAGAGTCCAGGTTTCACTCTTGTATAAAGAACTCATCTCACAGTTCATTGCCTTTACCCATTGCTTATTGTCTTTACTGTTAATAGCTTCTTCATAGATTTTAGCCTCATCATCGTTTTGGTCATCACAGAGATTAACAAAAGCAACATAGTCATCTTCTCTATACCTCTGAGATGACCTTCTCTCTAGTCTACTTCTGTCTCCAATTAGAGCGTAATCTGTAGGTTTTTTGTCTGAGGTTCTTGAGCTGTAGTTTCTGACTGTTTCTTGTACTTCTATCTGATAATGATGATCAATTTCAATAGGATTAGAGGGAATCTGCTAAGTGTTAGGTAATTCTACCTCATAGTGAGCTTGAATCACTGTTTCACCATCATTTTCAACACTTCGATTAGTTCTGAAATCCCACAGCTTGAACCCCTTAGTACCTTCAGGATAGCAATGAACATACACTTTACTGTCCTACGTTGAACCTTTCCTTGTCTGACATGTATGTAACCCACACAACCAAAAGGTTTTAGGAATGATAGGTTAGGAAGATGTCCTGACCAAATTTTATCAGGTGTTTTAAAATCAATAGTTGTGTAAGGACTCCTATAGTAAAACAAGTTGTAGCTACTACCTTTGCCTAAAAATATTATGTTACTTTAGCTTTTGCAATCATACATCTAACCCTCTCTAGGATAATTCTGTTCATCATCTCAACTACTCCATTATGTTATGATGTGTAGGCTACTGTTTTGTATCTAGTTATTCCATTCTCAGCACAAAAACTATTAAAGTCATTGCTTAGAAACTCTAGCCCATTATCTGTCCTCAAATATTTTACTTTCTTATTAGATTGGTTTTCGAAAATAGATTTTCAACTTTTAAATTTGTCAAAAGTTTGGTCTTTAGATTTTAGCAAAAACACCCAAAGTTTTCTTGAGAAGTCATCTATTAAGAAGAAAAAATACCTTGAGCCACTCCAAGAGGGAGTCCTTGTAGGCCCCCACAATTCAACATGTATGTAGCTAAGGATTTCAGTGTTTGTCCCTTCACAAATTTCTGCCTTTTTGACTTTCCATATACACAATGCTCACACAAATTCAGCCTTTTAGTGCCTTTGGACTCGATCAACCATGTTTTTGTAGCTTTTGTATACCTTTCTCATTTATATGTGAGAGTCTTCTATGCCATAAGTCAATCCCATCCTCTTTATCCTTCTGTGCAACAATGGACTGAGCTGAAAGAGTAACATTTCTCACAAAATATAGCCCATTGGACTTTATTCTCGTAAAGACAGCCCTTCCTTCCTTCATGATCTTTAGGCTTCCATTTTTCCCAACAAAAGAACAACCTTGTGTTGGGGTTTGTGCCCTAAAGTCTCGTGCCCTGTATTTTGTAAATAACTTTGTAAGAACACTTGTGATGTATAATATATATGATATTTACTTCACTTCTTGACTTTGCACATTTAGATTTTTTTATTTTACCACAAACCAATAAACTTAATATCCCTAGTTGTCTTTATGTAACTTAAGCATGTATGTAGTGACATACAAGTGGATCATGTCTTAAGTGACAACCAAAATAGTCTGTAGTATATGGATATAGGAGGGAAACCTTATCCTGGTAACACTACGGATGCGGCCCGCTTTGTAGAATTGTTACAAATATTATGACTTGTCACAAATGGTCTGATCCTGATCATTCGTGTAGTGGACATGCGAGCGGGGGCGTCCTGTACAAAGAGTTTGTGTAAGACTTTACCTCGAAGTGTTAATGTCTTGTCATATAACTCCGTTCATGACTGAGACTTAACTTCACTAGGATGACCATAGGTAACATGACCTCAATGCTGAATGAGTTGGGAACTCCTGCCATTGAGGGTGGTTCTTTGATTTGCATGGGTGCAAGTGGCCAGAGCGCCGACTCAAACCTACCATTTTGGGGATTCATCTGATTTGAGAGATGGGAACTCAGCTTCACAAGATGGAGTTCACTTCTTCCCTAAAGTAGGGGTAAGTAGATAGATTGCTCTCTTAAGGGCTGATCCCGGGGCTTGAACGATGTGGCGTCACGCACCTTTTCATGGCCCGAGAGGTGTTTACACATATTAGGACTATGTTGTATTGTTTATTAAAGGGATCAATGGTACTTAAGAAGGAAGATGTAATTACAGGGGCAAAACAGTAATTTGGCCCAGCTATAATTATGAGCATCTGTGAAGGGTCATCGTACTGATGATTGGTTATATCCAATGGACCTAGAAATATATCTATGGCAAGAAGAGTTCAATTGTCGGTCTTTAGTGGAATGCTTGGCAGTTAACGAATGGTGGATATCGTGACTAAAGAGTTTAGTCAGCTATTCACGTACCGTTGGAGCTTCGAACCATAGGTCCATAAGGTCCCCTTGATAGCTTGGATACAAGTTGAGAGTCAGTTTTTGGTCAGTTTGAAATGTTCAAATTGACAAGAGGGAGTTCGATTATATATGATATAATTGAACGAGTTAATTAAATATGATATAATTAACTTTATGTATGAGATACATTAATTTGGAGGAAATTGGATATAAATATGATTTATATCTAGTAGAGGAAAATATTATAATTAATATATGATATTAATTTATATGTTATGAATATGATGAGATCACATTCATTGGACGGTTATAAAGAAAATGGGACGACGTCTCTTCTGTTCTAAATAACGGATGGGTGTATTGAAAGATCACTTTGAGATGCATAAATAGCTAACGGTATGTTGAGCACGGAGGCACGGATATTGTGTTAAAGGGAGTGTCATTGCTTAAAAAATCAGTGCCTATACGATGGTACCTGCACGATCACTTACAAATATGATATTGCTAAGCGATCGCTTATCGATTACACCTTCACGCGCTATTAACTAAACGATCGTTTACCTTTTCCTAAGCAGTCGTTTGGCTCCCGACATTTACTAAACGATCGTATAGACGATCGCTTAGTATTTCTTACACGCTCGTTTAGACGATCTTTCACCCTTTTCCTACACAATCGCTTACCTTTTCTTACACGGTCGTTTAGACGATCGCTTACCCTTTCCTACACGATCGTTTAGATGATCGCTTACTTTTTCCTACACGATCGTATACTTCACCTAAACGATCAAGAATCTTTCTGTGCGATAGACGACTTCATCTCCACTTGCTTGATCGTTGTGTACGGTCTCTCTTCCTTCTTCCCTATACCAAATCCGAACAAAGCCCACACTTTGGATCCTCACTCCAAGAATACTGAGGGCTCTGAGTGGTGGTGTCATCTACGTTTTCTTCTGTTCGAGTGGTGATTGTTCGAGGTAGACGATTGGGTTTTAGACACACTGTGAAGAAGAAATCTTCATCTGATATGATCTCTTGATCTCTTTAGCATTATGAATGCATATTAGTATGTTTTGAATGTATATGTGGTAATTCTGTCATAATGAATTGGAAAGATCCGCTTCTGCTCGTAGGTACTCTTGAATAAGAGTTCCTTCACCCTGATCATCAAGCATTCCCATTGAAATCAGATTCCTTCTCAACTGTGGAACATGTCTCACCTCCTTGAGAAGTATGCCCCTATTGTTTTGGAGCTTAAGCACCACTGAGCCTATTCCAATCACTTTGCAGCTATGATTGCCTCCCATGAAAATAGAACCACCATCCCATGATTTGTAGGAAACAAATCATGCCTTTAATGATGTCATATGGTAAGTGCATCCTGACTCTAACACCTAATCTTTTTTGTTTTCATTGTCGTTTGCCTTTTCCTCAGTGGTAACTAGGATTTCTGTAAATTCAAATCCATCATCTCCATTAGAGACATCTCCCCTCCCATGTTCCTTTGGCCTTTTGAAGTTTTCCTGTAGGGATTCTTCTTTCTCGCAGGACAATTTGTCTTGAAATGTCCTTCTTTATGATAAAAGAAACATTTCAAAACAGATTTATCTTTTTGAGGTCGGTGTTCTTTTTGAAAACACGGTTTTCCTTTCTTTGAAAATGATTTCCCCTTTGTAAACAAAGGTTCTGCATCACTATTGCCCTTTGATTTAGCCTTCAACTCCAAATCCTTACTCCTCAAAGCTGTGATTACATTATCAACAGAAATTGAGTCGCTGCCTTTACATCTTTATAGCTCCCATGAAGAGAGTTTATCAAGATGGCTGCCTCATTATCCTTACCTAGCTTGTCCTTGGTCTGAGCAAAATTAGTGGTAAGTTTCTTAAATTCATCAAGATTAGCACCCAAAGATTTTGAAGAGCTAATCTTGAAAGAAAACAACTTCTCCCTTGCAAAGAGCTTGTTAGGCACATATTTCTTCAGGTAAAGCGTCTTTAATTTCTCCCAAACTTCATAGGTTGTATTTTCGTTGATAACTTGCCTAAGAATACTGGCTAAAATGTTCAAGATCAGTGCTCTATAGGTTACTTCTTCCATATTCTGCTTTTCTACTTCAACGATAGTGGGAAAGGTTTTAGGATCCTTAATTGCTCTCAAAGCCTTCTAAGATGCTAGAACAATTTGAATTCCCTTCATCCATAGTTGGAAATCCCCATTTCCTATGTATTTCTCCACTTCATATCGAGCCACTACCATTTCTGACTTTCTTGATCGTTCTTGACAAGTTTCTTGGAGATTCTTAGAGCTTTCTTGAATATCAAATTAAAGGCTCTAATACCATTTGTAAAGAAAATGAGCCTTTTGTATTAAAGCAAATATCCAAAACTTGAAATTGAAGCCCAAAGGGAAAATAGGCTCATTTGGCCTAAGCTTCAATTTTGGTAGATGCCATCTATGATTCTCATTGTGCCACGTTACAAGAAAAGAAAAACATATGGGTAAAAACCTTTTTCATGTACGAATTCCTCTCAATTTTTAGATTCAATCTCTCTCTAGAGCTTGGTTAGTTCTCTAACTTCTCTCTAAAAATTCTTCTTTCCTGAATGAAACGATGAAGAAGAAGAGTGATTTGAGCATGCAGATCAGTAAGAGTATAGAGAAGAAGAAGAGGAACACAAAGATAATAGTGGTTTAGCCATAGAGAACTACATCCACTTTGAAGGTATAAATTTTCCTTTTATTCAAGCTTTCTAAGTTGTTTTCTTTTAAGTTTCACAGATTCAGTCACATATAGGCTCACATACTCATACTTTTCATTCTCTCAGTACACATATATACAAATATGAGATTACACTGATTTTTTAAGAAGAAAAAAGTAGTTAGTTATTTTGTTATAACCAACCCTTTAACAGAAACTTAATTTCTTATGAGGTGAATGTGGAGCTTGAATTTAACTGCTTTTGTCTTCAATCTGAGGTAATTTGTAATTCACCTTTATTACAAATAAATGGCATTAGCTACAACTTCTGTTGATCTCTTTTGGATTTGCCAATTTATTCGCGATCTGTTTATATTTGATAATAATTCTCCTTACCTTTGGTGTGATAATTAGTATCAAATTCACTGGCTAATAATCCTACTTTTCATGAAAGAACAAAAAAAATGTTGAAGTTGATTTTCATTTCATTCGAGAGAAATGATAGGACCCAAAAATATAACAACAACCCACTAGGATCTCCTCCAAAATAATCAACAAAATAATTGTTCTCCAAAACACCACAAATAAATCACAAAATAGTCACCAAGCAACCAACCAATAATAGACAACAATAAACCATAAAATTTTGGAGACTAAAAACAAAGAACACACACGAGTTATATGTGGAAAACCCCTTCGATGTGAAGAGTAAAAATCACGGGACTTGTGAGGAGTCCACCTTTGTCAACTTCTCTTATTATGATAAAATTGAGGGAAAAACAACCCAAATCAGTCATATAAAGGTTCACTAAATACTTTCATACATAAAAGATGAACACTTTGGAAGCAATTACCAGCAAACTAGAGCTCCAAACAATGATCCAACCGTTCAAAATGAGACTTTATGTGTTCTGAATAGAAAGACCAAATTTCAGCATGATCTAATGGTTCAAACTTTGACAATTAACAACTTTGTGGAAGTTGACACTGAAAAATCGAACTGTCATCTTTCTCTTCGATTTTCTGCCTCTTTTTCAATTTTTTTCCTTAAGGTCATCCTCATATCACATAAAATAAAACCTATGGCTTTCAAGATGGGCCAACCCAAAAAATTAGGGCTCACAAAATACAAGTTTAAAATAAAGTTACTTGTGCAACAAATGGATTGGACACCCACAACAATCTCTCCCTCCAGCCCAACATGAGGAAGACTCAATTACGTCCACGATCACTTGAACCTCATCCCAGAAAGCTTACTAAGCTCAATCTTGCTTCTGGGAATTACCTTAGTTAACATATATGCACTATTCTTGTCAGTGTGGACTTTCTTCAGATTCAATCTCTTCTCTTCAATTACATCTCGTAGCCAATGATATGTAATGTCAATGTGTTTAGAACGAGCATGATACATTGGATTCTTACTCAAATCCATAGCACTCTAACTATCACAAAATATAATATACTCACCTTACTTCAAACCCAACTCTTGAAGGAACCTTTTAAGCCATAACATCTCCTTGCTTACTTCCACTGTTGCAATATACTTTGCCTCAATTATACTGCTATGCATTTTTGTAGCTTGGATTTCCATGAGATCGCTCCCCCTGAAAATGTAAGCGCATAACCTGAGGTAGACTTTCTATTATCAAGATCACCTGCCATGTCTGCATCAGTATAGTCTTCAAGCAAAGGTTTGCCACCTCCATAACATAAGCTCAATTTCAAGTTGCCTCGCAAGTATCTGAAGATCCACTTTACTGCTTCCTAGTGAGCCTTACCTAGGTTGAATAGAAAACAACTCACTAGGTTGACTGCATGTATAATATCAAGTCTAGTACACACCATAACATACATCAAAGAACCAACAGCAAAAGAGTAAGGAATGGATGACATAACTTCTTTCTCTTTCTCTAATGTAAGGCAAGTTCTCTTACTTAGCTTAAAGTGTGTTGCTAGCGGTGTACTAATAGGCTTAGCATGCTTCATATTGAACCTTTCTAGCACCCATTCAATATACTTCTCCTGGGATAACCATAATTTTTCAGCTTTCCTATCACGAGCAATCTCTATACCTAAGATTTGCTTCGTAGGACCCAAATCTTTCATGTAAAATGACTTAGACAAGTCATTCTTAAAAATTTGAATTATATTTATATCTTGTCCAACTATCAACATATCACCTACATATAAAAAAAGAATGATGAAGTTGCCTGCAAAGAACTTTCTAAAATACACACAAGAATAAGTTGTAGTTCGTTTATAATAATTGCTTATCATAAACGAATCAAATTTCTTGTACCACTGCCTTGGTGCCTGTCTAAGCCCATAAAGACTCTTCTTCAACTTGCAAACAAGTTTATCTTTCCTTTTTCATCAAATCCTTCATGTTGCTCCATGTAGATCTCTTCATGCAAGTCACCATGTAAAAAAAAAAATTCCACATCAAGTTGCTCTATCTCAAGTTCAAGACTTGCTGGTAATCTCAACACTATTCTAATAGATGTCATTTTGACCACTGGAGAGAAGATCTCATCAAAGTCAATGCCCTTTTTCTGGTTGCATCCCTTAACCATTAGTCTGAATTTATACCTCACTACCTTCTCACATCATTCCTCATACTTGAAAACCCAGATGTTTTTCAATTCTTTGTTGCCCTTTGGAGGTTTCACTATCTCATAGGTTCCATTTTTTTTCTAGGAAATTTATCTCCTCCTTCATTGCGTCGAGTGACTGATCTTTTTCATCATGAGAAAAAACCTCTTGATAGTTCTCTAGCTCTCCATTTTCACTAACTAGAATGAATTTTGAGCATGATACCATGTTGAAGGTTTACGCACTCTGGTGGACTTTCGAGCCTGAGTATCCTTTACTTGGGGAATAGATTGCTCCCCCTCCTCATGACCTTCTCCATGAATCACTTCTTCATATGCATCTTCCTCATGAATTTCTTCATCAAACAAAGACTCATCAAGATCATCATCATCAACATGATCTGGTACATTACCATCAGGTTATATCTCACTAACATCATCATGTACATCATCAACATTTGTCGGCTAAACAACAGAAGGAGTACAAGTAGAATCATTAGTAGTATCAAAACACAACTCTGAAATAGAAGTGTACCTTGTAAGAAAATTTGCACCTTTCTCGTGCTCAAAGAATACTACGTCTCTGCTTCTCACTACCTTTTTCTTTTTTAGATCGTAGAGCCTATAACCATACTCTTCATCTTCAGACCCAATAAAAACACATGGATTGGTCTTCGAATCAAGCTTTGACCTCTGTTCTTTAGGCACATGCATGCATGCCTTGCTACCAAAGACTCTGAGATACAAATAAGTGAGATCATGCACCTTCCATGCTCTCTCTGGAATGTTTAGACCAAGAGAAATTGATGGAGATCGATTCTTAAATATACGATACATTGCAGTACTTCACCCAAAAATATCTTAGAAAGATTAGAAATTCTAAGCATAATCCTCACCTTTTCCGCAATGGTTCTAATCATCCTCTCAGGAACTCCATTGTGTTGTGGTGTGCCAGACTCCGTTTCTTCATGTCTAATGCCGTGTTATTGAAGGAACTCGTATTGAAGGAGATTCTTGAGTGGAAGTGGATTGTCCAAATTTCATTAATTATTGAAAACATGATTTACAATAAAAATACAAGATATATATTCATACAGTATGCTTTTTACAAGAAAAATGGTTTAAGATACATTACCCTTCAAGAACCTTTCTTCTCGTAAACTCCCTCGAACAGTCATGAACCTTGAACAGAAACAACAACTCTTAAAGATCTTTTTCAAGATACTCTCGAACCAAGAGGACACTACTACAATGAGCCTTTGGTATTCTCGGGGTGAGAACCCAGAAGTGGCGAGCTTTGACTATTTTGGTTAGGAGGGATAGTTTTGATGTGGAGGAAGAAGATTGAGGAACACACATAACTTTTCTACAAACTCAATCGCTCAGTAAATTACCAACATAAGTCATGTAGAAAGAAGAAGAAAACTCATTTTCTTTTGTTCCACTTGCCACAAAAACAATAACCGCCCACGAAGGTGGTTGGAGAGAAAAGAGGGAAATTATTATTCAAATAATAATAAAATAATATAAATAAATATGATAACTAATTTATCATATTATATTTATATTAAACTATATGTTATATCAAATATAACATATAACCTATAGTTTTAATATTGTATCACATACAATATAAACTATAGTTTCTTTTCTCTCTTTTATGGAATTTAATATAAATCATATTTATATTAAATTTAACAACTATGAATCATATTTATAGAAAATATATTTGAATCTCATTCAAATATTTATTTCCTTCAATTAAACTATAATTTATCAAATACATTATAACAATTATATCATATATACTTGAAACGATTTAATTATATAATTAAATCCCTCTATTAATTTGAATAATTTAAATTAACCCAAAAACTGATTCTCAACTAAATCTTTTTGAGCTACCAAGGAGACCTTATGGACTTGTAGCTTGAAGCTCCAACTGTACATGAATAATTAATTAAACTCTTTATTCACATTATCCACCATTCGTTAACTGTCGGGCACTCCACTAAAGACCGACAATTGCACTCTTCGCACTACAGATATATTTCTGTGTTCATTGGATATAACCAATCAACAGTACGATGACCCTTCACAAATTGCTCGTAAGTACAGCTGGGCCAAATTACCGTTTTGCTTCTGTAGTTATATCTAATTTCTTAAATACCACTGATCCCTCTAATAAATAATAGATCATAGTTCTACTATGACTAAACCCCTCTCGGGCCAGGAGAGGATGTGGTGCCACATTATTCAAGACCCTGAATCAGCCCTTAAGGGAGCAATTTATCTACTTACCCCTGCTTCTGGACGGAGTGAATTCCATCTTGTGTAGCTATGTTCCCAGCTCCCCAATCAGACGAATCCCCAAAATGGTAGGCTTGTTGAGTTAGTGATCTGGTCACTCTAACCTATACAAATCAAAGGACCATCCTCATAAGCAGGAGTTCACAACTCACTCAAGACTCAGGTCATATTACCTATGGTCATTCTGGTGAAATGTAAGTATCCATTATGAACGGTGTTATATAATGAGACTAAACATTTCATGGTCCGGTCTTATACAAACTCCTTTGTATAGAATATCCCCGCTCACTAACACATGAATGATCAGGATCAAATTATTTTTAGTACTTTACAATAATTGTAACACCTATAAAGCAGACCATACTCATAGTGTCATCAGGATAAGGTACCCAACCTTATCCATCTACTATTGACCATTTAGTTTATCACTTAAACATGATTCACCTGTATGTCTCCACATACATGTTTAAGTTACAATGATAACCTTGGATGTCAGTTTATTAGTTTGTGGTTAATGCAACTAAAGTATCACATATTTTATAGACAAAGTGAATAAAATATCATATATTATTAATCACATAAGAGTTTGTTCATACAATGTTTAAAAACTATAGGATTCTAAGAGATTTAAGGCATCAACCCCAACAGTTATGAACAATAATACTTAAACTCATTCGAAGTATACTTACCGCCATTGTCAGATTGAAGACACTTCCATTTTCTTTCAGTCTCCTTTTCTACCATGACATAAAACTTCTTACAAATCTCGAACATTTGGCATTTTTTCTTCAATATATACACCCAAGTTCTTCGAGTAGCATCATCAATAAAAGACAAAATAATTATTTCTACCAAGTGACTCCACTTCAATAGGTCCACAAATATCAGAATGTATTAACTCAAATTTTTCTTGCCTTCTAGTG
Source organism: Benincasa hispida (assembly GCF_009727055.1). NCBI lineage: Eukaryota > Viridiplantae > Streptophyta > Magnoliopsida > Cucurbitales > Cucurbitaceae > Benincasa > Benincasa hispida. Next base: position 9,462,971 of record NC_052354.1, read on the forward strand.
GACTTCCTAGAAAAGGAAATTCTATGTTGCTTACCTGCCGAACAATGATCACAAGGGTCAAGAGAAAATGTTTTATCAACAGGGATAAGAGATTTATCTACAAAAAATTTAATCCTCTTATCACTCCTATGCCCTAGCCTTCGATGCCACAAATTTGGAGAATTATTTTCTTCTATTACATTCAACTCAGAAGAACATATGCTCAAGTTTGTTTTATACAAAGAGCAACATAACTCACCTCAAGCAACTATTATTGAACCTTTAGACAATTTCCACTTACCATCACAAAAGGTATGTCGAAATCCTTCTTGATCAAGGACATTTGTTGACAACAAGTTAAGGCATAAATCAAGAATATGGTGCATATTCTTTAACGTAATCATGCACCTAACACTTGTCTTCACACGAATATCATCTAACCCAACTATGCTAGTTGAGTTCTCGTTTTCCATCTTCACATTACAAAAATCACAAGATTAATAGTTCATGAAATACTCTGTTTTGGGAACACAATGGTATGAAGCACCTGAATCTACCACCTACTATGTGTTTAAACACTCTACATGATGACACTCACTGGTTGCACAAGTCAAGGTGACAACATTATCACTCTGAGAAATAATTGCTGCAGTATTTTTATCATCTTCCTCTTTTTGTGAGTCTTGCTTCTCACTTTGTTCTTTCTTCCAATGATAGCAAAACCTTTTTATATGCTCAGGCTGTCTCTTTGTCTGTAGACTTTGACCTACCTTTTGAGTTACCATGGTCTTTAGGTCCCTTACGCTTGTTTCTTCCAGGATTCTCAACAACAAGAGCATGTGAATTATCAACTCTCATATCCTTTCTTCTTAACTCTTCATTGAACATGTTTTGTTTGATAACATCTAAAGACAAAATATCTTCTGGAGCAGAGTTACTAATAGTCACAACCAAGGTTTTGCAACTGTCCGACAAAGAACTCAACAAGAACAAAGCCTGCAATTTATCATCAAAATCAAATGCAACTTATTAATAATATCCTGAATGTCACTCAAATGCTCAGAAACAAACTTGTCGCACTTCAATTTCAAATTAACAAGTTGTTTGATTAAAGAAGCTTTGTTATGTGTGGTCTTCCTTTCATAAAGGTCTTCTAATTTCTTCCATAACTCATATGGGTCAGACTCCATAGATAAATGGTTAAAAATGCTAATATCGACCAACTGCCTAATAGTCGCCAAAGTTTTTCTCTTTAACTTTTCTCAATCTCTTTCTTCCATTTTCTCTGGTTTTGTAGGTTCAGAAATTGTGCCATCTACTTTTGTGGTTGTTTCAGTTGAATCAAATAAATCTTTGCAATATAAAAAATCCCCCATCATCGGTCTCCAGATGGAAAAATCAATTGATGTCAATTTTATCATTGAACTACCTCCATCATTACTATTAAACTCTATAACAATGATTAAATTAAAACCCACTTTGATTGATAGGATCCAAACAATATAATAACAAGCCACTAGGATCTCCTCCAAAAAAACCAACCAAATAATTATTCTCCAAAACACCACAAATAAATCACAAAACAATCACCAAGCAATCAACCAACAATAGACAACAATAAACCATAAAATTCTGGAAGACTAAAAACAAAGAACACACATGAATTATATGTGAAAAACTCCTTCGATGTGAAGAGTAAAAACCACGAGACTTGTGAGAAGTCCACCCTTGTCAACTTCTCTTATTATGATAAAATTGAGGGAAAAATAACCCAAATCAGTTATACAAAAATTCACTACCCACCAATACTTTCATACATACAAGATGAAGACTTGCATTACTACAAAAACCACATTATTTGATGCTTGAAACTTTTGAGTACTTGACATTTTTATAAAAAAAAAAATTCAAGTAACATGTAAATTTGATTAAAAACGTCAAGAATAATGAAGAAAAAACGGAGGTTGACAGAATTTTTTGAATTCTTTTCCTTCCTTTTTTACTTGACGCTTTATAAATATCAGGTTATTTTTGGTTTATTAATTTGTTTTAGGGTTTCATATATTAAAGAGATAAAATTTAGGTAGGCGCCCCAATCCTCCAAATCACCTCACAACCTTTCAGATTCGATCTCTCACTCTCTCCAACACTCCACTTGACATGAACAGCGCCCCCAAACTCGCCCCCAAATCCCCAAATCACCCTAAAACTTTCACATGGTCGGTCCTTCGCTTCAATCTTCACTCACACTCATCCATTGAGAAAGAATTTGGTGTCGCTCATTCCTCGCTGCCGTGTTGGTTCGTATCGCCTCCTTCTGTAGCCGTCGTCCTTAAAATTTCTCTAGTACTGATAATTTCTAACGTTATTGTTCTTGAAATTGCTCTCGTACTTAGAATTTCTGTTCTCATTATTGTTCTGGTACTTAGAATTTGTAAATCCATTATTGTTCTCGTAGTTATTGTTTTCGTAAATTTTCTTCTGAGAATTCGTCATTGGATAGCCAGCTTTATAATTCTCCTCGTCCTCGTCGTTTCCCGCGAGAATCTCCTCCTCCATGTTGGTAATCGTTCGAGTATTTACACCGGCATTGGCATCACGATCGTATAGACCGTAAGCATTATGCGATTCGTCAAAAAATGGGGCGAGAGCCGGTATTGGTGCCAGAGATGGAGATATCTCAGGTGGAGCAAAGACCGGCGCCAGTGTAAGATTAGAAACAACCTTGTGATCCGTATGAATGAATTTGCTAAAGAATTTGTTGACTCTGGCTTCGATTTGGACAGAGGAGAGGAGGAGGATGAAGAAGTAGAAGAAGGAGAGATGGTTGAAAGTAGTGCACATATGATCAATTATTTATGAAATTAATTATAACTTTTTACCATAAACTATATCAACTAATAATAATAATAATAGACACATATTGGGCAGAAAACGAATAAACTATACTCATCTTCTTACATCTTTCTAGAAAAAAAATATAAAAATTATGAAAAAAAAAGTTTATCATGATTGAGCACTTGAGTGAGTTTTATGAACTTGTGGTTGTTTATTTATTTTTTTATAAAAATGAAATGAGATTTCTCATTGATGTTATGAAAAGAATCTAATACTCAAATGAGAAATGATATATAAGATACAAAGAATAATTGAAAAGTAAAAAAAAATGACGATACAAAAATTAAGTAGAAAAAAATGAAAGCATTCTAATTCAAGCAAATATGTTTTAAGAGTAACAATCTCCCATGAGCAAATACTTGGATATATCACAAGATGCACTCATCTTTATGCATTAAACTAGCATCACACAAATGAAAATAAATTAAAATGAAAAATACTTAGGTGTATCCTAGAGAGCACCTATCTTTGTGTATCCTACCAAATTGTCCTATCATAATGTGACATGAGGCAAACTATACAAAATTTCATAACGATTAATGATAGACTTTGATAGACACTATAGAATTCTATTCGTGTCTATCTATCGTTGACAGTTCTGAAATTTTGCTATATATTTTGTAAATATTTTTGTTCATTTTTTTATATTTGACAACCACCCCTATTATTATTTATTTTTAAAATATTTTAACTATTTTTGTGGTGTGAGTAATGAGAGGGGAAAATATAGGGATGAGTGCATCTTAAGATATACCCAAGTATTATCTAATTAAAATATTTAAAAAAGAGTAATTTTCCATGTGACAAATTATACGATTGGACAAATTGTTGGAATGTAAAACACAGGTGCGGTCCAAAATGCACCTCCCATGGTCTAAGTACAAAATATATAAAATTTAAAACTTTTAAGTAGGGTATTATAAATTTAAGATTTCCAACCTCAAGCTTTATTATAGTTGATTAATTATAGAGTAATTATTTTAAATAATAAAATTGCTGAAAAATATTCACAAATATAATAAAATATCATCGTTTATTTATATATATATCTATCACTAATACTAATAAATGGTCTATGACTAATAAACAATAATATTTTACTATTTTTATAAATAAATCCTGCCATATTTTTATTCTAGCTCCATTGATTGTACCCGTAAAAATTACATCTTTCACGTTGACAAATTTAACAGTTTCATGTCCACCATTTTTACCAAGGCTTCCAATACTGGGAAAGGAAAAAAAAAATCAATAACAAAACAAAATAATTTGTATGCTTAAATAAGAAATTAAAATGTTAAACGTAATTAATTCAAGGATAAATAATTAAACATTATATCACCTAATGCCATGTCCTTGTCCACAGGCAATGCTAGAGATGTTGATTCTATATGAACCATCTCCAATTGAAATACAATCATTCCTGAAAATTTTGTCACCTTCAAAATAGTTAGTTTTACATATAGAAAATTTCTTAGTGCATCCCAAACTGCACTCATATTTTTGCACTAATCTCACTATACATATCACGTGACAAATTATATTTGGATAATTTGGTAGATATGTGTGTTACCCGTGCGAATATTAGACCTGCTAATGACGATTTTTCGAGAATATTGGATATGAATTTTATCGGTGTTAGGACTATCACCTGGTGGTTGAATGTTTAAGTTTTTAACATATACATAGACCTTTGAAGTTGCTGCCATGGCTGGTGAAGAAAAATGGTGGAGAGAGAGAGAGAGGAAAAAGGTATGGAAATGGAAGGTTTGTTGGATTGTTATAACCATTGAGTTCCTTTAGATTTTCTTAGTTGATTTTGGAAACACCCACATTATGTTTGGCCTAAATTTATTCATAAATATGTTGACGTTAGATTTAAGATTTGGATTATTTGATTTGTCTTGGAATTATTTTTGCAACATATTGTCGATAACTATCATTATTGAAAATATCTCATGGTAACTTTTTTTTTATCCTTATAGTTCGACTCTAGTATAAATTTCTTGAAATTAGAAGCAATTTGGTATGAACTTGTTATTTATTTGCGGACTATTGGTTTTTTTTCTTTCATAAACTCTGTAAGAAGCAACCATGATTTAATTTCTTAATTTGATATGGTCTTTCTTTTGATCTTCTTCTCTCTTACTTGCTCTCTCACCTTTATGTGAATCATATTACCATTTGCTTTTTTCTTAAGTTTTTAGGACTTTGTAAGTTGTGGTACTTAATTTTATTAATTTTTAAATTTTTAATCTATATATTGTGGTTTTTGGTATGTTATTATTTCGATATATGTAGGTGCTAAAATCAACAAGTTCAAGGTGAGTTATGTTATTCTTGGGGAGGCGGGAGCATAGTGAGCAAGATTTGGCTATTACTACTTCATCTGGGATTAGTAGTTGTAATTTTTGGAATTGTTCAATAGGAGGGGGTTGAGTGTATGGAAATGTGTTCATATGGGGGTTCATATTTTTCTAACTTAGAAATTGTTCATTTGAACTTTTTTAACATGAGGTTGTTATATGGCAATATATATGTTCAAGATATATGAACTTTCTTAGCTTGGTGGAAATTTTGGGTTGATTGATGCTTAGATTGTTCATATATATTTGTTGTTTGTTTATTTGGTTAATAAATAATTATCATCTTCAATTAAATTATATCATTATTGGATCTCAAAACGTGAGCATTTATAGGTAATTTTTAATAATACATTAAAAAAAAACACAGACGAACTTGATAAGAAAAACTATCCGATAATGTCAAGAATTAGGTACTTGACACTTAAAATAAGTCAACATATGTCATATACTTGATAGTTATAAAATATCAAGTAAATTAAGCTTGACGCTTTTAGCCAATAAAAAAGTTTCTCTTATTCTTGCATTGAATTATTTGATGTTTTTAAAAACATTAAGTAACACTGATACTTGACTAAGGAAAAAACGTCAAGTAATACAATTTTTGTAGTAGTGTTGGGAGATAAAAAGAATGAAAATCACCCAGTTTTATAAGTTTTATTCGGCAACGATTATGGATAAATCAGAGCTCCAAACAACGATCCAACTGTTCAAAACGAGACCTTATGTGTTCACCAAATTTCAACACAATATAACGATTCAAACTCCGACAATTAACAACTTTATGGAAGTTGCCGCTGAAAAATCGAACTCTTGTCTTTCTTTCTGATTTTCTGTCTCTTTTTCATTCTTTTTTCCCTTAGGTCATCCTCATATCACATAAAAGAAAACCAAGGGTTTTCAAGATGGGACAATCCAAAAAATTAGTTTCAATTGGGCTCACAAAACACAAGTTTAAAATAAAGTCTTACTTGTACAATAAGTGAGCTGGACACCCACCACAAGAAAGTCATCCATAACGATATTAGTCTTCAATATGCTTCCACCACTGCTCAACTTGTTGATATATTCACTAAAGTCCTTACTACTGATCGCTTTTACTTGTTAAGATCCAAACTCATGTGTCTTAGTTAATCTAATGCATTAGTTTGTGGGAGAACATTGTAGTGTATTAGTTATTCACTTTAGCCTTTTGTTATTAGATTACTTACAACTCAATTGCAACTTTGAATTTCTACAAATATCCACTATTTTTACACTTTATAATATAATTAATGAGAAACTATACTTTCACTGTGATTGAGTGAAAGATTTCTCAGTTACAAGTTACAATACTGTGAAAAGGTCTTTCAGTGTAGGAGAGCTAGATTTAAATGAAAAAAAAAAAAAAAATTATTCATGAATGAGCCTTTGAATGATGGGAATAAATTAAAGTATTACAAAAATGTCTAATTTTTGCTTAATTTGTGGCAACATATGACATTCTTATTCTATAGGTGCTTCATGCATGTTCGTTTTCTAATGCTTGGAAGGAAAGTATTTCAAATATAAAGAAAATGGATGTTTATATTGAAAATATATAAGCTTCAAGGATGGAGAAAATCATCATATTGCATGTGGGGTGAAATTAATAAACTGTACCTAAATAGAATAATAAATATTTTTTATCAGATAGTATGATTGGAGTTTATAGTATTTTTAAATGTGTGGAAAAGATGGAAAAAAAAGTGGAATATTCATTTTGTAACTAGTAAAATAAAATACTGCAAATAATTATTTAGATTAAATTTTATCTTTCAATTAACTCTACTGTAAAATTAGAACATAATTTAAAAATATTATCTCGAAGTTAGAATTTTGATTCCTTTCTATTTTGTATAGGAAGAAGAATCTCTTTTCAAGAATATATTATCGTTGGTGATAACATTGATTTGATTGGAAAAGTGTTACTAATTAAGAAGGATGGTCACTTCACATTTATGTCTATGTTGTCATGGCCCAAAGAACGATAAAAGGCTCAACCCTATATTTTTCTTTGGAAAAAACTTTTAATTGTTCATCATCTTTTGTGTCAGTATTTAATGAAATTGTGTCACGTGATACATTTTTTAATAAAATATTTTATATATTTTGTGAATAAACGAAAGGAGAATAAGAAGAGGTTGCACCTAATCATTCACTTTTTTATTTTATAAAATAATGTTAAACTATAAAATTTCTTAATTAAAATCAGGTTAAAAATCACTTTTAATCCATAAACTTTTATAAAAGTAAAAATTTAGTCCAAGAACTTTAATTTATAATAATTTAGTCCTTGTATTTTCAATTTTGTAGTAATATAATCATTGGACTTTAGTATGTAACAATTTAATTGTTGTAATTTAAAATTTGTAATGATTTAATCCTTATTGTAGAAATCATTGTTAATGATTGATGAGATTTTTTTGCATAAATAAACTGATAAACTAATTAAAGACTTTTTTTTTTTTTTTTTTGTAAATAGAAAGTTGGCATCATCAAATAATAAGAATTGAAGTCTATTTTTGATAAAATATTTTTATGTTAGCAACTGAATTGTTACAAATTTGAAAGTACAAAGACTAAATTGTTAGAAAATTAAAAGTATAAAAACTAAATCATTATCAATCAAAGTTTAGAGACTAAATTGTTATTTGCATGAAAGTTTAGAGACTAGAAGTGTTTTTAAATCTTAAAATTACCGTTGAACTTGTTTTAAAAAATAAAAGTAAATAAATAAATAATAGCTTGAAGTTTGTACTTTATATAAACCTAAAAGTTTAAAAAATAATCTAAAAAGTTTAGGAAAAAAATTTAAAATTACCCTTAGTTTTGGATGGGACTATTAATACTTGATTTAAAAAATAACCATGAACTTTCAAAAAAAATTTTAAAAAAATACCCTTAAACTTAAGAAAAAGTTTAAAAATAACCTTAGTGTTAGTATATGAACAAAAATTATTAATACGTCGTTGCAAAAATATCAATAAACTTTCAAAAGTTGTATTAGTATTCTTCATCTTTCAAAAAAAGTTTTAAAAATTGTCATTACTGCTTATGTAACACCCTCTTCCATATCTTTTCAGCTTCAATTATCTATGACCTAACACTTCCTATTTCCCTTTTTTTTTTTCTCTTTCTCAACACAACCCTTTGACTTCCATTCTTCGTTCCCATCCTTTGAACATTTTTTTGTCACTCATTTTGTTACTTCATGTTAACTGTTTAATCTTTGTTTGCCTACAAAATTATAGTAAGAAGAAAGTGAATAGTTAAACCACTAAATGATCTTATGACTTAAATAGTTAAATGTTTCAACAAGATTGCATGTTAGGTAGTTGATGAGTGTGTTATAATATGTCATTTGAGTTTAATACACAAAAAAGAGATACATGGATGTTATAGATTTTTCTACCATGTATAAATTTTTAAACAATAACTTATAAATATTAAAAAAGAAAATCAAAGTCATGAATCATTTTTATAATTTTGAAATCAACAAATATTCTGATGATATGTCAAAGATCTTTCAATTTATATCATATTTTTAATCTCCAACAAATCTATTTAATCACCACAACCCAAAACAAAATCACAGAAGTCCCTGCAAAAAAAAATAAAAAAAAAATAAAAATTAAAAGATTAAAAGATTAAAAAAAAATAAATGAATTTCTTTGTACTTCTTTTGATCATTTTTCTTCAATCTCTCCAAATCATATTTTAGCAAAAACCATAGGTAATTTTGGAGAGGTTGGGAATGGAGAGCTACTAAAGATACCCAATTATACAAGGAATTCTAGAGTTGGCAACGGGTCGGATAGGGTCGGGATACACTTCCCATCCCTTGTCCCTAGGGATTTATAATCCTCATCCTGCTCCATTCCCCATTTTGAAATATCGGGATCGGGGATCTGGGGATCGGGTCCCATGACAAAAAAATTTCCATCTTTGATTTTTAATTATGTTTTTATTAAAAATCAATTACATTTTTTTGTATTATATTGAAATTGTAAATATTTTAGATAACAAATTAATGTTATATTATTTTATTTATTTAAATTAATAATAAAAATATTTTTTTATTTTAAATTAATATAAAGTTAAAAATTAATTATATTATGAAGTTAAATTAAAAAAATAAAAAGGCTAAGCTACTGTTTTCTAACGTTCTTTTTTAAAAAATATATATATCAAAACTAAAGTTATAATCTAGGATTATATTTTCAATTATTAGAATATTTTTTTATTTCAAAATTATATAATTGAGTTTTTATGATTTTGGTTTATATATATATATATATATATATATTAAAAATAATAAAAAATTATTCGAGGTGGAGTTGGGGGTGGGACGGTGATCTGGTCTGTCAATTCGGGGTTCCGTTTTATGTCTCCAGTCAAACTGAAGATCCGCCACTCCGATTTGAAGATCCGCCACTCCGATCAAAGCAATATCTGCAGGGATTTTGGCCAAGCCTATGGTACCACTAATATATTCAAATAAAATAGAGATAGTATAATTTTGATTTTAAAATAAAAAAAAAAAGATTTATTTATGGTATAAATTAAGATTACACACTCCTAAAAATTACAAATACATTTTCTACTATATATAAATATTTAAACAATCAACTTCAAAATATTTTTTTTTTAAAAAAAACCAAAATCATAAAACATCAATTATATAATTTTGAAATTAAAAAAATATTCTGATAATTGAAAATATAATCCTAGATTATATGATATATATTTTTCTTTTTTAAAAAAGAACGCTAATTGATATATGGAGGTAGAAGATATTCATCTCAACCTCCTTTGCCTAACCTAAATTGGCATGCCCTACTCCAGTTAGGCCAGATACATGCACAAAATACACATTTGTTCAGTATCTTTAAAAATTATTAAAATCTTATACCATTTTTTTTAAAAAAAAACACTGAAAAATACATTATAAGTAATTATGATTTGAAAAATGATTTCATAAAAGAAATTTTATGTATAATTTTCAGAGAATTTATCGGTGTGTACCTCTAATATATTTTTATCTATTCAAATAAAATAAAATGGTATAATTTTGATTTTAAATAAAAAAAATATTTATTTATCGTAGTACAATAATTTAAACTAAGATTAGACTCTCTTAAAAATTACAAATACACGTGGTTTTTAAAGATTTTTCTACGTATATAAATATAAATTTTTAAACAATCAACTTCAAAATATTAAAAAAAATAAAAAAACCAAATCATAAAACTCCATTTATATAATTTTGAAATAAGAAATATTTAATTGAAAATATAAGCCGAGATTATAACATTAATTGTGGTAATATTTGTTTTTTTTTTTAAATAACAAAAGTGATATATAGAGGTGGAAAATTCAAATCTCAACTGCTGTAACTTATTTAAATTGGTTTGACTTGTTCTGAACCTGCATACACAATTATTAAAATCTTATATCATTAAAAAAACTGAAAATACATAATGAGTTAGGATTTGAACAAAAATTTGATAAAAGAAAATTTATTTATAATTTTCAGATAATTTATCCACCATGTATCCCTAATATATTCTTATCTATTCTATTCAAATAAAATAAAGATGCTATAATTTTTATTTAAAAAAAACATTTATTTATCCTACCATTAGGTCCTCTGTAAGATTACAAATATATGTTGTTTGTTACAGATTTTTCTACCATGAATAATTTTTTAAATAATTAACTTATAAAATATTAAAAGAAATAAACAAAATCATAAAACATTGTATAATTTTGAAATCAACGCAATATTCTGATAAGATCAATATCGTTTTTTTGAATCTCCAACATAAATCTATTTAAGTACCATAAACACAAAACAAATCACAGAAGTCTATGCAAAGAAAAAAAAGGTTCCTAAAAAATAAATATGAAATTCTTTGTTCTTCTTTTGATCATTTTTCTTCAATCTCTCCAAATTTCAGCAAAAACCTTCAATGTGGTTAATTATGGAGCTATTGGGAATGGATCTATTGAAGACACTCAAGTAAATATGAATTTAATCTCTATTTTGTATTTTTGTTTTGGGTTTGGTATTTTTTCCCCCTTTTTTATCTATCTTCATTTTAATATGAATGTTTTAAATAGGCTTTTCTTGACGCTTGGAAAGCTACGTGTAATTCTTCAGATTCTTCTCCTATAATGACGGTTCCTGGTGGCAACTCATTTTTACTTCAACCTTTCACTTTGGACGGTAGCAATTGCAAGTCTACAAGTATTAGCATTGTGGTTTGGATTCTTTTCGAGATTTTTTTTATTTAGTTAATGTTATTATTATAAACTTTTTCCTTATAATTTTCTATTTAATTTTCTTCTAAAATCTTTTTATATCATTTACTATTTTTTGTTTAGTTTTCTTTAGGACTGAATGATAGAAAAAAAATTGTTGTACAAAAAAATAGATTTTATTTAAACTTTTTTAATGTTTTGAAAGCTATTATGAATGGTTATAATTTTTTTTTTCCAAAAATGGCTTATTTTTAAAATCACAAACACTAATAATGATGGTGGAAGAGTTAGTATTCAATAACATATTATTTGGATCTTTTTAGGTTACAAATAGTTTTTAATGATTTTTTAATTTAGACTTAGATACTCAAATCCTAATAACTATTTTTCTAGGGTTTGGCTAGATACTCGAATTATAATTTTAAAAGTGGGGTTTGGTTGTATTTAAAAAAAAAATACTCTTGAATATTCTAGTTTTTGGTTGGATACACAAATTATAATATAAAATTACTTGTATATTACTATTACTAATACGAATATTTAGTTTGCCCACATCTCAACCTCCCATTAAGTGTTATATATATTGGTAAAGATCCTAACGAATTACACATTAATTATTATATTAATTTGTGATCTTTCTAAAATTTATATAACCTATTAATTTTGTTTTTTTTCTTTCAAATTAGATTGATGGAGAATTGATTGCACCAAAAAATCCATCAGCTTGGAAATATAAGGGAAAAGAATGCCGCCAATGGATTTTATTAAAGCATATGAAAGGTCTTGTAATTAAAGGTTCTGGTACTATCAATGGTCGAGGAAATACTTGGTGGCATCTCTCTTGCAAAAATAAAAATAAAAGGGTATATTTTCTTTTATCTTAATTAATTAATTTATTAATTTACTTTTGAGTTATTGTCACTTTAGCAATATTTTAATATTATACCTTTGAAATTTAATAAGAACTTTTTGTTTTTTTTAAATCTTTGGCAGTGTTGTAGAAGAAAACCAACGGTAAGTAATATTTGATTCCATTTTTGTTTTTAATGCTATCTATGCAAAAAGAAACATTAGATTATATTTAATTCAATCTTAATTCTGAAAACATAAATTTTCAGGGTCTAATTTTGGAACATTCAGAAAAGGTGCACATAAAGGATCTAGCTTTTAAAGATAGTCCCCAAATGCATATGGCCATCGAAAGATCAAAATATGTATATGTTAAAAACTTAAACATTCAAGCACCAAGTGAGAGTCCTAACACGGATGGAATTCATATCCAACATTCTCGGAAAATCGTTATTAGTATGTCTAATATTCGCACAGGTAATAGACATATCTACCAAATTATTCAAATATAATTTGTCACGTGATATGTGTAGTGAGATTAGTGCAAAAAGATGAGTAAACTAACTATTTTGAAGGTGGCAAAATTTTCAGGAGATGATTGTATTTCAATTGGGGATGGTTCATATAGAATCAACATCTCTAGCATTGCCTGTGGTCCGGGACATGGCATTAGGTGATAATGTTTGATTATTTATCCCTCAATTAATTACATTTAACATTTTAATTTCTTATTTAAGCATACAAATTATTTTGTTTTGTTATTGATTTTTTTACCCTTTCTCAGTATTGGAAGCCTTGGTAAACATGGTGGACATGAAACTGTTGAATTTGTCAACGTGAAAGATGTAATTTTTACGGGTACAACCAATGGAGCTAGAATAAAAACGTGGCAGGTAATTATTTATTATATAACCCATAGTTTATTTTAAAGTGAACCAATTTATTTATAACAATAGTAAAATATTATTGTTAGTTATAGACCATCTATTAGTATTAGTGATAGATATATATATATAAGTAGATAGTGACATTTTGTTATAGTTTTATTATTTAAATCAATTACTCTATAATTAAACAACTATATTAAAGTTTGGGGTTGGAAATCTATAAATTAAATGCCTTATTTAAAAGTTTTAAATTTTATATATTTTGTACTTAGACCATGGGATGTGCATTTTGAATGGCACCCATTTTTGTACATTCCAACAATTTGTCTAATCATATAATTTGTCACATAGAAAATTACTCTTTTTTTAAATATTTTAATTAGGTGATATTTGAGTATATCCCAAGATGCTCATCCCTATACTTCCACTTTCCATTACTCACACCACAAAAATAGTTAAAAATATTTTAAAAATAAATAATAATAAGGGTGGTTTTCAAATATATAGCAAGATTTCAGAATTGGCAATGATAGATAGACACAAATAGAATTCTATTTATGAAATTTTGTTATATCTTGTAAATATTTTCAACAATTTTACCATTTGAAATAATTTTTTTTTTATAATAATTTGCCTCATGTCACATTACGATAGGACGATTTGGTGGGATACACAAAGATTCTCCGAGATGCACCTAAATATTTGTCATTTTAATTTATTTTCATTTATGTGATGCTAATCTAACTCATAGAGGTGAGTGCATCTTATGATATATCTAAATATTTGCTCATAGGAGATTATTTGTTACTAAACATATTTGCTTGAGTTAGAGTGCTTTCTTTTTTTAACTTAATTTTGTATTGTATCATTTTTTTTCTTTTTACTTTTCAATTATTCTTTGTATCTTTTATATTTTGAGTAGGAAAGAATGCTTGTCATTGCCACGTGACAACTATCCAATAAAAAATTGTCATGTGCGAATTTTTTTAAAATAATTTTTTTTGTGTGTGTAAAGAGAGGGGAAGCATTAGAGCAGAGGGATGTAAGAAAATGAGTGTAGTCAGACTATACCCAAGTATTACTCGTTTTCGGCCCAATATATCTCGATTATTATTATTATTAGTTGATATAGTTTATGGTAAAAAGTTATGATTAATTTCGTAAATAATTGATCATATGTGAATAGGGTGGGAGTGGATATGCAAGAAACATCAATTTTGAAGGCATAATTTCTCGTGGCTCATCAAATCCAATCATCATCGATCAATTTTACTGTGACCACGAAAAGTGCAAAAATCAGGTAATTAAATCTATTTGGTAATCATTTTACTTTTTCTTTTTGTTTTTTAAAATTAAGCCTATAAATATTATTTCAACTTCCAAATTTCTCATTTCTCATCTAAAAAAAAGTAGCATTCAATAAGTGTCTTTGTTTTTAGAATTTGGCTAAGAATTCAACTACTATATTTAAGAAAAATGCAAATTATTAAAGAAATATGATGAAATAGGCTTAATTTTAAAAAAAAAAAACAAAAAAACTAAATGGTTACCAAATGAGTCCTTAATAATTATTATTTCCATTCTAAATTTCTAGGTTAGGATCATATTTTATCGATCAATCTCCAACATAATTTTCGAAACAAAAATAATAAATTTATTGTTGTTGCAGACTTCAGCAGTAAAAATCAGCAACGTAGTGTACAGTAAAATATCAGGAACATCAAGGAGTAAAATTGCAGTAAATCTTGCTTGCAGTGAGTCAGTCCCTTGTAGAAATATCTTTATGAAAGATATTGAATTGGGGTCTATCCATGAAGATGAACAACAGATCACATCATCTTATTGTGGAAATGTTGTTAATGGACTTATGGATGGAACTGTAATTCCCACTGTTCCTTGCTTAAACCCAATGAGTTGGTAGATTTTTCTGGTGTATTTATATATATATATATGTTTAAAGTTTGTTAGGCTTAGCATAATGTTTTTTTTTCGTTTAACAATTGTGAAAGTGAGAAATCGAATTATCGAGAATTGATTGATGGTGAAGGACTGGTTTTAAATTAGGTTTTTAGTTAATGACTCATTGATATTGATGTTATATAACTTTAGAAGGATTATTATCACTTTGAATATAATTTAGTAAGATATCTTTTTGGAAAGTTTGAGCTTTGTTGATTTTAAAAAAATATATCGTTTAACACTTAATATCACAAAACGTTCTCATAAATTGAACATTTGTCATTCAAAGTAAAGTGCTAAGAAGATTTTTAATACAATGGCTACTCATGAATCGCAATCTACTTCTACAAATATTAATACAATAAGGTCGTATGATTCATTAAGTAAAGTTAATATATTAGAGTTTAGTAAGTTTGTGTTTGAAATGTAGAGTTGTAGAATTTTTCGATAAATATAAAAAGCAGAGAAAGAGGAGAAAGTGAAGTTACTCAGAAAAGAAGAGGAGAAAAGAGGAGAATATGTAGTCGGTCAATAAATATAGTGTTTACTATTAAAGTTTTAGTTGATAGTGTTTACTATTAAAACTGAGTTGTTTAAAGTGAATTATTTAAGAGTGTATTTGGTTTAACTTTTCAAATAGTTAATTGTGAATAACTTTTTTCAAACACATTTTTTTCTTCAGTCAATCAATAGACCCAAACTCAAGTGTAAAAAGTGTTTAATATAATTTATGAGTTAAATGATAAATTGTCTCCAAACTTTCATAATTGTATCTATCTTATTTATGTATTTCATGAAGTTGTAAAATTTTGAGGTTAAATTATAAAAAATGCCCTTGAAGTTTCAAAATTTTCAAAAATACCCTTAAATTTTAAAGAGTTCAAAAAAATACTCTTGCGGTTAGTTTTAGATGAAAACCGTTAAAGTTTTGTTTCAAAAATACTCTTGCGGTTAGTTTTAGATGAAAACCTTTAAAGTTTTGTTTCAAAAATACCCTTGAACTTCCAAAATATTTCAAAAATACCCTCAACTTAATAAAAATTCAAAAATACCTCCCTCGTTAGTATTTGTTTGAAGTTTTCAGTTCGAAGAGTACCAATTTTAATATAAATTATATAGATATCCTCATTTTTTTCCACATAGGTACTCTCATGTTTCTCTTAATTTTCCAATTCTTAGCGTACACCAATTTTCTCGGCAAACCCAAAATCAAAATCAAAATCAAAATTTTAAGTTAAAACATAAAATTTCAAAATTTCAAAATCAAAATCTCATCTGAAACATACCACAATCAAATAATCAGCCTAAATTGTATTGGTTCTTAGGAATGTAGTATTTATTTTAATTCTTAGATAGGTTATTGAACAAAAGAAGCCATTGGGACATTCTAGATGCAATTCAGGCTTAAATGGAGCAATTAGCAAGCAACGGAAAGCAAAACGGTGAAATCAAGCAACGAGAGGCAGCAAGCATTTGTGGCGCCGCAACGCTCTCCATTTGATATGCGCACATGAAGATGCACTCCTTCCAATTTGCTCCAAGGCATTTCATGAGGGGCTTCAGCATTGGTATAAATTGGTATAAGCTAAAAATGGGAAAATTAAAAAAAATATATGAGAGTACTTATATGTACGATAACTAGTCAATAACTTTTTTATTTGACTATTTATCATTTTGGTAGGTTTCAAGAAGAGATTTTGATATTGAAATTTTGTGAATTTTGTGGTATTTTATGTTTTAACTTAAAATTTTGGTTCTTGTTTTGGTTATTGAAACAATTGGTGTAAGCAAAGAATTGAAAAATTAAGAGAAATATGAGAGTAACAATATGAGAAAAATGAGGATATCTATATAATTTATTTTAAAATTGATTCTTTTCGAATTTAAGAAAACTTCAAACAAGTGGAAATATTTTTTAATTTTTTTATTTATAAAGTCATTTTTGTCATGAGGAATTCACGGTTTTTGTTCAAATACTAATGGTAGAAGTATTTTTGAACTTTTATTAAGTTAAAGATATTTTTGAAATGTTTTGAAAGTTTATGAGTATTTTTTAAACAAAATTTTAACAATTTTAAAGGTATTTTTGAAACTTTTGAAACTTTAAGAGCATTTTTTTTACCGAAAGTGTAAAAAGTTCAGTGCATTTTTTTTTATAATTTAACCAAATTTGAATATTTACATGCCTTTGAAATTTAGAGTCATCTATCATATACAAAATAAATCTTTCATATCTCACCATTCAAATACAAAATAAATATCTTAACCATAATTTTTTTTGTAATATATATAATTGGACCCGACCAACCCATCAACCATTATCAAGTCAGTATTTAGGTTAGAGATTTTTACGTAAATTGTTATTTTTGGATCATAATTTTTAAAAATGTATTTTCTTTTCTATTTTTTCAATGAAGGCTTTTTGTAATTTTTGTGGACGGTTTTATCATTTTTTTTAATTTTCATGCATAATTGTTTTTTTGTATAATTATTCCATTTTTCTTTTTTTTTTCTTTATTTTCATTTTTTCCTGA
The DNA here is from genome assembly GCF_009727055.1 of Benincasa hispida. Lineage (NCBI taxonomy): Eukaryota > Viridiplantae > Streptophyta > Magnoliopsida > Cucurbitales > Cucurbitaceae > Benincasa > Benincasa hispida. The sequence goes on from NC_052354.1 coordinate 9,480,725, forward strand.
TTGAATTGTGTGTAATTATTAATTGAGCCACATTTTGTTGTTTTTTGTATATTGTTTAATGCCCCCAAGAATGATTATTCATATTCTAATGCATTTTTAATTACTTTTTGTTTAAAAAACTATTTTTAATGATTCTTGCTTTTACTCTTCTATATCTCTCTTTCATTTGGTAATAGAAAGGTTTGTGTGTTTTTTCTTCATTTCTCGATTTTTGCATGCATTTTTTTCGTTGTCTTCATGCATTAGTTATCCTTTTCCACTCGTCTTCATCTTCGTTTTTAGCATGCATTTTCTTCATGCATTCATTTTTTTTTTCGATTTTTAACATTTTTTGTTCGTTATCTTCATGCATTAGTTATCCTTCTCCACTTGTCTTCATCTTCCTTTTTTGCATGCATTAGTTTTTTTTTTTTCGATTTTTAACATTTTTTCGTCTTTGTCTTCGTTCTTTTTCCCTATTTTTTGCAGATTTAATATGTTGTTTGAACGTTCTTCATTAATATTGGAATGGGTTAGTTTCAAATATTAAAATGTTCAAATGTTCAAATGTTCATTATACATTTTACTTTTTTTTCTCATTGATTTTTCTGTTATTTCATTTTTTTTTCTGTTAGTTTTGTTTTTTTCTCTGTGTATACATCATGTTTGTACAATATATACTTTGGTGTATATTATGTATACATTGTTCAGTTTGTGTACTGAAAATGATCATCCTGAAAAATATGTTTTTTTATGTATTACCTTTTATAGGATATCTTACTGCTCAAAATTTATATACTGGGGTATATGATTTTGTTGTATCATATATGTATATATGGCATATGTGTTATTTCAGATTTTTCATACTAAGGTATATATTGAATGTATTGTTATATTTGTTTGTATACTAAAAATGACCGTTATATATGATATAGAAGTTTTTTAGATAATCATTCTGTACTTATGTCTTATTATGTACTATATTTTATAGGTACTCTTACTGTTCCAATTTTATATGACAGTCGTTTCAACGAGAGAGATAATTACATTATTGATTACAAAGTAGCTGAAATTGATTTTCATGATCAAATGTCATTCCTTGAGTTTCAACAATTAGTAGTCGATAAGATAAGTAGTGTAGGAAATTGTGGTAACGTTGAAATTATTGCGTGTGTTGGATCTAAGGATTTTATTAAGAAGGATTTGAAACTTAGAGAAGATAATGACATTAGATGGTTGTTCTATCTGATTTCTAGTGGTGAAAATTTTGCTCATTGATTGTTGTTTTTTCAAACAACCTATCAATAGTCTTGGATGGTATACATCCCAATGAAGCTATAAGTAATATTAATGATGATGGTGGTCATTATTACGAAACAATTGATTTCTTGAAGATTTCCTAAGATGTGTTGTTGAATGTTATACGCGTTATTGCAATTAGAAATAACTTTCAATACCAGGCTGTTTAATCAAATAAGCAAGTTTTGGTACTTAGTTTTCCTGTCAATGGATGTAAATGGTCGCGCCGTGCTCGTTAAATTAGAGATGATGGGAGTTATATGTGGATAATTATAAGTTTTGATCATGAGCATTCATGCTCTTTGGATATTGTGTTGACTGGCCATAGACAAGCATCATTTTCTGTTATTAAGGAGTGCATCAAGTAGAAGATTAGCATTGATGGTAGTCATTCGATCATGCCTAAGGCTATAGTGAATTATATTCGAATTGAGCATGGATTAGACATAACTTACCAAAAGGCTTGGTGTGCTCGAGAAGCTGCTTTGAATGAAATTCGAGGATCACTTGAAGAAGCTTTCAAGATGATTCCAACATTTGCTTTTCAGTTGGCTGTGAGAAACCTGGAATATTTTTAATATATTGTTATTGTTTTTATATATCCCATTGTCTATGTTAGATTCTTTAATATACTGCAGTATATGTGATATATTTACAAGTTCTATTATTGACTACAAACTTTATGATCATGGGCGGTTTTTATTTTTCTTCATGGCTTTATCTGCTTGTGTTTCGGGTTGGAAGCATTGTCGTCCTGTTATCGGTTGATGGTACTTCTTTGAAGAACAAGTATGGTGGGACCCTTTTAACGGCATGTGTCCTAGATGCCAATGATCAAATATTTCTCTTAGAATTTTGTGTTGTTGATTCTGAGAATGACCGTTCATGGCAGTGGTTTATGATCCATTTAAAAAAATTATTGGGAATCAGAATGATGTTTTGATCGTCTCTAATAGGCACAAGAGTATAGTAAAAGCAGTTGAGTAGATATAGCCTAACATATTCCATTGTATGTGTATCATGCATTTATTACGGAATATAAAGCCTCGATATAAGGAGAAGCTCATAGATTCCAGATTTATTTCATGTGCAAAAGCTTTCGATATTGTTGATTTTGAAGTTCTAATGCAATTGTTGGATTTGAGTGCATGAGGCATGCAAGATAAGTTACAAATTATTGGTTTTGAAAAATGGTATTATGCCTTATGCCCTTGTAGGAGGTATAACATAATGATGATGAACATGTCTGAAAGTCTAAATTTTGCCATTTTGAATGCTAGGAATCTACCAATTACTTTGATGCTTGATGTTTTAAGGATGATTATGCAATGATGGTTCTATGATAGGAGGAATGAAGCATAATACCAAGTGACTGAGTTTACCAAAGAAGCAGAGAACCATTTAAGGGAACAAATTGCTCAAGGCAAATCGATACAGGTAAGTATATTTTGTATATACTCTAGTACATATCAGATATACATAATAATATTTTTTTAATTGAATTTGCAGGTTTTTCCAGTGAATAACATTCAATATCAAGTGATAGATGGAACCATTCAACATGATGTGCACCTTGCCTTCTTGTAGTTGTAGCTACAGGATGTGAGATATTTTGCAGATTTCGTGCCCTCATGCATGTGCTATGTTGAGTAAGAAGCACTTATCAATTAAGAATTATGTTTTACCATACCATCCTAATACGAATCTTTCTTCAATATACAAAGACTTGATCCATCCGGTAGGTGATCCACGTGGTTGGAACATACCTGAAGAAGTAAGATTTGGAGGTGAGTGCTAGTCAATGGTTAATACTTCATAAAGCACCTTAGCATTTTCGTTTTACCTTCTAATGTCAAGCGTCCAGTTGGTAGACCAAAGAAGTTGAGAATCCCTTCTCAGATGGAGTTTAAAAAGAGTGTGAAATGTGGTCGTTGTGAAAGAGTTTGGCACAATCGGAGGTTGTGTAAATATAAAATTCCGCAGTAGAAGTTCGTGTAAATATCAAACTCCGCAGTAGAAGTTTTGTTGTTTTTTGAAGCTCAAATCGTTTAGCGCTTACGCTCATCATGTAACGCTATCGTCTAGCACTTATGTTGATCGTGTAGCACCATCGCCTATCGTGTAACGCCATTATCTATCCTGTAGTGCTATCGTCTAGTGCATCATTTCACATTGTTTAGTACCGCACGTAGCTACACAATCTTCCGCGCGCGCCACTCCAACGCCCAGCGCCCACGCTCGCGTACACTTGATACTGTCGGTGCATGCTAACCTCTAAGATTTGGTTGCCGCATGCCTTGTCCACGCATAGCTTTTCTTCTCTTGGCCACACTTGGCTTCCTTAAATGCTCAACTAACCTCTCAAATGAGTAAGGCCAACGTCCTTGACTCAACTTCAAAGCTTAGCACAAGGCCAACACATGGGCAAACACTTATCCAATTTTTTTTCTAACTTCCAACGCATGGATTACATTTAGCCAATTTTCTAGCATCACCTAAGAGTCGAGCTTTCAAACTTAAACTTTTCTTCTAACTTTTCACCCTTTTCCCTACAATTAAACATTAATTCTCACATTAGCCTACTCACCATACTGGTCTCAGTAGGGAACATACTCAAGTAGAGAAATTAGGGCTCAGGGTTCACATTTACCTCCCCTTAAGAAAATTTCATCCTCGACATTCTGCTACAAGTCTGTCAATTAAACACCTGCGGATACTTGTTTTTCATTTGTTCCTCAGCTTCCCATGTAACTTCTTCAGTTTTATGGTTTCTCCATAGTACCTTTACTAAAGGTATTTTCTTGTTCCTCAAGACTTGCTCTTTTCTATCAAGAATCTCCACTGGTTCCTCTTCGTATGACAAATTTTCTTTCAACTGCACTGGTTGCTCAGGTAACACATGGGTAGGATCTGGCACATACTTTCTTAGCATTGCCACATGAAACACATCATGGATACGAGATAACTCTGGAGGTAATTCTAACCTGTAAGCCATTGGGCCAACTCGTTCTATTATCTTGTAAGATCCAATGTATCTCGGGTTTAACTTCCCTTTCCTACCAAACCTAAGTATTCCTTTCCACGGAGACAACTTAAGAAATACTTTATCACCAACTTCGAATTCCAATTCTCTTCTCCCTTTATCTGCATAACTCTTTTGTCTTTCTCGAGCTATTTTAATATTTTCTCTTATAATCTTAACACTGTCTGACATCTGCTGAACAAGTTCTGGGCCTAATAATTTCCTTTCGCCCGCTTCATTCCAACATACCGGAGTTCTACATGGTCTCCCGTATAAAGCCTCATACGGTGCCATTCTGATACTCGAATGATAACTATTGTTATACGCAAATTCGATCAACGATAGATGCGTATCCCAACTACCCTTGAACTATAATACACATGCCCTTAGCATATCCTATAGTGTCTGAATCGTTCGCTTAGACTGACCATCCGTCTGTAGATGAAAAGATGTACTGAAATATAGCTTAGTACCCACAACTTTCTACAAGTTAGGCTAGAACTTCAATGTAAACCTAGAATCTCAGTCTAATACAATCGAAACTGGGGCTCCAAACTAACTTACTGTCAACATATAGCTTAGCTAACTGGTCTTGGGTAAAAGTAACCTTAACAGTTTTTTTTGTCAATCTATCAACAATTACCCATATACCATCATAGCTCGCTGGTGTCCTGGGTAAAAAATAAGAAATCCATCGTAACATGCTCCCATTTCCACTCTGGTACTGGGAGTGGATTAAGCAATCCTGCTGGCCTCTGTCGTTCAGGTTAACTTGATGACACACTAAACATTTGTCAACTTACTCTGTTATTTCTCTTTTCATACCAGGCCACCAGTACGACTTCTTTAATGTTTTATACATCTTTGTACTGTCTAAATGCATAACATAAGCTGAACTATGTGCCTCTTTCAGAATAACCTACTTAAGTGCTAAGGTATTAGGTACACATATTCTACCTTCCTTCAGTAGCACTTTATCTGCTCTTAACTGATAGTCCGTTCTCAGACCTTTACTTTCTTCTTCAACTAACTTCTGGAGATTAACATCTCTTAACTATTCACATAGAATATCATCTACGAGAGTAGGACGTACTTGAAACAAAGCTATCAAACCTCTTGTCTGATTAACTGATAATGTCGCTTTAGTACTATACAACTTATGTATCAGTACACCTCTTACTGAACAGATAGTAGCTCTGGTTGATTCGATCCTTCTACTTAGAGCATCAGCCACCACATTTGCTTTACCTAGGTGATAATCACTTGTACAGTCATAATCTTTGACCAACTCGATCCATCTTTTCTGTATTAAGTTTAGCTCTTTGTGATCAAAGATATATTTTAGACTCTTATGATTAGTGAATATATAACAACGTCCACCAAACAAGTAATGTCTCCACAACTTTAGAGCCAACACAACTGCTGCTAACTCTAAACCGTGTGTAGGGTAGTTACATTCATGCTTCTTTAACTGACGAGAAGCATAGGCCACTACCCTTCCTTTCTGCATCAACACACATCCTAATCCTTGTCAAGACGCATCACAATAAACCTCAAACTCTTTACCTGGTCTAGGTAAAGTTAGAAGTGGTGCTGTTACTAACCTCTGTTTCAACTCTTGGAAATTATGCTCGCATTCTAGAGACCACTCAAACTTTGCATCTTTTCTGGTTAGGTTTTTCAATGGTAGAGCTATCTTAGAAAATCCCTCCACGAATCTCCTGTAATAACTTGCTACACCCAGAAAACTGCGTACCTCTGTTACAGTCATGGGTCGTTCCCAGTTAACTATTGCTTATGTCTTTTGGGAATCTACACTGACTCTGTCTGCCGAAACTATATGCCCAAGAAATACAACTTGATTTAACCAAAAATCACACTTACTAAACTTGGCATATAACTTCTTTTCTTTTAGCATTCGCAACACTAACCTTAAATGTTCCTTGTGCTTCTCTGCACTACTGGAATATACTAATATATCATCTATGAAAACTATCACAAACTGGTCCAGTTAAGGATGAAATATCTTGTTCATCAAGTTCATAAATACCGCAGGAGCATTCGTCAAACCAAACAACATTACTAGGAACTCATAATGTCCATACTTGGTCCTGAAAGCAATCTTTGGAACATATGTTTCCTCCACCTTCAACTGATGGTAACCTGATCTCAAATCTATCTTAGAGAACATAGTAGTTCCCTTTAACTTATCGAAGAGATCATCTATACGAGACAATGGGTAATTATTCTTAATTGTCATCTTATTCAACTATCTATAGTCTATACATAATCTGAAAGTACCGTCTTTCTTCTTGACAAACAAGATCGACGCTCCCCAAGACGACACATTGGGTCTGATGTACCCCTTATCAACAAATTCCTGTAACCGAACTTTCAACTCCTTTAATTTTGTTGATGCCATTCTGTATGGTGCCTGGGATATAGGTGTTGTACTTAGAACTAACTCAATAGTAAACTCAACTTCCCCGTCAGATGGTAAACCTGGTAACTTTTTAGGGAACACGTCTAAGAATTCTTGTACCACAAGTACATCTTCAGGTTTTGGCTTCCTATCTTGTGAAACCGCCACATAGGCTAAATAAGCTTCACCTCCCTTACTCAACAGCTTCCTAGCCTTCACTGTTGATATTAAACTTCTTAGAAGTATTCTTTTACTTCCTACCATTATCTCTTATTCACCTGGCTTCCTAAATACTATCTCTTTCTTAAAACAATCCACAGTGACATAATGTTTACTTAGGAAATCCATGCCTAAGATAACATCAAACTCTAGCAACTGTGGTGGAATCAAGTCAAACCATAAACTCTAATTCCCAATAACTATTTCAAAATTCCTGTAATACTCATGCACAACTAGAGTATCTTCTACAGGCATAGAAATAAACAAGTCCTCGTTCATACGCTCAAGCACTCTATCTATATGCAATGCAAACATGCTAGATATGAATGAGTGCATAGCACCAGGTTCAAATAACACATAAGTAGACTGATTACATAAAGTTATCGTACCAGTTACGACATCTAGAGACTCGTTCGCTTTCTGGTGTGTCACATCGTATACTCTACCCTGTTGTTGCTAGTGTTGCTGGGGTCGTTTTGCTACCCCTTTCTGCTTAGTTGCACTGGATCTCTCACCTCTGGCTCAGGTGCTCTAGGTTAGTCTACAACGTAGGTAACTTCTCTTTGTTCATTCTATGCTCCATGAACTAGTTGGGGATAATCTTTCTTGAAGTTTCCTGCTTGTCCGCACTGGAAACAAACATTTTTGTTGCCATAACATACTCCTGCATGGCGTTTACCATAGTTTGCACATAGTGGCTTTCTTCCTGTACTAGCTACTGACTCGCTAGTATGACCTGCTACCGATCTACTTTTCGGTTCAGCTGCAGGTCTTGACCTTTTTCGACTCAAGCTATAACGACTCAAGTTCAAGAGGGGTACATGAATGAACCGATATCACATCCGAATGAAAGGGATCCTGAGGACATGAATGTATGGTTAAAAAAGGCTTAAAAGAATTGAAAGTTACTACCTATACCAACAAAATGCACCTTCTTTTTCAGTGGCTCAATCTTAGAAACTCCAAAGTTAAACGTGCTTAGCTTTGAGCAATCCTATGTTGGGTGATCTTCTGGTAATTTTCCTAGGATGTGGTGAGTAAGGACAAAGCATGCTGAAAGGACCCGTGTTGGTTTGTGGAGACAACTTTCACTACTAAAAAGCATTCAAAAGGAAGGATGACGTAGCCAGGTCGCAGGGGATGCAAGAGAATGTCAGGGCTATCAGGGGTCGAATCCGGATTCCGAATCCTGGTCTGAATCTTGGGCCCAAGGCATTACACAAACCCTGTGGCTCACGCCTCCATGGCTCCTCATACCTATCTGTCTAGAGAACGAGGATCTAAAACTCTTACCGCTCGTCTCTACTGGAGTCTTGTGCTACTCTGTACCGGTCTGTAGTATGTCTAGTTAACCTAAGAAACTCATCCCTCTTTGCTTCTCTAAAAGCACTAGGATAGTATTTATCCTCAAATACTTTTCTAAACTCAGGCCAAGACATAGCTTTTGAATTGCTTCTCCTGGCCTCTTTCACTTTCCACCATTTCTCACCCCCTTTCTGCAGCAAGAACGCCGCTAACTCGACCTTATGATCCTCAAGGTATCTCATAACACTAAAGCATTTCGCAATCAAGTCCAACTAGACCTCAGCATTTTCTGGATCTGTGGCTCCATCGAACGTTGTGGCCCCTAAAGCTTTCAGCCTCTCGACATCGAATTTTTTCTTTAGATTTGTCTAAATCGATCCTACACTCGCCATCAATCTCTAGGCGATTCTATCAAATACTCAATCCTTCTTCTAGCGATCCGCTCTTACTCATGGGATACTCGACTCATTTTTAGAAGTCGTCTCTTGCCCTACTGGGTCTCTAACTCTCTTCCCCTTCAAATCTAGGTCTTGTCTAACTTTAGGGCCTCGGGTCAACATTCCTCTCCTCTGTCTGCTTGCTCAGCCTGCCACTTTTCCTCGGCATCTTTGCCTAATTACTAAATATGAATGCTTTGTGTATTTAAACACATAAATAGTTTTTCAGTAAACTTTCATACATGGCATGCGTTTGAAAACATAACTCATAGTTTTCTTGAAAACTATTTTGTAAAACTAGCTAGCATGAGAATAATCTTTCTTAAAACATGGTTTCTTTAAAACACTATAAATATTTAGTCACTCACAACTTTTAGGATTACTCCTCAAAGATTGATATGCTTCTAACACTGGTTTCAATCCTGTGGACACAAAAGCATATATTTAGCTATTAGCATTGATCTCCTATATGAGACTAACTCTGAAATAAGCCTTATGTTTAGCCTTCACCTTGGGGAGCGTCGGTCTTTTTTGTCTCTTGTTGTGCGTCCAACTCATCACACAAACGCATCTCACTTGTGCAACCAACACTTGCTCTAAGTGTTCCTTCAGTTGCATATGGTCATCCACAAAGGTTGCTATGCGTCCAAGCCTTCAACACAAGCCTTCCTCAACCCACAAAACAAGTCAAACACATTGACGTGCTCAGCTCTTAATCTGTCCGAGCGCCTACTTTGAGCTACCAACTTACTCAACCCAAACAGCTGCCTGCTTGTTCATAAAATTCCAGATTCGGCTTACTGAATTAATAACTCGAATTTTAGAGCTCATCTCAAGAAACTTGTTTAGAATCATTTTAGGAAGCTTATCTTAAAATTTCAGCTTCCAAATTTTCGTGGTTCGTCCTGGAGCCTCAATTCTTCATCAACGGCTCGGATTCACCCGTGAACTGAACCTCTTGTCACTTTTTCCTTTCTCCGGCCTTATTCCGATGAGGCCTTCTTTTGGCAGCATCACCTCTAAAACTAGACTCTCAGAGCTTTCTACCAACATAAAGATCTTTTAATTTGCACGAAGGAATTGATCAAAGTGAGCTTTTGAAGTTCAGCCTCCCTTTTTATACTACTTTCCACCGCTTACCATTAAAGCCTAGCATGACACCTTCAGTTTAAATAGAGTTAAATCCAGTGTTTAGGACAGTTGTTGCCCTTAATCGATGGTTAAAACTGATCAACACATGCTTCAATCGTTTAGCTGACTACCCATCATTTAACTCATCGTTTAGTGATTCTCTCGCTGTCGCTTATCACCCAACGATCTCGCTGTCGCTCATTGTCTAGCACATAGCCTATTGCATAGCTCTCATTGCCGCTCATCGTGTAACACTAACACCTATCGTCTAACGTATCACGCCCATCATCTAGCACTCACGCCTATCATGCAGCGCCATCGTCTAGCGTATCACGCCCATCATCTAGTGCTCACGCCCATTGTGTAGTGCTTATGCTGATCGTGTAGCACCATCGCCTATCGTGTAATACCATCATCTATCGTGTAACGCTATCGTCTAGTGCATCATTTCTCATTATTTAGCACCGCATGTAGCTACAAGATCATCTGCGCGCCCCACTCCAATGCCCAGCGTCCACGCTCACGCACACTTGATGTTGTCGCATGCATGTAACCTCTCAAGACTTGGTTGCCGCATGCCTTGTCCAAGCATAGATTTTCTTCTCTCGGCCACACTTGGCTTCCTTAAATGCTCAACTAACCTCTCAAATGAGAAAGCCGACGCCCTTGGCTCAACTTCAACGCTTAGCACAAGGCCAACGCATGGGTAAACACTTCCAACGCATGGGCTACACTTAGCCAATTTTCTAGCATCACCCAAGAGTCGAGCTTTCAAACTTAAACTTTTCTTCTAACTTTTCACCCTTTTCTCTGCAATTAAACATTAATTCTCACATTAACTACTCACCATACTGGTCTCGGTAAGGAACATACTCAAGTAGAGAAATTAGGGCTCAGGATTCACAGATTTGTATGGGTGAGAGTGGCAAGATCGCCAACTCAACAACCCTACCATTTTGAGGATTCGTCTGATTAGGGAGTTGGGAACACAGCTACACAAGATAAAATTCACTCCTTCCCCGAGGCAGGGGTAAGTAGATAAATTGTCCCTTAAGGGTTGATTCCGGATCTTGAACAATGTGGTGCCACACCCTCTCTTGGTCTGAGAGAGGTTTAGTCATAGTTGGACTATGATCTACTATTCATTAGAGGGATCAGTAGTACTTAAGGAGTTAGATGTAACTTTAGGGGCAAAACGATAATTTAGCCTAGCTGTACTTACGAGCAATTTTGTGAAGGGTTATCGTACTATTGATTGGTTATATCCAATGGACACAGAAATATATCTGTAGTGCAAAGAGTGCAGCTTACGGTCTTTAGTAGAGTGCCCGAAAGTTAACGGATGGTGAATAGTTTAATTAAAGAGTTTAACTAATTATTCATGTACCGTTGATGCTTCAAGCTACAAGTCCATGGGATCCCCTTGGTAGCTCAATAGGATTAATTAAGAATTTATTTTTGGATTAATTTAAATTGTTCAAATTAATAGAAGGATTTAATTATATATAATATAATTAAGTTGTTTCAATTATATGTGATATAGTTATTATAATGTATTTTATACATTATAGTTTAATGAGAGGAAATAAATATTTGAATGAGATTCAAATATAGTTTTTATGAATTAGATCATAGTTGTTAAATTTAATAAAATGTGATTTATATTAAATGTCATATAAAAGAGAAAGAAAACTATAGCTTATATTGTATGTGATATAATATTAAAACTATAGATTATAGGTTATATTTGATATAACATATAATTTAATATATATATAATATGATAAGTTAGTTACCATATTTATATTTATATTTATTATTATTTTAATAATAAGGGAGGAAATTACAACTTTCTTCCCCTCCTTTTCTCGCCACTCATGTAAGTGGGTGGTGGTTATATTTGGCATATAGAAAAGAAAAGGTTTCTTCTTCTTTTTTGGCCATATAATCATTTGGTGATACATAGAGAAAAGACAGAATTGTTCTATGTGTGTGAATTGAATTTTGTTGGTGAACATTTTTCAATTCCTTTTTCCTCTCCACAAAATTCCCTTAAATGAAAAATAGGCAGAGCCCACCACTCCTAGGTTCTCACCTTGAGAATACCGAGGAAACCTTTGTGGTCATGTTCGAACTTGTTTGAATTTTTCCTTGGAGAAAGTTTTCAAGTGGTCCGTGTTCTGTACGAGGGAAATCTTGAAGAAAGGTCTTCAAAGGTAAGGTTCCTAAAGCCCTTTCTTTGCCATGCTGTAATTTATAAATAAATGCTTATCTTATTTCTTGTTTATTGTAAAATTTATATTCAATAAAAAATGATTTTTGATCGATCTTGCTTCCGCTCAAGGTTTTCTTCTCAAAGAGTTCCTACAAATACATAGTCCAGGAATGTGTTGTGATGTTTGATGTGTAATTTCAAATATGGGGCTGAATTTTTTCAACTTATTAGAGGTCAATCAAAGATCGACGTATCAATTGTTATAAGATAGAGGTATCAATTGTATCTTTTGACTAAGAAGATAGTGGATTGAATTTTTCACTAGTTTCTTGTCTGAACTAAAAAACGATTAATATTTTTTAATCCACGCTCAAATTCTACCATGATTGTGGAGCCCAAATAACCAAAAAGAAAAAAAAGAACAAAGCCTTGGAACTTAAATAACCCAAAGGGGTTTCTACACAAAAGGCATTAAAATGAGGTCCATATTATACTAATGTTACACTCTCATATATATATACATACATATATATATATACATCCATACATACATATATATATATACATCCATATATATATATACATCCATACATACATATATATAGACACACACACACACACATATATATAGACATACATATATATATATATATATATATACACATACAGACATACATATATATATATATACACACATACAGACATACATATATATATATATATACAGACAGACATATATATATATATACTAAAAACGGTTCAGCTGCCACATTAGTATTTAATTTTTTTTCAAAATGTTCCTATTTCTAATGAATTTTCACCGACGTCTTTTCAATTTTCCCCCACCTCCTTCTAGTTTCTCTCCCCACCTTCCACTTCTTTTCAATCGAAAGGGTTCCAAGGATCGACAACAAGAGTTCTGACTTCTCTATTTGGTGATCAACGATCAACGGCAAAGGCCACTGGACTGTAAGCAAACGTTGGACAAAATTTATCAACGGCAAACAAAATGTAGGCGAACGTTGGACGGAATCCAATGGTAGACAGAGGGGTCCCTTCTTCTACATTCAACAACCAACGATCAACGATAAAGGCCACCAAAATATCAACGACGAATGGACTGTAGGCGAACGAACTATAGGAGGATAGTGTTTATCTTCAATATTCGGCGATCGTTCTTCTTCATTCTTCTTCTTTTGGCTACGAACATATAATCAACGACCAACGACGGTGACTATACCTTCTGCAATTGATGGAAAAATTGAAAAATTCATAGTATTGCCCTAATACCTACTGCAATCAACGTCCAAATTGGAGAAGGTATACCCCTTTATGATACTACTATAGACAAAACTACCCCTCTATGATACTACTATAGACAAAACTATGTACTAGTATTTATTGAAAAATGTACATTGTAGAACTTGATGACTGATTTATTTGTGATTCATGAATAGAGGACTAATGTACTGGTGTTTATTGATAATAAACTGCATGAATAGAAGATTATTGATAATAAATTGCATAGACAAAAGGTTTTTATTGATTTTATTCCTTTGACCTTTATTGAAAAAGCTACACTAGGGAACATCTATATTTTCCATAAACGACTAGTAAATTAGGTACTGGTGTCTATTGATAATAAATTGCATAAACTGGAGTTTATTGATAATAAACTAATAGACAAGAGGTGTTTTTCTTGATTATATTCCTCTGGTATTTATTGAAGAAGGTACAGTTAGTTTATTGATAAGAAACTGCATAAACTAAGGCTTATTTATAATAAATTGCATAGCGATAAATTTTTTATCATAAAACTGTTCTGAACTTTATTTTGCTATATACTATCTTATATAAGTTTTAGTATAACTCTACATAGACAAGAGGTGTTTTTTTCTTGATCATATTCATGTGATGTTTATTGAATAATGTACACTTAGTTTATTGATAAGAAACTGCATAAATTGAGGTTTATTTATAATAATCTGTATAGCGATAAACTTTTTATCATAGGATTGTTCTGAACTTTAATTGCTATATACTATCTTGTATAAGTCTTAGTATAATTTTTCTGATGCTTATTTGCTATATACTATATAGTTGTTTATTTTCCATATATAGAGGAATAGATGAATATGTACAAATGTTTAATTCTATAAAACATATTCTAATATATAAACGAAATGATATGTATACCATAAATTATTCCCAATATGATACACAATGTCTACATGACTTACTTCCAATAACTACAGGGAAATGGTACGTACTAAATTTTCATGTCAAACTTTAAATAAAAGGAGAAGTGATAGACTTTTGGCATCTACCAAAAGAATGGACTCCAAGGTGAAACTACAAAAAAAATATTGTACTCAATATTTCATCAGATGATGTAAGTATGTTATTAATATATATTGGTTTATGTACCATTTCCTAGAAGAAATTATTCTTCATTATTTATCATATTGGATGAAGAAAAAATATCTCAACACAAGGAAGGAGAAAAGCAAACATCTTCAAACCTTTTCGACCAACTATTAGGAAACATGACAGATGACTTTATACCATTGAGAGTCGTACTACCCGAAGAAGAAATTGAGGAAGAAGATGATATGGAAACGGTTGGGACACAAATTGTTCCATATGGATACTCTTTTGAGGTATATATCATTGACCAAATTATAAGATTATTATGTTTCATTGAATTTAATGCAGTACTCTTTCTATGTGAAATACATGTAGAGGGAAATTCCTAAAAGAAACGCTGTTGAGGAACCATCTATTGAGTCTGAAGATGAAACAATTGATGAGGTAACGTGATAAAATCGAAAATATTTTGTTGTCTATTATATATATTAAGATGGAATATAAAGAAAAAACTATGAACTTATAAAATTTGTTTCAGGAGATTAAGTGTGAACACCCTGAGACGGATAGGGTAACATAACATTTATTCAATAAAGTTATTATTGAATTTGTAAATTACACTTATAAAGAATAAACTAAAATCTATGGCTATTATATGAATACTTGAACTTTATATGGAGACATAAAATGAATCAAGTTCGAGAAAATAACCAAAACGATCTATAGTATATGAATAAGGTTAGGTACCTTATTCTAGTAACACTATCAGTTGCGGCCCACTCTATAGTTATTAAAATTTGTTGTAAGGTACTACAAACGAAGTGATCCTGATTAGCTCATGTATTGACATGAGGAGTGAGGACGTCCTATGCAATGAGTTTGCATAAGATCAGACTAAGAAATAAGTCACTCTTACTTTATAATCTTGTTTACTATTTAAGACTGACTATTTCGCATAGATGACCTAAGTAACTCGACCTTAATCCTGAGCTAACTATGAAGTCCTGTTTAATCGGAATTATCCTTAGATTTGCATAGGTGAGGGTTGGCTTAACAGCGTCGGCTCAATAAGTCTCCCATTTCAGGGGTAAGACTAGGGGCATAAGGTGCAAGATGGAATTCACGCCTACCCGATTTAGGGATAGAAGAAGGTTGTTCTCTTAAGTACTAAACCCATGTCTTGAACAAGGGGCCCCACCCTCTCATTGGCTCGAGAGGGATCCGGTTTAGTGATTGGATCACAAACCAATTATTCATTAAAGGATCAGTGGAATTTAAGGAGCAAGACATAATTTCGGGGGTAAAACAACATTTGACCCAACCGTTATTACGGACAACCTGTGAAGGGTCGACTTACGTTTAAATCAAGTGGACAAAAATATATCCATAGTGAGGATAGTGCAACTATCGAGCTATAGTGGTGTGACTCGGTAGTTAACGAATATTGATTAATTTGGTCTAAAGAGTTTTAGTCAATTAATCTCTAATCGTTGGAGCTCATGATCTATAAGTCCATAAGGTCCCTCTACTAGCTCGTAAAACATGAACAATTGAGTGAATTTGAAATGATTTCAATTTGAAGTATTCAAATTGAACTTAGGATTTTCAATTTGAAGTGTTCAAATTGCAATTAGGGTTTGTATAATTATATTCGATATAATTAACGTTTAATTTATTAAAATTAAACGAAATTGGAGAGTTTATAATATTTAAATATTAATTACATGAATAGGATTCATGTTTAAAGTTAGGTGTGTGATTAATTTAATATTTGATATTAAATTGTTATTTAATTAATTAAAATCAAGTTAATTTTCATTTTTATTTTAATTTCAAAAATTGAAATATTGTTTTGATTTTAACTAAATGAAAAAATGGAAATTGAATCCTTAGTGGATTTTCTACAATTTGTGAAGTAGGAGGTGGATTAACCTCCTTAATTCCACCTAGGCCATTAAATTTATCCAATTGAGGTGTCAATTGGGTTGGTATTCAGTGCTTGCATATAAATATCACATAAAAACTCTCAGATTATCATATTGAAATAGATAATTTGAGAGTTTTTATGTGATATTTACATGCAAGCGTTTCTTCTACTTCAATGGATAAAATTCAGCCTTCTCTTCTACTTCAATGTTATGTTACCCCATCCATCTCGGGCGTTCACACTTAATCTCCTGAAACAAATTATATAAGTTCATAGTTTTTTCCTTATATTCCATCTTAATGTATATAATAGACAACATAATATTTTTTATTTTATAACGTTACCTCATCAATTGTTTCATCTTCAGACTCAGTAGATGATTCTCCAACAGCATTTCTTCTAGGAATTTCTCTCTTACATGTATTTCACATAGAAAGGGTACTGCATTAAATTCAACGAAACCTAATAATCTTGTAATTTTGTCAATGATATATATCTCAAAAGAATATCCATATGGAACAATTTGTGTCGCAACCGTTTCCATATCATCTTCTTCAATTTCTTCTAGTACGACTCTCAATGGTATAAAGTCATCTGTCATGTTTCCTAATAGTTGGTCGAAAAAGTTTGAAGATGTTTGCTTTTCTCCTTCCTTGTGTTGAGGTATTTGTTCCATCCTATAAGATAAATAATGAAGAATAATTTATTATAGAAAATTGTATAGACAAATATATATCAGTAACATACTTACATCATCTGATGAAATATTGAGTACAACATTTTTTGTAGTTTTCACCTTGGAGCCCATTCTTCTAGTAGATGCTAAAAGTCTATCACTTCTCCTTTTGTTTGAAGTTTGGCATGAAAATTTAGCACATATCATTTCTCTGTAGTTATTGAAAGTAAGTAATGTACACATTGTGTATCATATTGGGGATAATTTATGGTGTACATATCATTTCGTTTATATATTAGAATATGTTTTATGGAATTAAACATCTGTACATATTCATCCATTCCTCTGTATATGGAAAATAAACTACTATATAGTATATAGCAAACAAGCATCAGAACGGTTATACTAAGACTTATATAAGATAGTATATAACAACTAAAGTTCAGAATAGTCATATGATAAAAAGTTTCGCTATGCGGATTATTATAAATAAACCTCAGTTTATGCAGTTTTATCAATAAACTAAGTATACATTATTCAATCAACATCATATGAATATATTCAAGAAAAACACCTCTTGTCTATATAGAGTTATACTAAGATATAAAATAATATATAGCAAAATAAAGTTCAAAACAGTTCTATGATAAAAAGTTTATCGCTATGCAGTTTATTATAAATAAACCTCAGTTTATGTAATTTCTTACCAATAAACTAAGTGTACCTTCTTCAATAAACACCAGAGGAATATAATCAAGAAGAACAACTCTTGTCTATTAGTTTATTATCAATAAACTCCAGTTTATGCAGTTTATTATCAATAGACACGAGTACCTAATTTACTAGTTGTTTATGGCAAATATAGATGTTCCCTAGTGTACCTTTTTCAATAAAGGTCAAAGGAATAGAATCAATAAAAACCTTTTGTCTATGCAATTTATTATCAATAATCTTATGTTCATGTAGTTTATTATCAATAAACACTAGTACATAGTCTTCTATTCATGAATCACAAATAAATCAGTCATCAAATTCCACAATGTACCTTTTTCAATAAATATTAGTACATAGTTTTGTCTATAGTTGTATCATAGAGGGGTATACCTTCTCCAATTTGGACGTTGATTGCAGTAGGTATTAGGGCAATACTATGAATTTTTCAATTTTGCCATCAATTGCAGTAGGTATAGTCGTCGTCGTTGGCCATCGATTATATGCTCGTAGCCAGAAGAAAAAGAACGGTCGTTGAATATTGTAAAAAAAAACCTTGTCCACCTACAATCCATTCGCCTACTATTCGCCGTTGATCTTTCGTCCAACGTTTGCCTACAGTCTGTTCGTTGTTGATATTCTGATGGCCTTTGTTATTGATCGTTGGTTGCCAAATGAAGAAGGAACCTAGGCTTGCCGTTGAAATTCCTTCCAACGTTCACCTATAGTTTGTTCGTCGTTGATAAATTTCGTCCAATGTTCGCTTACAGTCCAATGGCCTTTATCGTTGATCGTTGGTCACCGAACGGAGAAGTCAGAACCCTTGTCGTCGATCATTGGAACCATGTCGATTGAAAAGAGGTGGGAGGTGGAAGGAGGTAGAGGAAAATTGAAGAGATGTGGGTGAAAATTCATTGGAAATAGGAACATTTTGGAAAAAAAAAAAAAAAAGAAGATTAAATACTAATGTGGTAGCTGAACCGTTGTCTAATATATATATATATATATGAGTGTAACATTGGTGTAATATAGACCCCATTTTGAGGCCTTTTATGTAGAAACACCTTTGAACCCCTTTGAGTTATTTGAGTTCCAAGGCTTTGTTCTTTTTTCCTTCCTTTTTCTGGTTATTTGGGCTCCCCAATCATGGTAGAATTGAGCGTGGATTAAAAAATATTAATCGTTTTTTTAGTTCAAACAAGATACTAGTAAGATACCATTGATACCCTATCTTTCAACAATTGATACGTCGATCTTTGACTGACCTCGAATAAGTTGAAAAAATTCAGCCCCATATTTGAAATTACACATCGAACAACACAACACATTCCTGGACTATCTATTCACATCTAATGCCTACAATGATTTTTGATCTCCGAAAATTTATGGGTTCCTCTTTTACTTCCTCTGTCCTAGTGTCACAAACAAAATGATTAAACTCGTGCGTCTGGATTTTCAGGTCTCGATCCAGGTCAAGGTTCCCACGATCAAATACTTGCCTGGAAGTTCCCCGGCCGATGGCGCAAGATATGTAATTTTCTTCCTGTCATCCACAAACCCGTTGTTAGATTCAAAAGAAGCTATATAGTTTCAGACATTTACATATGTTTTTAACCAAATCGTTGGCTCATTGTTTAGTTCAAACCTTTGGATGTCGATGTCAGTAATATAAACAAATCCAGCAACATTGCTGCACCCAGAAAAGGAAATGAATTATTAACTTGTAAAGGAAGAGTTGCATTACAATTTGTCTCCATGCTTTAACCTTAACTTCAACTTTGTTTCTTCACTTTTAAAAGTTTCATTATCATATCCTTACGCTTTGGCTAAAGCTCTTCAAGCAAACAGCCCCACCATTCTGAGGAGTGGTAGTAAAGTAATCCAATGTGGAAAGTTACTTGTAGATGTAACATATGAACTAATCCGACGTTTTGTTTTAGTGAAATAGAGATCAATATGAATTTGAATCAGGTCTCAACACATTATTTTAGTGCATAACCAATGATGACTGTTGGATTTCTGCTACTCTTTTTGGAGTTCAGTCACAATTAAAGCATGGCAAGGTCACTTATCAGTAAAATATAATAAAAGGAATCTAATATCTGGTAAGCTGTCATTATCGTTAAAGGGAAGGAAAGGGATGATGATGAAACTTTAAAAAAGATAAGAGACTAAAAATGTAATTTAAATTAAGAAAAGGAAAGCGATATTCCAAAAGAGATCACCTTGAGATAATTTCTTCAGGTTCTTTTGCAAATGAAACAGCAAGAACCAAATGAAGCAAATCCCGATTAATGTTGACAGGCACTAATCGTGTGGGGTCTGCAGCAGGTTCTGCACCAATAGGCAGAGCTGAACGAGGGGCCTGCGGGCCACCTCCAATGCGATAAATGAAAAGATCGCTGAAGTTTGCAATGTTTGAGTGTGGTGAGAGATCATTTGCAGGCCCATAAAAATATTCCTGCAAATACCACAACAGTTGATGATAGTCTTGTCAGTTTCAAAATGAAACAAGACTACAAGAGGTGTACCATGACAAAAAATTAAATTGAATTGTATTATGTGGGTCGGACAAATTTCATCAAGACTGAGGAAGTCAATTCTGTTGTCATCATCATTTGAAAATGTCAGAATAGGAGAATGATAGAATGAAACCAATCATCCACCATTTTTACTGCTCGCTTACCCTTATTCTGTAACTCCTGGCTTTCTGACGAAATTTAGCATTTCGGGATACAACACCACCAGACTTTTGAAGTTTCACAACATCTACATTAGGCTTGTTTTTTAGTACATCTTTGAGCATGCTCCAAAGTTTCTCCTGCAAAACAGTAGAAAATGAAAAAAAAAATTACAGTAAATTATTCCAAAAACTACTGGTGAGTATATTGTTAGGTACCTAGGTAATTAGTATGGGTTTAAGGATATGAGTAATTAGAGAGGAAGTTAGTTACTAAGTAAGGTTATAAATAGAGGGATGCTAAGTGGGAGAAGGGGCATTAGTTGAGTAATCTAGGACTTGAGTTGGTATGCTCAAGAGGGGTTTCCAAGTACCATAAACTTGGATTATCTTGTAGTTCCTTCTATAATTCTCGATACAATTCAGATCTTGATTCTTGTTGGTAAGTATCCCAACATATATGCTTCAAGAGGTTGGGTTTTCTTTGATATTTATCAAAAGAAGAATAGAAGGATTAAAGGTTAATTTGAAGAGACGGAGAAAATTTGAAGTACGGATACAGTATTTACTGAAATGGAGCAAGTATACGCAGTTTATTTTCACTGAAATGGAGCAAGTATACGCAGTTTATTTTTACTGAAATGGAGCAAGTATACGCAGTTTATCTACTTTTTCTAGTTTGAACTGTGGGTGCCCGGTGCATTTCTATTCTGCAGATCATTTAAATTTAGAGAGTATATCATATACATTTGATTGAACTTTTCTGAATCAATCACAACTGTACTACATTTCCTTCTTTCTAACATTTGATACTGAGAGATTAGAATGCTCACTATAAGAAAAACAAATTTCTAGTTCATAGGTAAATTAACCAATGAATGAATGAAAACACAACAATGTGCCTGAAGAGATCGCAGCAAGTTCCAATTTCCAGATAAAGCAAGTTTACGAATCAAGAAAAACACAAAAAGTAGCAGCTTACCTGACCCAAAACCAAGACAACATTCGCATTGAGTGTATCAATTGCATGTAGAAGCAGCTGCAGCAAGACAATATACAGGAACGATACATAAGCAATAGTGGTAAACGGTAATTGCAATTAGCAAACAGAATTTGTAATAAAAAATTGAAGCTTCAGTACCTCATAGCCTACACCCTCGATCCATCCCATTGTGTTGATAACCATACCGGCAGCTCGAGACTCTGCATTGCCAGTAAATTGTCTCTCCAGTACTTGGGCAAGCTCCTTCACAAGCACTTTGTACAGATCAACATTATTGCTGTTAAAGAACCTCAAACTTAGGGCATTGGAACATATTAAAATTATCAAAATTTGCAGTATAGTGTATCTTTGGATCAAGAAGAATAAATACAGAAACTTAACTCAGAAAGTTTATTTACCTTGGAGTAGTATGTCCATAAAAGTAAACTAGTGGCATTTCGAGCGGGATACCTTCCACAGGATCAATGGGCAACTCAATGGGGGTAGCAGCAATGCATCCAGGAATTGTTATAGATCCCTGGCCAATATCCAAGTCCACAAATGTAGGCTTCCAACCCTGCTTTGCAGCCCAACTAAGAAGCATCCTTGACAAGGTGCTCTTTCCCGAATCGGTAGGCCCCACAACAATTACCCTTGGACCCTAATAAACCAAAAACAGTATACTAATATCAATAAGCAGGCAATCCTATCAGAACAAAAACTAGCTGAGTCAAGCAATTTAATTGGAAAGGAAAAGAACCTGAGTAGAACCAGAGTCATCAGACGATGATGCTCTAGCACGGCTTCTTCGCGCTTCAAGTATAGCATGAACATTCACATAACCAATCATGGGTGTCTATAAACAAACAATAGAGAACTGAATCTTAGCCATTGAAAAAAGATTTGGTAGTACAGAGAAGACCATCTCCGCCATATACTTAAATAATATACGCAATCTGTAGCTGCTACAAACCAGCGAAATTCATACCTCATCTGCCGTATAATCAGTTTCAGTCGCACCATCCATTTCAAGTGTGGCTCCATACCAAGTGAAGACCTTTAACATCAAACTCAAAACTTTAAAATAATGGAAGATCAAAGCAGAACCACCCTCTTGCTCTTACATAAATACAATTTTCAAACTAAAAAGCATGCTTGTGAAATGATTAACCGAGAAAGACGATAACTTATAGGAAATAAATGAAATTTAGTTCTAAGACTTTAATAAATCATATTGGGAACAGCAAAGCCTAGTTCGTTAAAGCTTACGGCAATTTTCAGCCTTGGTGGCAAAGTGAGCCATATTTCAGGAGGAAGCTCAGTGCCGAAGATCTCAGCATTACCAGAAAGCAGCCGTAGACGAAGAGGCGAGTCGTTTCCAACTTCAATCCTGAGCTCGCTCTCTCTATCCAGTTTGACCTGTCTGATAGACGAAGTCGAAGCTGAACCAGCCACAATGGCCGGACCACCATACGCCATGCCACACCCAATACAAGCTAGATCAACTTATTTCAAATGGTGACCTTCTGGTTTGCACTCACTGAGACTATAAATAGCGCCTCTGTGCCTCCGAAAATGACACAAAACGATCGAGTTGTACGAGGCGTCACTGGTTCATTGAATTAATTGACTATAATTAAAGAAAATGGTTGGCGGGTTTAGGGGTTTTAATCCCCCAATAAATTAAGCAGTCAATACAAGAATAAATGGAAACAAAATCGATTACAGACTCGAAAAATTGGCATTCATTGCCTTATTGCATACATTAACATAAGTTCAAACTGTAAATTCGAAGCGGGAAAGTTTAGAGAATTATTTCGCAAGGCAGAAAGAAGACTAATCTCAGAATTTAGAATTAGAATGGACGTCATTCGCTCATATTGCTAGTAATAATGATGGTTTCAAAGAAACGAAGAGACATTTAATTGCAGATTAATACTGTTTGTTCACCTGAAGATAAAATTCTGGGTGGATTCTGACTTTGGCTTTGCCACAAAATCAGAGATAAAGAGAGAGGAAGAGTGAGAGAGGCGATGGGCGGAGGGAGTGAGTTTGGAAGGGCGAGCTCGCGACGGGAGATGGAGATTGAGGACTGAGGGAGATTGAACGGCAACTGCGCGACGGCGTCCGACGATGTAAATGGAGAGTCGGAGACACAGGTGCTGAGAATTGAATTGAGAATAAAGGGCGTACTTTATTACTTACTAGTTACTACTAGTTGGGATTTTACTAAATATCAATAATATTTTAATGGAGAGTTATTAATAAATACTGGTTTTTTTCTTTTTTTCTTTTTTTTGGGTAATAAATAGTGGTTTTTTTTTACGTCAATAATTCATTCTCAACTCTAGATGATTAATAACCCACTCCAAAAATAAACAAAATCACTTGCATCAAAGCATTCTACTGCATTTTATTGAGTATTAACATTAGGAATTGTCATGTCTACCATGTTTATCGCGAACTTCATTTTTCTCACGCTTTGTTGTGCTTTCACTAGACATGCTGTCACGGGGCGGAAGCGTGGTATGCATGTATTATAAGTTGGACCCAAATTTTCCCCAAAGCACCTACTGAAGCTCACAAATCGTAGTGTGGGTTGCAGTGCTTGGCTTATGTTTAAGAGGGAGAGGAGAAGGCACACTTTGTTGTAGAAATTGAACTTTATTATCAAATACGGTAAAAATCACAATACACATTCAAGGAGCACTCTTACTTACAAAACCGTACTATTGGAGAGTTATGGAGAGATTACTTGCAACTTCCCTCCTTTTTAGCTTCACACTAAGCACGTGAGGTTTTCTCACAATACTCACGCAACGCACACCTCCCGGTGGTTTGCTACATGTTTCATATTCCTATGTCGCATGATTAAGTATGTGATACTATAGCAATCTCACTAAGTGATGCAATGAAGATTAAGGATGCTAAGTAAATGAAGATGGAGATGGAATCGAAGGAAATATAGAAATGCATTTATCACAAAATGTATTAATTTCTTAAGCCAAAATGTAAT
This sequence comes from Benincasa hispida, assembly GCF_009727055.1. Taxonomy (NCBI): domain Eukaryota; kingdom Viridiplantae; phylum Streptophyta; class Magnoliopsida; order Cucurbitales; family Cucurbitaceae; genus Benincasa; species Benincasa hispida. The sequence goes on from NC_052354.1 coordinate 9,505,113, forward strand.
ACAATACAATATAAGAAAAGAAGAGAAAATGAAAGGATCAACTAGAAGCAATGTCTTACTCCCAGCAGATGTGTGTCAAGGCTGCTAGTGATGCCATGAAAGGGCAGTGGAGCTGACTCTCTCGAGATCTAACTCCGGCGAAGGCTACGGTCATCACTCGGAATGGATGAAGGAGATAAGGAACTCTCAAGCTTTCTTCTAACGCTTTGGTCTGGATCACAAGGATCCGCTCTAAGGCGAGCCTCAAGCGAAAGACCTTGGATTCTCCGAAATTATGCTCAACGGCTTCAATTTATATAGCTTGATCGCCGACAGCATTAATGGACCTACTCGGATTTTGACATTTGCGGCATGATGGTCCTTTTTTGAATCTCTGTTGCTAACGACGTGGTAGGTGAAATGTCAACATCATCTTTTGATTTTTTCGAGATATGCGTTAATGTTTCCATTCCACCAACCTTGTGTTCATCCCACTATTATGGTCATCATCATGTAGTCGCAATGTTGCAATGGCCGCATTCGCTTGATTACCGTAACTTCTCCACGATGACCGCAATCGCTTGACAATCGCGACTCCTATACGATGGACGCATGCAGTTGATTATCACAACACCCATGCGATGAACGTATGCATTCGCCTTTGTGATGGAGAAATTCTCCGCATGCGGTCGTCTTTGCGAGAGCCCGACTTCCGTGTATGCATACGCTTCCTGCGTTAGCTACAAAGATAGATAATTGAACGCATAATAACACATAATAGTGGGTTAGCCGAGATTCCTAATGTTGAACGAGGCAAACTCATTTTCTCATGAATTCCTAACATATTTACCACATATTCTACTTAACAACCCTCATAATTTTAAATAAAAGGCCTAAGATGTTGTGCATTTTTGTATGTCATCACTACACAAGATGGAATTCACTCATTCCCCGAAGCAGGGGTAAGTAGATAGATTGCTCCCTTAAGGGCTCATTTCGGGGCTTGAATAATGTGGCGTCACACACTTTCTCATGGCCTGAAAGGTATTCACTCATAGTAAGACTATGATATATTGTTCATTAGAGGAATCAGTGATACTTAAGGAGTTAAATTTAACTACAGGGGCAAAACAGTAAATTGGCCCAGTTGTACTTACGAGCGATAATGTGAAGGGTTATCGTACTGTTGATTGGTTATACCCAATGGACATAGAAATATATCTGTAGTGAGAAGAGTACAGTTGTCAGTCTTTAGTGGAGTGTTTGACGGTTAATGGATGGTGAATATCGTGATTAAAGAGTTTAATTAGTTATGCACGTACCGTTGGAGTTCAAGCTACAAGTCCATAAGGTCCCCTCCATAGCTCAATGGATTCAAGTTGAGAATAAGTTTTTGGGTTAGTTTGAAGTGTTCAAATTAACAAGAGAGAATTTGATTATATATGATATAATTAAATTGGTCCAATTATATGTGATATAATTGATTTGATGTATAAGAGACATTAATTGGAGGAATTTGATATAAATATGATTTATATCAAATAAAGGAGAAAAAAACTATGGTTTAAATATTACATATGATGTGATATTAAAACTATAGGTTATAAATATCATATGATAAGGTGGTTATTATATTTATTTATAATAAAAAAATTATGAGATAATTGTTTAGTTGGTTATTTAATTTCTTCTTTAACCGTGTAAGCGGGAGGTTATTTTTAGTTTTGAATAACTGAAGGATAAAATGAAAAGAGTTTTCATTTTATGAAAAAAAAAATCGCTTCATTAATTGCTTCACTAATCGTTTACTCACGAGAGACTAAACAATCTAGCGAGAGACTAAACGATCTAGCGAGAGACTAAGCGATCGTGTAAACGATTGAGCGAGAGACTAAACAATCAAGCAAGATTTGCTAGACGATTGGCTAGACGATTCTCACGAGTGTGAGAGATTACTAAATGATCAATTACATTCAGTCTATGCGATAGACGAAACTTTTCTCCTACTTACTTGATCATGTAGTTCGATCATTTTCTTCCTCTTTCCCTCTACCAAATTCACACAGAGCCCACACCTCCTAGATTCTCACTCTGAGAATACCAAGGTTGCCGAGTGGTTGTGTCGAGGGGCTGCTATTCGTGGATCAGATAGTTCGTGATTGCTAGACGATTGGCTGGATGATTGCTCACGAGAGCGAGATATTCTTGGTGTAGGAAGGTACCGATACGCAGTGGAAGAAACCAGGATCCATAAGCACTCTAATTCATTAATTTTGGCAGAAAAGAAAACATGCTTTGACAGAAATAAATGGGTTTAATGACATACCTTTGAAAAACTTCCTCTAAGCTTTGATTCAGCTGCAAATCTCCACAGAATCTTGTTGTAGACCACCCCAAGATCTTCCTACTATCCTCTTGGAGCTCAAGATTGAGTAGTGAGACTCAAAATAAGTTAGAATTAAGGAAATTTGGAGAAGCTCACATCAGCAACCAAGTATAAGAACACCCTTCTTCTCTCAAATTTTTCTCAAAATTTTGTTTGGTATAAACACTCCAAATCACTTCAAAACACTCCAAATTCTTCAATATATTGTAGACATTCATGCAAAGAAGTTTGATGCATGAGATGCAGCTCATGCTTGGAGTTAATGAAGAATTAATGTGGGTTGTTGGTGAGCTAGTAGAAGAAGACAATGGAAAAATTATTTTCCAATTTTTGTGTTTATCTTTTTCTTTTTCAATTTTATCTAAATTGATTTCATAAATCAATTTTATTTAATAAAACTGAATATAATATTAATTTTACAAAATTAATTTCATAAATTAATTTTCTTTAATANTCATAAATTAATTTTCTTTAATAAAAATAATAAATAATTATTTAAACAATTTAAATAATTCTAATTAATTTAATATCAAATATTAAATTAATTTTTAACACAATTCCATCTTCAAATATTTAAATCATATTTAAATATCATTTCTCCAAATTCATTTACTTCAAATTAACTTATCACGTTATTTTAGAGCTTATCCATTTACGAGCTAGTAGGGGGACCCGCGGACCTATAGATCATGGGTTCCAACGATCCGAGATTAATCGACTAAACTCATTAGACAGATCTAACCCCCATTCGTTAACTAATGGGTGATTCCACTAAAGCCCACAACTGAACTCCTCTCACTGTAGATATATTATGTCTACTCGATATAACCATGATCAGTAAGTTAACCTTTCACAGGTTGCTCGTAATAACGGTTAGGTCGAATCTCTGTTTTACCCCGAAATTACCTTTTGTTCCTTAAGTTCCACCGATCCCCTAATGAACAATTGATTTGTGATCCAATCAACAAATCGAATCCCTCTCAGGCCAATGAAAGGGTGAGGCCTCTTGTTCAAGATCCAAAATCAACAGTTAAAGGGAACAACCTCTCTACTAACCTTAATCGGGTAGGAGTGAATTCTCTCTTGCACCCTATGTTCCCAGCTATTCATCCGGTCTTATCCCCAAAATAGTAAGCTTATTGAATAGAGGCAATTGGTCTACTCTCACCGTTTGCAGATCAAAGGATAATCCCGAACAAACAGGAGTTAATAGTTAGCTCAGGATTAAGGTTAAGTTACCTAGGTCATCGCTTTGAAATAGTTAATCTTAAATAGTAAACAACGTTATAAAGTAAGAGTGACTGATTTTGTGGTCCGATCTTGCACAAAACTCATTTGGACAGGATACCCCTACTCCTCATGTCTCAACATACACGAATTAGGATCACTTCGTATGTACCACTTTACAACTCTTTGTAACAACTACAGAGTATGCCACATCCAATAGTGTAACCAGAATAAGGTACCCAACCTTATTCATATACTATAGATCATTTTGATTATTTACTCAAATCTGATCCACTTGTATGTCTCAACATAAAGTTCAAGTACTCATAAAATAGTCAAGGGACTTAGGTTTTGGTATTCTAAATAATAATAGTATTATTAATTTATTATTATATTTAATGTATATGGTTTGTAGGGGTATATACTATATTATATAATATACTATAATATTATTATATATATTATTATATATATAGGTATATTTTTATTAATATTAATTATAACAACATTATTGAATATCTCAGAATAAGTTTCTAAAGTTTAGCAAACCACGAATTTTATGACTAAAAACTCAACAGTTGGTCGATATACATACGGAGACGAGGTGAGATGTCATAAAGAAAATTTTTTCAAAGGTATGTTCTCTTAATTTTTTCTGTATTTAATAAGTAAAATCATGTATATATTTTGTTAAGATGCATAATGATCCTATATGTTTGTATGGAGATGCGTTTATGCTTTCACATAGACTTGGAAAGATCTTGCTTCTCTCCACTGGTTCTCTTCTATAAGAGTCCATCAATTTGATGAGGCATGCTTAATTTAGATTTGATGAGGTTAGAGTACTTGATTGATCTCTGTTCTCCGCTGCACGCTTTGTGAGAACTAACAATTGGTATCGAGACATGATTTAAGCACTCAATTCGTGTTAATTTTACTTGGTGTGTGGTGTTTCATAAGTGTATGAAAATGTGTGAACTTAATATGGTTCTGAGTTTTTGACATTAAATTCTCTTCAATTTAGTTGTAATTGGCTCTTGATGATGGCCTTAATGTGTTTTTTAGGTGTCTATAATTTGATTGGGAATCATTAAAATTACGTTGTAATTAATGAAAAAGTGAAGAAGGTCGAGCAGCAGCAGCCACTGTCAGGTATGTTTGCAACACTGCCCTTTAAGTAGTGTTGCAACGCTATCTCATGTTAACCCGTGGCGTCGCAACGCTGGGGTGAGAGCGTTGCAACGCTGCTCATGCACAGCCCAATAATTCATTTCTGTCGATCCCGAAACCTGGACGTATCCATCTAGCTGTAACCGGTCCAGTCTTCGGTTCTGTGGAGATCGGTTCGAGCTATTGAGGTTCGCTCACCACTTTGAAGCTTTTTGGAGGTCCAGTTCAAAACGGTTCGGGTCGATTTGTGTGGTCCAGAAGGGTTTTAGAGCCTCTTTTGCTGATGTAATAATTTAGGCCTTAATTTACTTGAAAATGCCAAAGCTAAACCATATCAGTTTGTGTTTAATTGTTTATGCATGTGATGTATGTTATAATTAAATAAATATTGTATGTGCATATGGTATGCCATGTAGATTTAAAGTTCCACCATAGGAAGCATGTTACATGCATTGAAAATATGTTATAAGGTGTTATAATATATAGTATGCATGTTTAGGGTTTCAATTGTTTAAATATATGTGATATATTAAATCATGAGATATCTAATATATGTTATGAATGCAAAGCATGTTTAAAGTCTTATAAGTTGTTATAAATTTGGTTAGACATTTAAAATTCATAACAAAGATAAGTTGCATGCTCACGTAGGTAAACCACTTGTTTTAAATAGTTAAAATAAGTCGTTATCTTATAAAACTTGGGTTACAAACTCAACCGGTATATAATCTTGTCTAATGCTGGGGGTATATAAGTTGACGGTTTACGAAACACCCTTTACCTGGAGATTATGGCTGAATAATTGAGCGTTGTTCACCGGTTTTATGAGAAAATGTGAGCGGTGTAAGGTTTTGAAACTGGTTAACACTCTCAACCAATCATTATACCAGAACAACTCTTGTTGCTATAACGACTAGCCATCATTGATTTGGTCAAGAAATCATTAACTTGCTTAATAATTTCTTGGAAGTGTGACCTTTCATTTTAGATCCTAGAGTTCTGACCCAAGCAACCAATCCGAAGGAAAAAATCCAGTTGGGGCAAAAACTAAAGCGACCTCTCCATTTCTGGTGTTCACCTTATATTAACTAATCACACAAACCATCCAAAGGGGGACGCTCCCAAGGTGCCACAAGGCCGTGCAAGAAGATCTCATGGTGTAAACCAATGAAGGAGACCGCAAGACATGTTGACACACATCCTTCACCCACTTACTATAAATACTCTCTCCCTTCACCTTGATATTGACCCATGCAAACACCATCCGAAGGGGATACTCCTAGGGCACCACGAGGCCAAACATGAATCTCACAGTATGAACATTCAGAGAAAAACGTGAGTGGAACTGACATATTTTATATAACTTTTCCTCCTATTAAGTATTTTAAGAACCTAGGGTTTAGTTTACTTAGAAAAAACACCAATAATTTTAAGTGACTATTTAGGTTTGCCCAAAAGTAACTCTTACTTTGGAAAGTTAAACAAATTTTGATCATCATTCATTAAACATTTTAACGAACTCTAATCAACTGTTGCATGCTTGTAGCAAATCTATCTAATTCACCTTTCCAGGTAGGTTCCCAGGTAGGGGTGTTCCGTTTCCGCCAGCTTAAATACCCCAGCCTAGTCAGAACCCGCCTTAGACAAAAGATCCTTTATAGATAGATTTATTACAAATTTAATCTTTTATGGAAATCAGTTTAATCCTATTAAATTGATTTAAAAGAATAAACTTAGGTTTTTAATCTCATTAGAACCATGAACTTAGGTCTATCTCAATCAAATTTTAAAACCATTTTAAAACATGATTTTACCTAAGTTTTCATGCAACTCTTGGTTGTTGATTTTAATTCTAATTTCATTAATTATAACTCTTATAAAAAATGAAACAATCAAAATCAACCACAATGCGAAGCAACACATTCTTAAGGCATTTATAACTCTTATAAATAAGCCTAAGTGTTATGCTCCATGCATTGTTCATTCATTACTACTTTTATATAACTCCTATATAACAAAGTAATGAACAAAGCATACATGCTCTCATACACCCTTATACTATAACACTTATAATATAAAGATGATGCATGAATATGCTTAATGCATGCATAAATATAACTCTTATATTATATGACGCATAAGCATGCTTTAAGGTAATTTAATCATGCAATCTATTATATTATAACACTTATAATATAAAGATGATGCATGAACAAATGCATAATCTAAAGTGGGTTTTAAATCTATATGTCATACATTATGACATATAAACACACATTATGACATATAAACACACATACATCTCATGTACATTAAAATTAATGATGGACCAGGATAATATGCCTCAAAACCCAAAATAAAACTAACTATTACATTGAACCATCAAGTCGACCGGTTTAAACAAGCGAACTGGGTCTTGAACCGCCCGGGTAAATCCTCGTTCCACTGATCTTGTAGCTTTTCCTTGTGATCGTCGAGTAATGTTGGATAAGTAACCACGATCGTGTAGCAATGATCGAGTACCTTTGACTATGTGATGAAGCATGAAGGCCACTCGATCGTGCAGCGCACCGAGTTTAAACGTATGCCTACTATACGATGAAGCATGATCGTCTAGACGATCGAGGAGCAAGCGACGAGTATCACATATCGATTGATCGAGTAGCCAGTGACTATGTGATGAAGCATGTTGGCCTACTCGATCGTTTAGTGTGTGCACCTACCATGCAACGAGTATTTGTTTAGCATCAGCTATGCGATCATTTAGTAAATACTACACGATTGGGTAGAACTTTTCTACTCGATTGTTTAGCATGGGCTACACAATACGACCAACGTTTGGTCTTCTTCTTCCTCGATGAGAACAGCATCTCCATGCTTCTGTGAAACTTCATCATGAACGACTCAAGGCTCTTCAAACACTTTGAATACATACTCGATAACAAGTTAATTATGCCCAAAAACGCATGGACCCTTACAAATTAACTTTGAAATGTAAAAGAAAGCATTAAAACAGAGGCCATCATCCTGAAACATCCAATCCATCCATAAACACATTTAACTCTTAAAGGCATTGTAGAACACACTTAAAACCCACAAGACTATACAAGAAGTTCAATACAACAATGGAATTTGGAATATCAGAACAACATGGCTCTGATACCAATTGAAGGAAATCTAAACATAGAGATCCAATGAGCGGAAACGAATCGTTCCAAATTCCATTGAGAAAGAACACAACAATTTACAGTCTAAATGAAAATGATTATGTACAATAAGTAAATTACAAGCATGCTTTTTAAAAGAATGAACAAGGGATAGAGTATGCAAACCTTTGAAGAACTCTTTCTTCAAATATCCCTCGATCAATCTCCAACGCGTCCACAGAAGTACTCGAACGTAATGATCAATACAGCCAACAACACGAACTGAAGAATCCTCGATCACTATCGAGTCCAACTCGATCCTCGAACCTCGAATGGAACTAGAACACAACCACAAGTGCTACCTTGGTATTCTCGGTGTGAGAATTCAGGAGTTGTGGGCTCTGTATGACTTTGGATAGAGGAATTCAGAAGGTATGCGATCGAGTAAGTGGGAGATAGATGAAGTCTATCGTATAGACTAGGTACTCGATCGTTTAGTAAAAGGAAGCCTATTGTATAGACTTTGCTACTCAATCGTGTAGCAATGAGTAAGCGAGTAACTATCATATAGTAAACTCGGAACTCGATCGTATAGGTTGTGAGACACTATTGTTTAGTAAAACACTTTTACTCGATAGTTACTTCTTTTGTCAAAAGACACAAATGAATTATCTAACTTTTGGAAAACGATTTTCCTTTTATCTCACAGTTACCATAACCTCCAATAACCTCCCACTCAATCAGTTATTAAAGAAAAAGAATAATTATCATAGAACTAATATATTATAAATAAATATGATAACCAACTTATCATATTATATTTATAACCTATAGTTTTAATGTTTCATCATATGAAACATATAAACCATAGTTCTTTTTCTATGTTATGGTATTTAATATAAATCATATTTATATTAATTCCTCCAATTAATGTATCTAATATATCATATCAATTATATCACATATAATTGAATTAATTTAATTATATCACATATAATTAAAGTTCCTCTTGAATTTGAACACTTCAAACTAACCCAAAATCTGATTCTCAACTTGAACCCATTGAGCTACCAAGGGGACCTTATGGACTTGTAGCTTGAAGCTCCAACGATACATGAATAACTAACTAAATTCTTTAATCATGAGATCTACCATCCGTTAACTGTTGGTCACTCCACTAAAGACCGACAGTTGCACTCTTCGCACTACAGATATATTTCTGTGTCCATTGGATATAACCAATTAACAGTGCAATGACCCTTCACAAATCGCTCGTAAGTACAGCTAGGCCAATTTACCATTTTGCCCTTGTAGTTACTTCTAACTCCTTAAGTATCGCTGATTTCTCTAATGAACAATAAGTCATAGTCCTACTATGATTGAGTTCTCTCTTCCCAAGAGAGGGTGTGACCACTATGTTCAAGACCCGGATCAACCCTTAAGGGAACAATTTATCTATTTACCCCTGCATAGGGAAAGAGTGAATTTCGTCTTGTGTAGTTGAGTTCCTAGCTCCCCAATAAGACGAATCCCCAAAATGGTAGGCTTGTTGAGTTGGAAATCTGAAATTGAATGCATTAGATGTAGAGAGCCACACTCGTTTGACATGTGCCAACAAAATCCACAATCCGTGTGCTTCATCTGAAATAACGACCCTTATTCAAATACTTATAATCTTGAATGGAAAAACCGTATTAACTTTTCTTTAGGTGGAAATTAGCAACCATAAATAGAGCAGCAAGACGAGCAACAAATAAATCAAGGTGGACGATCTAGATTCCATCATGGACACCAAAGATAATAAATGCAAAACAAGCCGCAACAAGCGTCAAGTTTCTCATCGTCAATAAAAGCTCTATTAAAAGAATATACGCAGAAAAATGATGCGTTGCTGCAAAACCAAACATCATCCATACAAAATTTAGAACTCCAAATAGGGTAGATCACTGGAGACTAAACAATAGACTATGTGGGACACTACCAGAAAATGAGAAATGAAGCGAACTCGGACTCTTTTTACGTCCTCCCCGGAAAGGAAAGCTTTTCACTACCATTGTTATCCATCTGTCTACAATTATCACGGAAGCTCCTAGAGGTCAATGAAGTTCAGGCAAAGAGAAATGTCACGCGATGACACTGCGGAATGGAAAGCCTCCAATTGTTGATAATGCAAATAAAAACAACACCTTAACCCAATCATCAACTAACCAAATTCAGACGACCATTGATCATTTGAACACATGTGAATCAATAAAAGATAAAGCAACGCGTGAACACTCATCTTCATGAAGAAAGAAAAAAGGAGTAAAAATCCACAAATAAAAATGAACGTTGAGCTTCACCCTTGAATGCTTCATCTTCAAGCACAATACCTGAGTTGCGTCCATCTCCACCTTTTTCCCATAAATTGAAAAAGAAAAGAATAATGAAATGCAATTCAAACGCTTCCTCAATGTGCTTAAGTAGTTGCACATCAACATTTCACTGATGGAAGCTTTAGAGGAGATGCCATCCTACGTTAAATTTCAGAAAGATATATTGTCTAAAAAATGGAAGCTGGGAGACTTTGAAACCGTTGCTTTGATGAATAAAAGTAGCACATTTTTTCAATACAACATACCTGAAATAGGGGTGATCATTGAAATAGCTAAAACTGAATCGAATACTAAATCGAACCGGAATAGAATGGAAAATCGAATTAATGTGGTTTGGTTCGGTTTGATATATTTTTAAATCAAATTATTGCAGTTTGCAAAATTTGAAAACCGATTTGAAACCAAATTGAACCACTTTTTTAATAAATATATTAAGAGTATATNAATCGAACCAAATTTAACCGCTTATAATTTATAAAATATGAAAAAGCATAAAAAAATTATTTTTTTTTTAAAAAAAAGCGTGAAACCGAACTGAGTGGTTCGGTTCGATTTCAGAAATTACACTTTTTAAAATTACGGTTCTGTTTGATTTGAGCCCCAAACTGAATCGAACCGTGAACACCCCTACCTAAAAAGATGAAAGATCTTGGTAGTTTTGCCATTCTTTGCTCAATAGGGGGAATAGATGTGGGTCATGCATTGTGTGACCTTGGAGCAAACATTAACTTGATGCCATTGTCAAATTTCAAGAAATTGGGAATAGGAAAAGCTGAACCTACAATAGTAACTCTTCAACTTGTTGATCGTTTAATTACATACCCTGAGGATAAGATTGAAGATGTTTTCTTACAAATTTTATTATCTTGGACTATAAAGTTGATAAAAACATCTCAATCATCCTCGGCAGACCTTTTCTATCCACTGGAGGTTTTTTTTATTGATGTTCACAAAGGTGAACTCACTATGTACGTAAGTGACCAATAGGTAAAATTTAATGTGTTCGACGCATTGGAGTACATTGACAAGTTGGAATCATGCAATCTGACAGAGGATGTATATTAGGCCAGTGAAATTGACGAAAGTGAATAAGAGTTATCAATGAAAAATGAAGAAGAATTTTTGGAATTAGTCTATGCATCGAGTGACCTAAAAAGGAAATTTGAACTCATTGATCTTGACAACTAAGAAACAAATAAGACAAAGCTATCATTAGAAGAACTGCCAATTTTTTAACTAAAGCACTGCTAGCACATTTAAAATATGCTTACTTGGGAGAAAACAACACGTTGCTAGTTATTATCTCATCCCAACTTAGCACATCAAATGAAGAAGCACTTATGAAAATCTTGAAGAAACATAGCAAGGCTAGCGTCCATCCATGACATAAGTCCAACATACTGCATGTACAATATACGACTAGAAGAAGAACATGCAGGATTAGTGTAATGCCAACGAAGGCTAAACCTTGCTGTGAAAGAGGTTGTTAAAAAGAAAATAATTAAATGGATCGACCCAAGAGTTATTTTCCCTATTTTCAACAGTAATTGGGTCAGCCCCATGTAATGAATCCCCCAAGAAGGGGGGATAACTGTGATTACCAACAGTAACAATGAGCTCATACCCAACAGAACAGTTACTGGTTGGTGAAATTGCATGGATTATAGGAAGCTCAATGTGGCCACAGAGAAAAATCACTTCCCCCTACCTTTTATGGATCAAATGTTGAATCATGTAGTTGGCAAGTAGTTCTTTTTCTTTTTGGATGGATATTCTGGTTACAATCAAATATTGATAGCACCAAAAAATCAGGAGAAAACAACTTTAGCTGCCTTTATGGAACCTTCGTGTTTCGATGCATGCCTTTCGGCTTGTGCAATGTACCCGATACCTTCCAATGGTGTATGATTTTCTAAATTCTTAGAGCATTCAGTTGAAATTTTCATGGATGGCTTTTCAGTATTTGGGAATTCTTATGATGAGTGCTTGATCAACTTGAAGGTTGTCCTTCAATGCTATGTTGAAATAAATTTGGTGTTGAATTGGGAGAAGTGTCACTTTGTGGTAATAGAAGGAATAATTTTGGAGCACAAGATTTCAAAGAATGGGTTGGAAGTTGATCCTACCAAGATTGATGTGATTACTGTTCATCCTCTTCCAGCCAACATTAAGGCGTTAAGAAGTTTTCTAGGATACATTGGATTTTACAGGAGGTTCATCAAGGGGTTTTCTCAAATAGCTAAGCCTCTGAATGCATGACTTGAGATTAACAGAACCCATGACTTTGATGAAAAGTGTATCATGCCTTCCAAACTTTAGTGAATGCATTGATGACTGCCTCCATATTGATTGTGCCTGATTGGACACAACCTTTTGAGTTAATGTGCGATGTCGGTGATGTCGCAGTGGGAGTAATGTTGGGTCAACGCAAGGAAAGATTAGTGCACCCAATCGCGTATGCTAGCAAAAGTCTAAATCATGCTAAAAAAATTACATAACCACAGAAAATGAGTTGCTAGCTGTAGTTTTTGCAATGGAAAAATTTTGTTCTTATTTGTTAAGGTCTAGAGTTGTTATTCACACAGACCATTCGACAATCAAGTACTTGATGACAAAGAAAGATGCCAAGTCAAGACTCATTCAATGGATCTTGTTACTACAAGAATTTGATGGCGAAGTGGTTGATCGCAAGTGCATTGAAAACAATGTAGCTGACCATTTGTCTAGACTTGAGAATGATACAACCAACAAAAGAGAATCTGAAATTAATGACCAATTTTCTGATGAAATATTGATGAAAATTGATGACTTCGCATCCTAGTTTGCTGATATAGTAAATTACCTAGTATGCAAGCAGTTCCCAGAAGAATTTAATGCCCAACAAAAGAAGAAATTGATGCACGATTGTAAATGTTATTACTGAGATGAACCTAATATGTATAAGCAAGGACCAGATCACATTTTTCGACAATGTGTACCAAAGACTACATACTATCACATTCTAACACAATGTCATGAGTCTCTATACGGAGGCCATTTTGAAGGAAAGATAACCATCACCAAAGTCCTCCAAAATGGGTATTATTAGTCCACCTTTTTCAAAGACGCTTGAAAGTATGCAGTGAAATGTGATTTCTGCCAAAAAAAACATGAAATATATAAGATGCAATGAAATGCCTTTAACATCAATCCTGGAGGTTGAATTATTCGAGGTGTGGGGTATTGATTTTATGGTACCATTTCCCCCATCATGCTAACATCAATATATTCTTTCAACAGTGGATTATATTTCCAAACAGGTTGAGGCTGTTTCATGCAGCAATAATAATGCGATGGTCATTTCAAAATTTCTCACTAAGTACATCTTCACTTGGTATGGCACTTCACATGCGTTGATCAGTGACGAAGGTACGCATTTTATTAATCGTATCATTAATAAACTCCTACAAAAGTTCAATGTGCAGCACAAGATGGTAACCACTTATCATCCCTAAACCAATGGGCAAGCTAAGTGTCTAATCATGAGATTAAATCAATCTTAGAGAATGTGGTCAATGCCTCAAGGAAAGATTGAGTGCAAAAGCTTGATGAAGCATTGTGGGCTTATTGCACAACATACAAAACACCAATCGGAATGTCCTCCTATGCTATTGTGTTTGAAAAAGTATGCCACTTGTCGTTTAAACTCGAACACAAAGCACATTGGGCCTTGAAGAAGTTAAATTTAGATCTAGAAGCCACAGAAGAAGCACAAAAATTGAAGTTCAATGAGCTAGAAGAATGGAGGTTGAACACTTATGAGAACGCCAAAATCTATAAGGAGCGGACAAAGCGTTGACCCGACCAATGCATCTGTAAGAAATCTTTAACTGTTGGTCATAAAGTTCTCCTGTTCAACCCACGTTTGCATTTATTTCCAGGTAAGCTCAAGCCTAGATGGTCTGGACCTTTCATCAACAAATAAAATTTTCCTCGTAATGATGTTGAATTGACAAATGAGAATAGGTCTAACGTATTCAAAGTCAATGGACAAAGAACTAAACCCTATTTTAGAGTCGAGATTGATCGCAACAAGGTCTCCATTGACCTTGGAAAACTAGAATGAGGAAAGGTGAATGGTGTTTGCATCAACATTAATCACATCTCATTAGGGATGCATTCTATCTTTTATCTTTACTTTTTTTATTCTTTGCTTTCTTGTTTATCTTTATATCATCTGATTCCTCTCTTTTTGTAGAATTGACTATTTTATGAATTGATTGAAATGGCTTGTGGATAAGTCTGACTCCGAATTATGGGAAAAACGAAAGTGAGTGTTGTGTTGAGTGCTAGGGCATTGAGTTATAGCTCAACGCCTCCAATTCACTCAACGCAGGAAAGGGTACTGCAAGAGTTTTATACCATTAGTGGAATTTTAAAGAACGTCAAAGCATGCATTGCTTGACACGGGTCACATCTGTGTCATTTAATGAGCCATCATTACGATGACGTTATGCGCCTGAAATCTTACACTCACTAACGCCTTTATAAACCCCATCCCCTTTTTTTCTTCCTCTTTCATGTTCCCATTTTCAAAACCTCAAACTATCAATTGTAGTGTCTCTAATTGCTCTTTAGTTGCTCTCCGACTGCTTTTCAGATCACATTTTCTCCATTTCTTTTTAAGCTTAAATGGAAGGCCACGATAACATTTTCAAACCCTTCTCTTCTTCAAATCCAAACCCAAATCTAGCGTCCTCATCTTCTCCATCCCATCTTTATCGGCTTCATTTAGTGATTTCGATAAGTAGAATCTATTCTCCTTCTCTTCAGCCACAAAACACCCAACAAGTTTGTGTATTCACATGCCCTACTCGCCGTCCATTGGAAATCCCTACCATCTAGCCACCTACCTTGTCTTCACTCATCCAAACTTCTCTTCAGATTGCTTTTCCCCCTACCATGCGTCCACCTTGAAATCCCAACCATGGGCTATTATCTTTCTTGAATCAACCCTATCAAGTTCATTGATGACATGCAAAAATGCATGTCATCTTAGGCCTTTTATTTAGAATTATGAGGGTTGTTAAGCATAATATGCGGCAATTATGTTAAGAGTTTATGAGAAAATGAGTATGCGGCGTTCGACATTAAGAATCTTGGCTAACCCATTATTATGCGTTCAATTGTCTATTTTTGTAGCTAACGCAGGAAGTGGACTCAAACGCGGAAGCCGGGCTACCGCATAGACGACCGCATGCGGAGAAACTCTCCATCGCAAACGCAAACGCATACGATCAACGCATGTGCTGTCTCTTATACACATCTAGATGTGTATAAGAGACAGCACATAACCCACTATTATGTGTTATTATGCGTTCAATTGTCTATTTTTGTAGCTAACGCAGGAAGTGGACTCAAACGCGGAAGCCGGGCTACCGCATAGATGACCGCATGCGGAGAAACTCTCCATCGCAAACGCGAACGCATACGATCAACGCATGGGTGTTGCGGTAATCAGCTGCATGCATCCATCGCATAGGAGTTACGATCGTCAAACGATTGCAGTCATCGTGTAGAAGTTTCGGTAATCAAGCGAATGCGGTCATTTCAAGATTGCGGCTACACGATAACGCATAATGGTGGAATCACCGCAAGGTTGGTGGAATGGAAGCATCAACGCATATCTCGGGAAAATCAAAAGATGATGTTGACATTTTACCTACCACGCTATTAGCCATAGAGATTCAGAAAAGGACTAACGCGCCGCGAATGTCAGATTCAAAGCAGTTCATTAATGCTGTCGGTGATCAAGCTCTATAAATAGAAGCCGCTGAGTAGAATTTCAATTCTTTCAGGGTTTTTCACCTTAGGGCGGATCCCTGTGATCCAGACTAATGCGTGAGAAAGAAGCTTGAGAGTTCTTCATCTCCTTCATCCATTCCGAGTGATGATCGAAGCCTTCGCTGGAGTTAGATCTCGAGAGAGTTAGCTCCATCGCCCATTCATGGCACCACCGACAGCCTTGACACACATCTGCTGGAAGCAAGATCTTACTTCCAGCTGGTCATTTCATTTTCTCTCATTTTCTTATATTGTATTGTATTACATTTTGGATTAAGAAACTAATACATTGTGTGTTCAATGGATTTCTATGTTTCCTTCGATTCCATCTCCATCTTTCTTTACTTAACATCATTAACTTTCATTGCATCACTTAGTGAGATTGCTAGAGTATCGCATACTTAGTGAGATTGCTAGAGTATCGCATACTTAGTCATGCGGAGTAGAGATATGAAGCATGTAACAAACCACCGAGAGGTGTATGTTGTGTGAGTGTGTGAGAAAACCTTATTTGCTTAGTGTGAAGCTGTAGCAACGCCTGTCTATAGGCGGACGCAATGCTTGTCTATGAGTAAAGTCAGCAACAACTAACTGCCCAGGAGGGTAAGTGGTTGGTCGCATTAAGCAATGTAAGCTATTGTTCACTAGAGATAGGAATAATCTTGCGTCAACCAAGCTTTTGCAGTTACCTTGCCTTATGTATACATCCATCACACCTTTAGAGCTACTCGAGAGAGAGTCTAAAGAAAGAACCTAAGACTTGAGAGAGCTAGGTTAGAATCTAGACTCGAGAGAGCAAGATTAGTTTTGCATAAGCAAGAATGGGGAACTTAGGAATAAGCTCCATTTACTATTACACAGCATATGCACCATATAGAGAAGACAATGACTGCGTCCAAGAAGTAAGATATGGTGGTTGTATGCGGTCATCTCGACCCTGTTGCATACACATCGCATACGTCCTAGAAATAGGCGCAAATGTGTGTAGCATGATCGCATAGCTTGCGTTGATTGAGGTTGCCCTTGCGGTCACTCTTAAGGGTTGCGATGAAGACATCTTCACCTTTTATCTATTTTCCCATCCATTTATTTCATGTCAACAGTTTTCGTGTCTCTACCTCTCATTCATACTTCTCATTGTGTTGTCTGTTAGTTAGGAGTAGGAGTAGTGTTAGCATAAAAACCCCCTCTATCATTCTTTTATTCAACCGCTGCATACACATTACCGCATACGTCTAGCTACAAGTCCCTGAGTTCGACCTCGGATCACACGAGAAACTTGCATTCGCATTATACTTGGCATGAGCGCAAGAAAAATTGTGACGGGAATGCATGGTCATCGCATACATTTGTCAACGCATAGTTCACTCCAACGCATGACTGTCGATGCATGATAATCAACGCATACACTAAGAACATGCATCGTATATTGTGTCCCATACGATTTTAGCCATCAAGTTTTTGGCGACTAATTTCACGTCACCAAGTTTTTTACGCCGTTGCCGGGGACTTAGCAGCTAATTGTTTGTTGAGTTTTATGTATTTGCAGGCAACCTTTTTATCTTGGCAGTATTGTAGCTTGTGCGACCAAGTTGCAAACAATATTGAAGTGTAGGCGATGCGCCGAAAGCCAGTATTGACCCCAAGGTAGAAGAGCAATCAGTCGCATGAGCTGAAGGTAATTTTAAGCACATGACGACCGCATGCGCCCAACAATTGCCGGAAGTTCCAATGGTCAAGGCATCTTGACCTAAGCAGTTGAGAGAAATCTCCTGCATGGAAGACTCATTGTGGTGATAACACTCCAATTTTTCCAGGGACGTCTTCTACTCTATCTTTACCTTGCTTTCTTAGTTAGTTTATTTTTATTTTTATTATTATTTTGGATATGCGTCTGCTTCCTTTGTTGTGATGTGTTTGCTCCTTGTAGGTGCGAAAAATAATTCTCCTCGATGCGCAACGGAAAAAGACCTTCCATCATTCAACGCATGGCTTCGATCACGTGGATTCCAATGCATGATCGCATGCGGTATTTTGCCTAAGGTCCTTTCTTGTTATCTTTCATGCATTATCCTTTTGAAATTCTCTTTTCCCGATTGCGCTCCTTTGTGATGTTTCTATGATGGTACGTGTAATTCACTGCAACTGCTAATAAGTATCGCAAGGCTCACTTTACTTTTAATAGCTTTTTCAAATTTTGAAAGTCTTAAGTTTTATTATGTGCAAACCTTTGCTCAAATGTCTGTTACCGTATTCCTGTGAGTTTGTTTTTAGCTTTGCGGTGAGAACGCTGCCAACCTCTAAGTTTGGAGGTGGCAACGGTCTTGGAGAATTGCATTCATTACATTGTGATCATTTCTATGTTGCAAATAAATAAATAAATAAATAAATAAATTTGAGAATAATAACTCCACTGTCAATGCAATGGGGAAACCCATGTTGATAAGAGTTAAGTTGTGAAAGACACTTACCCGTAGTTGGATGTCCGCATAACACACGTGGGGGCAAGCCAAAACAAAAGTGAGTTGTCAGAATCAACGCATAAGCGCAACTCCTTTGTCCGGTGCAAGCCAAATCAAGCAAGACAAGAGTTAAGTTGAATATGGAACACAACCAAAGTTTGATGCCCGTATGACACACGTGGGGGTAAGCCAAAACGAAGAGCGTATCCAGGTTCAACGCCGCATTCGAATAATTCACCGTAAATTTTTGAAGTGTTTTGAACGAATGTATTCTCAAAAGCTAAACGCAAAGTTGCGGTGAATGAATAAAAAGTTTTTGAGCAAAGGCTTGCCGGATATAAACTTAGAAAAGATCTTTTCGAAGAAGTAGCCAAAGTGGAGGAAGGCATTGCGACGATGGTTAGAGGTATGAGTAAATTATATTCTGAGAAACTGGTCGTTGCAAAGGAAAACAAGAAGGTGAGTTAAGAATTTCTTGGGTATAACACATGCTTGAGGACAAACATGATTCTAAGTTTGGGGGTGTGATGACATGCAGAAATGCATGTGATCTTAGGCTTTTTATTTAGAATTATAAAAGCTATTAAGCATAATATGCGGCAATTATGTTAGGAATTCATGAGAAAATTTGCGACATTCAGCATTAAGAATCTCGGTTAACCCATTATTATGCGTTATTATGCGTTCAATTGTCTATTTTTGTAGCTAACGCAGGAAGTGGACTCAAACACGAAAGTTGGGCTACCGCATAAACGACCGCATGTGGAGAAACTCTCCATCGCAAACGCAAACGCATACGATCAACGCTTGGGTGTTACGGTAATCAACCGCATGCATCCATCGCATAGGAGTTGTGATTGTCAAACAATTGCAGTCATCGTGTAGAAGTTGCGGTAATCAAGCGAATGCGGTCATTTCAAGATTGTGGCTACACGATAACGCATAATGGTGAAATCACCGCAAGGTTAGTGGAATGGAAGCATCAACGCATATCTCAGGAAAATCAAAAGATGATGTTGACATTTCACCTACCACGCCGTTAGCAGCAGAGATTCAGAAAAGGACTAACGCGCCGCGAATGTCAGAATCAGAGCAGTCTATTAATGCTGTCGACAATCAAGCTCTATAAATAGAAGCCGCTGAGCAGAATTTCAATTCATCCAGTGGTTTTCACCTTAGGGCGGATCCCTGTGATCCAGACTAATGCGTGAGAAAGAAGCTTGAGAGTTCTTCACCTCCTTCATCCATTCCGAGTGGCAACCAGAGCCTTCGCCGGAGTTAGATCTCGAGAGAGTCAGCTTCACCGCCCATCCATGGCACCACCGGCAGCCTTGACACACATCTGCTGGAAGAAAGACCTTGCTTCCAACTGGTCATTTCATTTTCTCTTATTTTCTTATATTGTATTATATTAAATTTTGGATTAAGAAATTAATACATTGTGTGTTCAATGGATTTCTATGTTTCCTTCGATTCCATCTCCATCTTTCTTTACTTAGCATCATTAACTTTCATTGCATCACTTAATGAGATTGCTAGAGTATCGCATACTTAGTCATGCGGAGTAGAGATATGAAGCATGTAACAAACCACCGAGAGGTGTGCGTTGTGCGAGTGTGTAAGAAAACCTTATTTGTGAAGCTGTAGCAACGCCTGTCTATAGGCAGACACAACGCTTGTCTATGAGTAAAGTCAGCAACATCTAACTGCTTGGGAGGGTAAGTGGTTGGTCGCATTAAGCAATGTAAGCTATTTTTCACTAGAGATAGAAATAATCTTGAGTCAACCAGGCTTTTGCGGTTACCTTGCCTTATGTATGCATCCATCACACCTTTAGAGCTACTCGAGATAAAGTCTAAAGAAAGAACCTAAGACTTGAGAGAGCTAGGTTAGAATCTAGACTCGAGAGAGCAAGATTAGTTTTGCATAAACAAGAATAGAGAACTTAGGAATAAGCTCTGTTTGCTATTACACAGCGTATGCACCCTACGAGAGGACAATGACTGCGTCCAAGAAGTAGGATATAGTGGCTGTATGCGGTCATCTCGACCCTATTGCATACACATCGCATATGTCCTAGAAATAGGTGCAAGTGTGTGTAGCATGATCGCATAGCTTGCGTTGATTGAGGTTGCCCTTGCGGTCACTCTTAAGGTTGCGATGAAGACATCTTCACCTTTTATCTATTTTCCCATCCATTTATTTCACGTCAACAGTTGTCATATCTCTACCTCTCATTTATACTTCTCATTGCGTTGTCTGTTAGTTAGGAGTAGGAGTAGTGTTAGCATAGAAACCCCCTCCATCATTCTTTTATTCAACTTCCGTATACACATTATTGCATATGTCTTGCTACAAGTCCCTGAGTTCGACCTCGGATCACCCGAGAAACTTACGTTCGCATTATACTTGACGTGAGCGCAAGAAAACTTATGACAGGAACACATGGTCATCACATACATTTGTCAACGCATAGTTCACTCCAATACATGACCGCCGACGCATGATAATCAACGCATACACTAAGAACATGCATCGCATATTGCGTCCCACATGATTTTAGCCATCAAGTTTTTGGCGGCTAATTTCACGTCACCATTCATATTTACCTAAGGGGGAGACAAGTTAAACCAGACCATCAACAAGACCACATAAGGAGAAGGTTTGCCCCAATAGTCATAAGTTGGGAATGCGTCCACTTCCACCGTCTACAAGTGACCTACTAGGCGCTAGTGAGGTTGGGTGAAAAGATGAAAGAGATGTCTTTGGAGACATCCTCGCTACTATGAAGCCTATGGATATTTTGGACGAAGAAGGTATAGTGAATTAGTTGAGCAAGAGGGTGATTGAGTAGAAGAACGTTGATAAGAAGAAAAGAGTGTTGCTGCGTGGGTCTATTCGTGCAACGAACGCCCCTGAAGAGCTCGCATCTAGCAAGCCGAGCCCTACTCACTCTAGTGATGAGTCTGTTATGAGGATGACTGTAGAGAAGAAGATATGATTTAGGAAAGAAGGAAAGAAAACAAGGCGACAACATCTAGCTTCGACCTTGTGGAATTGGAAGTAGATGAAGAGGATGCGCCCCTTCAAAGAAATCCAAAGAGAAAGACAGGCACTGAGCCATCTAGTGAAGGCGTCGAGGTAGAAAAGTTGGGACGTAGTCTATAAAGAAGAGAAGAGATAGTCCTCCTCGTGTCCTCTGTGGAGCGGTTATCAGACGAACTGGCTGCTAAGACTGAAAAATGAATGCTAGCATTTAGAAGGAAAAAAAAAAAAGGATGCCCAAATTCTCATTGCTACTATTGCATTGAACAAGGAAATGCACGATGAGGATAACGAAAATACAGATAGCGCGGAGAAAGTCGTCAAGGAATTTGAGTGCGAAATGCGCGAGGAAAATGATGTGAAGAAAAAGGCTAAGGCCTAACACATCAAAGAAAATATCCAAAAAATAAGGGAAGAAAAGAAAAAGGCTGCAACAAAAAGAAGTAATCTAAAAAAAAATAATGAGAACTATGAGGCTAGTAGAGAAAAAATGTTCCCTGCGTGGCACGTACCCCTCTAGCGTGCCACTCGCCCATGCGCTCACGCACGTCTTCCATGTCGTGTGAATGTGCGCGGGGTTTTGAAATGCTCGCGCTTGCCTATCCAACCATGTGCACTTGTTGCCTATCTGCGGGGTGCTTAGAGGTTAGTGTGGGATCTTCTGTACCGCCACCCTGTCCCCACGCTTCCCAATCCCCTTATATGTGTGTGCTTCTTGTCTGACCGTTCCCCTCGACCAAGGTGTGCGCCGCTTGACCCTCAACCTTCCGACAATTAGGTGGGTCTCCCATGCATGGACTTGGTGACTTGGTCTTCACCAAGTCCTTTAACTCAGGTCTGCATATGCTAATGACCGTTCATTGTTAGTCTACCCCTATGGTGCCTATTACTACACTATTACCTCCATTGGTGCTTATGTTAAGTTCTAGGGACACATGACCATATTGCAATGGAGTGGAGAAAAAATGAAGATCGTGATAAACATGATAATCTCGTTAGGGCTACGATAGATATGACCATCAATATAAAACACAGATAATGTACTTTGATGTAAGCAGAATGTTAGATTTCATTTGTTTTTGGGTGGACAATTAATCATTTAGGGGTGAAAATGTGTCATCCGAACAAAAATCTCTTTTAGTTTCCAATTTTGGTGCAAACACAGACACAACTCAACTCAAGTTTTTTCCTGTCAATTTTAAAGTTAGATGTTTAAAAAAAATCCCAATTTTCATCAATGACTTATGGTTGATCTTAATCCCACCCTTTCAAAGTTAGAAAATTTAGATTTTTAATGGGTTTCAAAATTATATTTTTTTTCAAAATTTCATTTTTATTTGTATTGAATAACTTCCGAGAGGGAAGAACATCCTCATAACCAACGTGCTTTCTAAAAGAATTTATAGTCAACAAACCTAATTTCTTTCAAACTTTGTGATTTCTCAATTGGATGTGATATTGATACATTCATATATAATTTCGTTGGATCCACATTTTGACTTAAATTTTTGTTGAATTAAAAGGGAAAAAAAATTCCCTTCCATAGAAGTCAAATCCACGAGAGTGAGACGGGCTTGGACGTTAGAGACTTTGTAAATAACTGCACCAGCCCCTTGTGGCCATTCCCTCGCTGTGTTGCGCAAACACAATGCTGACACACCTACTGTCGCGGGCTCTCGCTCGCCGCCTTGCAACCGGTGCCCACTACTCTACAACTCCCGTTTGCGCTTCCGCTACTGCTTTTTGCTATCGTCAAACTTCCCTTTTTTCTTCCTCTTCTTCGTCTCAGATCCCTGACAGTAATGTCGTTCAGCACCTGGAGAATGAAGATATCCTTAATCGACCCTTCTCTTCTGAACCATCCACATCCACATCCACAATCTCCATTGATCGCTCTGGACTGTTTAACCCACCTGGTAAATCTCATTTGCTTACGTTTTGCTTTTACATGTCGAGATGAATGAGACGCTCTTTTGGGTGGTGAATGACAGAGCACTCTCACGAGCCTTCTTCCGACACTGAGCTTGTCAAGCATCTCAAGGGCATTATCAAGGTTTGATTTCTTCTTTTTCTTTCATATGTTTCTTGTGATGTTCTTCTGCTTTAAAATTGTAGATGAGGTGTTTGTAAAAATGCCTCTGTAAGTTCCTGCTTGTCTGGGATACTACGATATGGATAAATTTCTTATTCGTTTTTGTGGGGCAAGTTCAGTCACTGATTCCATTTTATGAAATTATTCTGAATTCTATTTACGGTTTCATTTTATGTAATTGTAGACGTGGTCTTGTAGTTTGCTTCATTGATCTCAGTTTTTCAAGCATACGTAGCTTATTTGAATCATTTTCATTGCATGCCATAAATTCTGTCTTGTTAATATGGCCAGTTTCGTGGAGGACCAATTTCAATTGCTGAATATATGGAAGAGGTTTTGACAAATCCTAAAGCTGGATTTTATATTAATCGTGATGTTTTTGGAGCAGAAGGTGATTTTATAACATCTCCTGAAGTGAGTCAGATGTTTGGCGAGGTAATTCATCAGGACTTTGAAGTTCTCAATATTGTATTTCGTGTACCATGTTCCATCATTAGTGAATATTACAGTCATACACAATGATATATATATATATATATATTAGAAAAACCAATGTTTTCTCAATACTGCTTGCCAACGTCAGATGGTTGGTGTCTGGGCCATGTGTCTTTGGGAGCAAATGGGACGACCAGACAAGGTGAATTTGGTTGAATTGGGTCCAGGAAGAGGAACTCTGATGGCTGATCTGCTACGTGTAAGGAACATACTTCTTAGAATTGATTTCTATTTGCATTTCAGGTTTCTTTTTTTCTCCCCCCGTGAAATTAGGGATCTGTATTTAGTTTCCCTTTAATCAGTGAAACACCTTTGTCAATTCAGGGTGCTTCCAAACTTAAGAACTTTACCGATTCGTTGCATATACACTTTGTAGAGTGTAGTCCAGCATTAAAGAAGCTTCAGCACTCTACCTTGAAATGTAGAGATGAAGATAATAAAGCTGATGATGTTGAAAAAATCAGCGTTAGCACGTTGGCTGGAACCCCTGTGTCATGGCATCCCACATTGGAGCAGGTCCCCTCGGGATGTGTGTATCTATTTCTTTACTCATTCTCATATTCAATCGAAAATGCTTAGTTCCCCTTTCTGTGCTATTTTTCTTTTTCTCTCAATATACTTATTCTACAAGCATGATGCAACTGAATTTGAGTTCAGCAATCTTTATCTCATAGTATGCAAGGCATCGACAAATTAGATTCCAAGAATGTTCGAGAGCATTTATCAGTGGTTCTTGTTCTTTTTAATAGCTTATGAATCGAATTACCCTTCTTTATATCATTATAATCTCATCAGACCTGCAGTGGCAACCATCCTACGGTAATATATGTGTAAATATATATTGTTCTTCCGTGGAGAATTTATATCGTTGTGTCTGCGCATTCCTTGTGGCTCTAGAAATGTAAATTAGGATGACAAACTGCTGGGCTGGATTCATATTTAATCATTAAACGTTAAATACTCACATATATTTTTCTCTTTTACTTGTTAGTATTCTCACTTCGTTTTCGCCTTCCTCTGTTTACCTACTCTCTTCCAGTGCCCACAATCATTATTGCTCATGAGTTTTATGATGCTCTACCAGTACACCAATTTCAGGTTCGTATCCTTTATCCCAGCTTTGGTATTACACTGTATTGGTTATAAGGGGCGAAATGGGAAACTGGCTACATTGAATTGATTATAAATAAATTGAAATCAAGATATACTTGCAAATCAACGCTTACATCCTATTGGATCTTGGTTCTTCAACATCTTGTATCTTTTCTACTATGAATGAAAAAAAAAAAAAAAAAAGGATGTGGGAGCTTCCTCATAAACCTATTCCAATAGTCTTCTAAGGATATGCATAGGTTCCTCGATCTGGAGACAACTTTGTAATGAAATTCTGTTGCCTATTTCCGAGTAAATGAATATATGACAACACATAAGTTTTAGATACTTCCTGATGGATCACTTATCGTTGGCATATCCGTGGTTCTGTTGTCAAGTCTAGTAAATTGTTTGTTTTCATCGAAGAAGACACTTCAAACATTTATTTATTTAATATTGAACTTGATAAATGATATCTCACCCTGTCTAGAGAGCTTCTCGTGGCTGGAGTGAAAAAATGGTAGATGTAGCAGAAGATTCAACGTAAGGATTAATGGTTCCGTTTTCTTATCAGCTCTTTGCAAATCTAATCTAATTTATTTGACCACATTTAACTGCATCATATAGGTTTAAATTTGTTCTATCTCCCCAACCAACACCTGCAACTCTCTATTTGATGAAACGCTGCAAATGGTCTTCAAGTGAAGAGATCGCTAATATTAAGCAAATTGAAATTTGCCCCAAAGCAATGGAGTTGACTCAAACAATTGCCGAGAGAATAAGTTCTGATGGAGGTGGTGCGCTTATTATTGATTATGGCCTCAATAGAGTTGTTTCAGATAGTCTGCAGGTTGAGGAAATTGCTATTGTCATTCTTGAATTTTCTCACTTTAGATTATTATACTGCGAAACAAAGACTCATGGTGGCTGTTCGTTATGCCTATTACTAAACATGAAATGATTTGGTACCCTATGGAATTTTGCAGGCAATTCGAAAACACAAGTTTGTTAACATCCTCGACAATCCTGGTTCAGCTGATCTTAGTGCATATGTAGATTTTCCTTCAATACGGCATGCTGCCGAGGAAGTTTCAGGTGCTTATCTTTAGCAGATCTTAATATTAAATTTATCAAATTTATCATGATTATCAACTTGAGCTTTTAGCGCAATTGTGAGTTAACAATCTGTTCAGCTTAAAGAGTTTCCAGGGCTTTCAAACTCCCCGGTACTCTGCTGTATTCTCATTCTTTCAATTAATACGATGCTCTTCCCCTGAAAAATTATTGCTCCATTTCTGGGATGTTTAAAGATTCTAGTTCTGTTGGTTTTAATTTGTGTTTTCCATTGAATATTCTGAAGGGAGGATTGAAATCAGATTGTTATTATCTTTCTTTCAGGCGATGTTGCTGTGTATGGCCCCATGACTCAGTCTCAGTTTTTGGGTTCACTTGGCATCAACTTTCGAGTGGAGGCTCTGCTGGAAAATTGCACAGATGAGCAGGCCGAGACCCTGAGGACTGGATATTGGCGCTTAGTAGGTGAAGGTGAGGCACCCTTCTGGGAGGGGCCTAATGAGGAGACACCCATCGGAATGGGCACCCGCTATATGGCCATGGCCATTGTAAACAAGAAGCATGGCGTTCCAGTGCCCTTTCTATGAAAGCTAATTGAAGTATTTATCATGGAGCCTTCTTAACGTATCTTGGATAGAATACTATTTCCTTACAGAGGAAAGAATCTAGGGTTTATAAGTTTATGTTTGTAATTTGTACAATGTCGGAACGATCTATCTTTGTCTGATATTCATCCATAAAGAGTACATTATTTTCCTAATTATCTTATACGGAACTCTTCAGCAAAAA
The DNA here is from genome assembly GCF_009727055.1 of Benincasa hispida. NCBI lineage: Eukaryota > Viridiplantae > Streptophyta > Magnoliopsida > Cucurbitales > Cucurbitaceae > Benincasa > Benincasa hispida. The sequence goes on from NC_052354.1 coordinate 9,532,268, forward strand.
TGGCACATATTTTTTTCATAGACGAGGGGAATCACACCAGTGATAATCATTACAAGCATTCATTCTATGGATTTGGAATCACTTGTTCTACTATGGAAAATTATATGTTTGTAAGGGCTTTTATACATCATATAAGAAATACGGATGGATCTTCTCTCTGTGATTTGTAACTACACTATGCAGCTATGCAGATTTGAAAGCCTCTGTTCTCTATACCGTGTAGGACTGCTGAATCGTATTGATATCAAGACCCTTCAGCCTCACCACTGATTCAACATGACCTTTCAGTGTGTGCAGCTCTCTCAGCCTGCGCCATAACAAGGTATATAAACAATATAAAGTCAGTTGCATTTAATCATTCTTTTTCAAGATTAGGCTGTGTTAATACAGTGGGATGCTCTCAAATAGAAGTTATTCATGTCAATTCAGTTTTAGCTTTATAACAAGTTTCTTAGTGAAAAGTTCATTTAGTGATTAGTTGATGCATATATTCTCGACCAAAAGGTTTGAGGTTTGAGGTTCAAATCTCCCGCACATGTTGTGAACTTAAAAAAAAAAATCATTTGTGATTATTAAGACTACAGTTTCCAATTCCAATTGAATTTACCTCGCGATTTCAGCCCGTCGTTTTGCTTCCTCCGCCATTTGATTGAGTTCTGTATAAGTAGTGCGCTCAGAGAACATCTTAGCCTCAGGTGGCTGCAGCCCATGAAGTGTCCTTTGTGCATGTGCCCATTTGAGCTCACGCTCTTCCTTCCCGAAATCTTTCTTCCTTGTAAAGGCAATCTGTAGGAGAAATAAACTCAGAATCAGTGAAGTGAAGAATTCTAGCTCAAAGATATGATGTCCAAACAGCAAAAAGACGTACCCTTTGTTCAATGACAAGGTCCCATGCCCTACCACTAATGGCATATCTGATTGCAAATTTGATTATATCAAGTGGGAAATAAAAGACGAGGTTGTAAAGCCAAACCACACCAGCCCAGCCCCAGCCAATTCCTTCTATTGCAGCAAAACTCCAGTTTGCATAGACAGCAATCAGTGTAGCAATCTGTTCATGTATGATGATTAATAATAAATCAAAGATACGACAGTCAGGTCAAGATGTGGCTAGAATTTAAAAGTTCGCTTACTAGCTGAGCAATAACAAAAGCTGCAACCAATAACAGGCCAGGACGCTCCACAAACGACCAACTCCGAGATCGTGTCACAAAGATGAGGGCCTGACTAATTGTACTCACTTGCAGGTATATTGCTGAAGCTAGCTTTCTGAAATCATCCTCGTCCTTCTTTTGAAGGCTAGAAACCCCAAATGTACGCTGAAATTAGGCAGAAGGATCAATGCTTTTGCTATTGAAACTCTTTCTAAAGATTTTGAAGGTTAAAAGCATTGAAGTTCTAGAAATGTCATATTTGTAAAGGACCATCATCGAGAAGATATTAAAAAACAATAAAGCAGAAAACAAAAGAAAACCAAGTAAAAAAAATTCTTAACTTTTTGGAGATTAATTTTTATTCTAAATATAATTAGATACGACCCATTTTTGTGATGACAAACTCTTTTTTCTTCATTCATTTTCTTTTTTATAAACATACATTTTTCTTGCGTGATTGGAGTATGTTGCACAAAGTTAGGAACAGCCAAGTATTGCTCTTTTTATTCTTATCAAGTTCGAAATTAATAAAACTCACAGGAAAGAAGTCGGTCTTGTAAGCCGCCCAGAAGAAAATAACGGTCATCATAGCCAAATAGCCTCCAAGTATAATTCCTGTGCCAAAAATCTCTGCCAGTTTCCAGCTATCTGGCAGAGGAGATGGTTTCACTCTATCCTTTGATATTGTCATTATGGTACCTGGCAAGAATAAATATATTGTAAGTGAAGACAAAGAAAAAGGAGATACTTAGGCTACAAAATATCAATATATATATACAAAGTTATATATCTCTCTGTTTGCTAAACATAAGAAAATCTAAATGTCATGAAATTTAGGAATCAAATACATACCATCATTAAGAATAGCAATGATTAGAACCATGAAAGGTGGGAAGTCAAATTGATATATAAGGGCCAGCAACATGAATCCAAGCTGTCCAAAAAAAAAAAAAAAAAATGAAAAGCCAAAAAATTTAGATGACACAAATCAGTAAGTAGGGTGATAGAGGGCCATGGTTGTATTTATTTTCTTGACAATAAGATTCTGTACTTACCACGATACGAATTGTAATTGAAACGGCATAAATCTGCAACAGTAAATTGATTAAGTGCAAAGTTAAATTAAATATGAATTCTATAGATTAGAAATAGAATCAGCATTATAACTTAACTTTGTACATGAAACTCATTATATCTAAGCTGAGAAAGCAGGTGTACCGTGTAATTTTTCATCCTCTGGAAGATGGCCCTGCTGGTTAGAACAGCGCTTATAATGACACTAAGACCAGGCTCTGTAAGAACAATGTCAGAAGCACTACGAGCTGCATCGGTTGCATCTGCAACTGCTATGCCAATATCGGCCTTTTTAAGAGCAGGGGCGTCATTAACACCATCTCCAGTCATTCCACATATATGTTTCCGAGCTTGTAAACGTTTCACAATCTCATATTTGTGTTCTGTACAATGAAGCAAGCATTGCAGTCTAGCAAATACTGATGGCAGATAACATTCTGAATGACCTAACTTTCGTACTAACTTGAACATTAGAAGTAACCAGTAAAGTATTCAGAAGTCACAGGTCCCTATATTACCGTGTTGCTAGACCACCAACTATTTTGGGCTAATTTTGGCTTAGTTTGTTACGAAACTAACATGATGATCTATACTTTAAAAGAGAGAATTACCGGGAAATACACCAGCAAATCCATCAGCCTTTTCAATTAAGTCATCAACAGGCAATCCAGAAATTGATTCATCTTTGTTCTGTCCTAATAATGCAGATGAAGGATACATATTTGTTCCCATCCCAAGCCGACGTCCTGTTTCCTTTCCTATAGCCAGTTGATCACCTAAATAGACAAGGAAATTAGAAGCAAGTTCAGCTAAAGACCAATTTGTGGTGGATTAGAAGCAAAACTTGAACAGGAAGCACTACAACTTTAACAACTAAGTGGTAGATATTTCCAAATTTCTCTACAAAAACTAGACCTGTGATCATTTTAACATTTACACCAAGATTCAAAGCCCTTCTAATGGTCTCTGCACTATCATGTCTAGGTGGGTCAAACAGAGGCATTAGGCCGACGAATTGCCATGGCCCGCCATGACTCTCCTTTCTTCCATCTGAAACTTCCTGTGAAATATATTGATGATACTGTGAGCAAATATGCAAACCATAACTGAGTTCAAATGAAATGAACGTAAAATCAAACAAATGGGAGCAAAACAGTTACTTGGTATGCCACTGCAAGGGAGCGCAATCCTCGCTCTGCAAACTTATCGATGACAGCATGAACTCTTCTATCTATCTCTGATTTGTTGTGTGCAAGATTCAAGATCTAATGTCAAAATGTCACAAGTTTTTTGTATTAGCATTCTGAAAACAACAAAGAAACAAAAAAGTATCTGTATGTTATCTTACCTGCTCTGGAGCACCTTTGCTGACTCGATGCATTTTTCCATCAGCATCAATGTATGTCAGGGCAGTTCGCTTGTCGGTTGGGTTGAATGGAAGGAAGTGAACCTCTTGAATGCCTGCTCGTGCCTTTTCTCATCGTCATATGAAATAGAAACAGAAGGGGGAAGGGTACACTTATTAATCATGAACACAAATAGCAGTATACTAATCTTCCAGTCTAAGTATTTCACTCTTTTAAAATGAATTGCAAATATCCAGCTTAGATTTTTTTTGTATAAGGCGAAACATTATTTCAAACTAACCTCCTTTGGATCACTTAACATCCCTACTATAGCAGCATCTATAGCATCTTGATTTTCAACTCGAGAGGCCCGAGCTGCCATGAGAACGACAGCATCCACAACCACTCCCTTGGCAAAAACCTAATGAGAACAAATATTAGTGAGTCAGGACAATGAACTAGAAGAATCAAAGTATTACAAATGTAAACATGAATTGTGGAATCCTCAAATAACCTCTATCAGAGTCTTGTCAACAGTAAGCTTATTTAATGTCAGTGTTCCTGTTTTGTCGCTACAGAGCACGTCCATTCCAGCCATTTCTTCTATTGCAGTCATTCGTTTAGTGATAGCTCCCTGAGAAAGCCATCAAGATAAGTTGACACTCACCATAAGCAATCAAATTTAAGCATATATTAGCAGCAAGCATTTTAGCATCGAGATTTAGCTACCTGTTGAGATAGACGGTGCGATCCAATCGCCATCGTGACCGACAAAACAGTTGGCATTGCAATGGGAATTCCTCCAATGAGGAGAACCAAGAGATTGTCGATCCCTGGTCGGTATGCCCGATGTTGGATGGGGTACATGACAATAATCTCAACAATCATGCCCACAGCAATAGAACATATGCAGAAATTTCCAATAGCAGTCAAGACCTATTTAACAAGAGAACAGCTGTTTAGCAACGATGATATCAATGACTAGCAAGATATTTGCAATCAAATTTTATCAAACAATCAGACTTCAAAGGACTTCAGATGCAAAATGGCCCAATCTATACTTTCATCCCCTAAATTAAAGTCCATTTGAGCCTTCATGGCCATCTATTACCTTCTGGAAGTGACCCACTTGATTCGTGGAGTCTACAAGATGAGCAGCTTTGCCAAAGAATGTATGAACACCAGTAGCAATAACAACTGCTTCAATTTCTCCCTGTTTGCATGTTGAACCTGAATACACACTGTCACCGGGGCCTTTAGTCACAGGAAGTGACTCGCCTGTGAGAGCAGACTGCAATCTCAACCAAGACACTCAAGTAAGTTACCTCAAAAACAGTGAAGACTGTTTGAAAAGTTTTCAGAAGACAAAGGAAGGAAAAAGGAGATTAGAAATGGTTATAACATTACTTGATCAATCTTTAACGGATCACCTTCAAGGAGGCGAGCATCAGCAGGAATAATGTCACCGAGCTTGACGCTAATTATATCACCTGGAACAAGAACTGATGCTTCCTCCTCAACCCACTTCCCATCTCTAAGAACCTACAAAAATAGTGAAAATAATAAAGATACAAACACGCAAAAACTGAAATGCAAATACCTTTATATGACGAACTGACTACCAATTGAACAATGAACATGATTTCAGATACATTATATTCATCTATAAGAGTTCATGGTTTATAAGCATATGGATCATAGTAAGAACCTTAGCTTTCGGTGCAAGACGAGCCATGAGAGCAGCCGCAGCATTTCCAGCATTGTTCTCCTCTATAAAACTAATAGTTGAATTGATAATTAACAAGGTTATGATCCCAACAAAATCCTGCCAATCTGGAGGTTTTCCCTGCAAAAAAACATGCTCTTAGCCCATTGAAAACTACGGTTGAAAACTAAACATCACTGGACAATTTCAGTAGATTATTTAACATGATGAACACTTCATTTCTGTAGGAAAACTCTTGACTAGTTGATCAGAAGGGAAGTGAATAACATAAGTTAGCACAAAAAATTCCATTCCCATAATAAATAAAACAAAAAAAATAAAAACAAAGGCAGATACTTTTTCTTAGATAAGAAACTCAAAACTCACTCCTCCATTAGCTAGAGCAATAGCCATTATAGCAGCAGCTTCCATGACCCATGAGAGAGGGTTCCACATAAATCCCAAGAACTTCAAAACCTTACTCTCCTGAAACAGAAAGAACCACAGAATCAACATAGATATCACAAGAGCTAAATTTTAATAGAGGATTCAAATATATAATAGAATTTACTCTCTCTCTATCTCTCTCTCTCCAGTTAAAATGATTGCAGTTTATATCTTCCAAAAAAACAGAGGATTTAAGCTATGAACTTTATATATTGTTCTTTTCGGTTCATACAAAACTAAACAAAGAAGTAACTCAACTAAGTAGTGAAGAGAAAAACCTTCTTTTCTTCAAGCTTGTTGTGTCCAAAAATAGCCAACCTCTCATGAGCCGCCTCTGTTGTCAAACCATTTGTATTACATCTCAACGTTTGAAAAACCTCTTCAAGTGGAACGTTCTCCTGCAAATTCAAGAAACTCAATAAAAATCCAAAACAAAAATCACCAAGAACAGGAACAAGAACAGGACAAACATAGAAGAAAAAACCCATATTGAAACAGATTAAAGGTACCAAATCAACAGCTTCCTTCACAACAGCTTCCAAAATTTTATCCTTGTCCCCCATGTTCGAGCTTCAGCAGAGGAAAAACTTGAGAAGATGAAGTGAAAAGAAGTTCAAATGCATAAACAAAACAGGGGAAGGGGAAAAGGGTTGGTGATCCTTTCTTCTTTCCTCTCTAAGAGAGGAGAAGTTTTTTTTTTTTTCTTTTTTTGGTCTCTGAATTTCTCTCAAAATCACTCTGCCCAAAGGCTGTATAAAGCTGGCAGATTTTTGGCGTGGATAGAAATGAAGGCTCTAAGAAGATTATGTACTTGCGGGTACATTCGGTTTCCATAAAAATTCCACTTTTTTGAAAAAATTATTCAGAGTTTTGTAATTGACCATCATTACATTGCATTATAGTGGTACAAGTTTCTTGTACAGGTGTTTCATTGTTGGTGACTGCACTCCTACTTTTGGTAAATTATGCCATCCCACAACTCTCTCTCTCTCAAGCTATTAGATTGATTAAGTTATAATTTTACGGGTGTTTGGCTAGTCGGTATTAAATAATTTAATTTTATCAATTTTAATAATATTTAATATTGAAGTTTACACATTTATCAAGTATTTCATCATCTTTCCCTCGAACTCCATATTCTCTTCTTTATCTCTCTTACATATTTAGCGAGAACCTCCATCTATTTATTTTCTCTCTCCTTCCATTTGAGTTCAATTAAACAACTTTATATTCCAAATACGTACTTTTTAACTCTAACATATTAAATTCGGACTTCATAACTCCAAACATTCCTTTAGTACCTAAACTTTGAGTTTTGCATCTAGCTAATCTTTAGACTTTTAAAACAATGTAATTTAGTATTTTTAATGTTTTTAAATTACACAATTGAAGGTCTAGAGGATGTTGGAGTAAGAAATTAATGTCTCATTTGGTAACTTTTTGTTTTTTTCATTTGTGAAAATTTAACCCATAAACACCACTTTCATCTATTAGTTTTTTTGTTTTGTTGTCTACATGTTAAGAACATTTTCAAAATCAAAATCAAAGCCAAATTTTGAAAACTAACTAAAAAAAATAGTTTTTAAAAACTTATTTTTACTTTTGAAAATTGGCTAAGAATTCAAATGTTTACATAGAAAATTAGGAAACAAAAATAACTTTCAAAACTTAAAAACCACCAAACAGACGCAAGTTGTTTAGTATGAAGAGTTATTTAGTTGAAGCTCGTAGTGTAAGAAGTTTTTTTTAGTACAATTAGGGATAGAGAGATGTGAGCAACATCGTGATTATTAAACACATGTATGTCAATTGAATTATGCTTGGTTTGACACGAAAATTATGTTTTTTTGGTAGTAGAGGTCATGAACTTCATGACTAATCAAAGTGTGGAGTTGACAACTTCACTCACCTAACTTCTACTCCTTATGCTAAACATGTTTTTAAAATTCAATACAAAAAATTATATTTATATTTATTATGCCAATCACTTTTTAAAAATTTAAATTTATTGGATATATTAGATACAAAAGTTGAAAGAAAGATTAAAAATTTATTTCACGTAAAATTATAAATTTAAAAATCTATTAGAAATTTCTGAAAAAAATTGTTGGGCTAAATAGACCTAAACTTTAAAGTTACTTATTTTCTGTGTGAGATTTTTAAGCAAGAAAAGGGACAATTTGTGAGGAAGAATTGGTCTTTTCCGAGTTCCATAAAAAGATTCACTCATGCCAAACTTGCCCATTTCTAGTGTGTTTAAAGACGTTTGGTTTTGTTATACAATAATAAATAGGGTTTTAAAGTTCAAATAAAGAGCAGTGGTTAACTTGCCAAAAGTTGTGAGCATATATATATTTCGATAGTAATTAACACATGTTACTTCTTTCAAATCGTAGATTTCAATTTTCATATCTCACTTAATTTAAAATATTAAGTTTTTCTTTTAACAATATACGGGGGGAAAGAATAGAATTTCTAAATTGGAGATTGATAATATAAATTCTATGCCAGTTAAGTTGTGCACATTTTTGCAATGTTAAAGTTTTGGGTAATTGGAATGAGTAACATTTTTAGGGATAATAAATAAATGTATAATAATACTTTTAAATAATTGCAAACATAGCAAAATCTATCCGTGATAGATTCTTACTAACGATGTGGTCTATCATTGATGGACTCAAACAATTGGATCTAATTTTTTTTTTTTATATTTGTAAATTTTTTTATATTGTATTATATTTGCTAATATTTTAGACTGATTTCTATATTTACAATGGTCCTTAAGATTTTCATGATCTCTACATTTTTATTATTTTTTATTTTTTGCTCCTATAATTGGCTAAAATTTAGCCATAATTTTTATCATTGATGAATGATATTAGTTTTAATTTGATGATAATAGAGCATTGATTTATTAACTATTTAAGAAGTTCTACAAAATTATAATCACGAAATTTTTATCAGGTATAAAAAACAAAGTTTTAGCTTGAATGGATTTTTTGCACATTTTTTAACAAATGTAATTATGATTATGAATATAGCACATTTTAAAAGGCAATAATTATAAATTTAGCTTTTATAAATGTTATTTTAATAACTGACATAATAATAGTAATTGTTTTATTTTAAAAATATTACACATTAACAATTAAATCAGTGCCCATTTGGCATGCAGTTCATTAAATTAAAACTAATTTAGTCTTTTTTTTTTCTTTTTAGAAAGAACTAATTTAGTTTTTTTTAACTATTTATGGATTATAAATTTTAAGATTTGGTAATAACATTTCTATCTTCTTAAATATTAATTTTGGTTTTATAAATCACATGCATGTAATAATAACTTTAATGAGAGATCTTAGAAAGTCGAATCATAATATATTAAGAAAACGTTATTATTATTCACGTTAATATGTATGTGAGTATGTGGAGTATATATTATACTTCTATTTTTAAAATGGTTTAACTACTTAAATTTTTATAATTCACTCATATTTATAATTAAAGTAAAGTCATAACTTAAAAATTAATTTTAAAAACTTTGTATTCTAATTTTTTATATTCTTTTAATATGTCAAATTTATAAAAGCATTCTAAATTATTGGTTCCAATATAATGTTCATTTTTAATTATCTTTACAGCTTTTACAATTTTATCACTTTTGAAATTATGCACACATACACAAAATTATCAGTAAAATTTGTCTATCATAGCCGTTTATATATACATAGTATACATATAGGCATAGATGAATGTTATTTTTTATTTTTTTATTTTTAACAAAGATTCAAATATATATATATATATATATATATATAAACTTAGAAAAAGAACCAGCTATATACTCTATAGCAATGAGTAGACAAACAATCTTATTCAATTTCATCGAAGTTGAGTTGTAATATGGCAATCTTAAGATTTGAGATACCGGTATGACACATACATCATTTGCAATTTAAATGTGCTCAAAGCATTTTTTTTTTATAGTACAATGTATAATTGAAGGTAGGAAATTTGAATCACAAATCTCTTGATTTCAAGCATATTTGTATGTCAATTGAACTTGTTCTGTATAGCAGTATTCAAAAAAAATTTCTTTTTCAACATTTTCACTTTGTAATATACTATAGCAATTATAGATATAGATAAAATTTGAAAAGATATAATTAAAAAAAATTTATAGGCACTTGTTAGTGACAATATTCAATCTTTATGTATGCAAGGCTAAAACTTCACTTGTTGATAGTAATATTCAATCTTTCTGAAAGAATTAATTTTGGTAAAATAGACAATATTCAAACTTTATGTTGAAAACTTATTTTTGTTGTAGTGAATATTAAACATTTTATAAATATATATTAATCTAGTATGATATTTGGTTCATGTTTGTTTAATTTCATCATTTGAAAATAGAATTTCACCGAAAGTGTTTTCTATCAAGGATAATGTTCTTTAAAAATGTCTACAAAGAATATTAATTATTTTTAAAATATTATTAAAATTTGTAACAAACGTAAAACATTGCAAGATTATTGTGTTGAAAACATAAATATCGTAAATGCAACAAATAATAAAACGTCACAATTTGCGACATCGGGATAAATGTCGTATTCCGTGATTTTGACGAAACATTGCATATTGCAACTTTTTATGATTCGTTGCAACAGAAATAACAACGTTTTATAAATCCATCGCATCTTGCTATGTTTCTTTAAATATCGTTGCAAAAATATTTCACTCATTAAATTTTAGAGATGTCTATGACGAAATATTTTCATTGCTAAATAATATTTGCCATAAAATATAGATTTTGCGATAAATTTTTTTCATCACTAAAAAAACTAGATTTATCATAGTGACTTTAATAAATATAATGTTATAAAATTAATTAATATTATTTGATTTTAACTAAATATTTAGAGGGTTAACTAACTATGGGTTTTCTCATAAAAAGAAAAAAAATACTAAACATTATGGTTCATAAATATTAATTTGACCAACTTCTTAAATTGAGGCCAAACACATTTAAAATAACAATAAAATTATTCTTTTATTGATTTTTTCTTTTGAAAATTTTGTTTTCAAATAACCAATCAAAATCTAATCTAAATATTGATTATTCACATAATCTCTTTCGACTTATTCTTGTTTCATTCTTTACAACTTTATAATAATTAATTCATTTCTTTACATATTTTTATAACAATGAAAAATGATCATATTATTGACCTAAACATATAACTCAACGATGACAATATCCTCTATCAAAACGTCAGCAAAAACCATTGTATTAGATATATATCTCAAAATTTCTCTCTTTATTTATTTGTATTTTTCAATATATAAATCTATATAAATAGATGTTTACGTAGAGTTAATGTATATGGTTTTGTTTCTCTTACCAACTCTTGTTTTTTTGTTTTTTTCTTTTCTTTTTCGATCATCTAATTTCATTTCAACAATATTGACAACTTGTTTGACATTAACTTTCTACCTTTCAAAATTTATGTGTACTTTTCTTATGTCATAATTATGAATACTAAGTTGAATTCATTGGTCAATAAAGCTAGGTTACACCCTAGAAAACAATATTTTTCCATATTGGACTACCAAGTTTTACCATGAATCTTTACTCTTTTGACATTGTCAACAAAATGGCCAATTTTTCATACATATGGGACAAAATATCCTTTATGCCAAGTTCAAGTTTTTTGAAATCATAGGGTCTCATTTGTTGAATTTCTAAGGTATTTCAACCATTTGATTTGAATAGACTACTTCTTTTGGGACCCATTTTTTTACTTCTTTTTCGTCCACATGTCAACCATCCATGCACCATTTTGTAGTGTTGGCAAAATTCTTTACAAGGTCCCACCTTGATCGAGACAGTGAACACCTAGCTTGACCGCATGGGTATCTCTGCCCTGACCCCGTCCCTGATTAGATTTTAAAATATTATATATGTATATTAGGTATTTAACTTTTTACATTTAGCCCAATTAAAATGTCCATGCCCAAATCTAATCCTAATTTAGTCCATATTAGGTTTTAGTAGGGGAATCCCCAGGAAATTAAAAGGAAACAAGGAATGGGACTCGTTTCCCCGTCAGGGAATCTCCGCCCTCATCCTCGCCTTCAAATGGTAGGGATAGGGATAGGGACCCATTGCCAACCCTACCATTTTGTGACAATGGGAGAGATTTTAGTATATTATATTGGAAAAATATTTATACATACTACTCTTATTCATAATTTGACATGTTATCAAATGATATATTAATTTATTTTATTAACCGCACATAATTTTTTTATGTTACTATTGAGACCAACAATAATGGGGTAGTATAAGAAAGTTTTCATACTACCATAATAATAAAAATTTTCTTGCCATATTTACATTTTTCTTTTTTTGTTATATCGTGGAAATTATGATGGGAGAATAAAGAAAGAATTTATAGAGACTAGATTGTTACCCAAAACAACCATTTGATCACATCGATTTCTAAAGATTCTTTGTTATTATTCTATTTTATCTTTCATTCACACGATTGTATTTCCTTTTGTAGTTTTCAACTCAACTTCTTTTTATTGTGATTCTTTTTAAGGATATAGTCTTAAGTTTTTGAGTTCTTATCAAATTGAAATATCAAATTAATAATTTTAAATTCTAAACTTTTATATAATAAGTAAATCAATTTAAGATCCTTTATAATACGAATTTTATTTTCAAATAATCAATACTTAATACATAACTTTCACATGTGTATAAGAATTTAAATGCAAGAACTTTAATGTAAATAAAATAGATAGTAATAATTTTTCGTCGGTTTGTTGAAAAAAAAAAAAAGAAAAAGAAAAAAGAAGTTTTAAGGTAGTCTATCCATTCAAATACATATTTCAAAAACTTTGAACATTAAAAGCGACTTCTTGAAAAAGTTCTACACATTTTATTTTAATTTGAGAATTTTATTATGTTTTAGAAGTAAAAAAATCATTTAAAAAAGCTTGTCCCTTAATAAATAGGCTTTGTCATTTTCTTTCCTATGATAATATTAAATAAAATGACAATTACATCAGTGGAAAAAGATTTGTCAACAAATCTTGTTTGGATGTATGAATTTTAAATCAATGATTAAAAAAGTCTAAAAATAAAATGTATATTTTATATCATTAAATTAAAGCCTAAGAAACAATATATTTATTTTTTCCTACTTTTTCAAAATAAGAAGAAATATGCTTGGACCTGTAGTGTATGTTATTTTTCAACCATTTTGTCTAGAATGTTAGAATCTCATTATGTGTTGTGTATCTAGAACAACCCTTAACCTTTTTTAGTCAAGACAATTTTTCTTTGAATAAAATAATTCTTTTTCCCTTTATGCCAAAGTTGTGATTTAGATTGGATCCAAATTCTACTTTTGTCTTTCGTCTTTATTTTTATTCTATATTATCAAAAAAAAAATTTATCTTAAGATAATTATTTTAAATATAAAATTGTCGAAAATATTTCCAAGTATAACAAAATGTCACTATGTATCAGTGATAAACCGCAATAGACATCTGTCACTAATACTTATAGATGTCTATCACAATCTATTGCGTTATCACGGATAAATAGAGAAATTTTACTATATTTATAAATAATTAATCATTTTTTTATTTGAAAACAATGATCTATCTTAGTTCTTATTTAATTTTTCAAAAAATAAGAATAATTGCTTAAAATGTTAGTTTCTTTATTTTTTTTTTTATATTAAATAATAGCTAGACATGATACATTTGTAGTCGTATTGTGGTTTATAAACTATAACTTTTAGTCAATATGGTACACCTTACTTTTGAATTTTTAGTGACAAGTATTGAAACATATATTAATATATAAAATTGAAAACATAATTTAAAAAAATATATATATATGTGGAGGTACATGGAATAAGGAAACTTCTAAATACGAGATCAATAATACAAGCTTTATACTAAATTATGGGGCTAGATGCATAAATGGAATTCAAGCCCAAAAAAATATAATATGTAGTACAAGGATAAAATAATTGCATATATAGAATAAAAAATGGTAAAAGACCAAAAAACTCACGCTCAACCACCATTTTGCACATTGCTTCCCGATTTTCTCAAATTAAAAGCTATCACTGATAGCTGCTATCAGTTATAACTTTCAATTTGAAAAGTGTACTATCAGTGGCTATCATTGATAGCTACTATCAATGATAGCTGTTCGATTTGAGAAGTGTGTTATCAATTGCTATCACTGATAGCAGATATCAGTGATAGCTTTCAATTTGAGAAGGGTGCTATTAGTTGCTATCGCTGATAACTATAATCAATGATATTGTTATCAGTTATAACTTTCAATTTAAGAGATGTGCTATCAGTTGCTATGACTAATAGCTGTTATCAGTTGCTATCAGTGATGCTGCTATCGATGAATATCATTGATAGTTGCTATTAGTGATAGCAATTGATAGCTACTATCAGTAATAACTTTCATTTAGAGAAATGTGCTATTAGTTGCTATCATTGATAGCTATTATTTGTTATGCTACTATTAAGTTATAACTTTCAATTTGAAAAATGGGTTATCCATTGCTATCACTGATATGTTTTTATCAATGATAGCCAAATAGTGGCCATTGCTGATATGTTTCCATTGGTAATGTTTTGATTTTTTTTGTTGTTTGTCATATCATGTTATACTTGTTTGTAAATAATCGGGGTCTTTTGATTAATCTGTTGATACATGTAGTATGTTTTTATGTAGTTATTGATGCATATAGGTATAGAATGATATCCTTTTACGTTAATAATCATAAAGGATATCATTGGTAGCTACGTCAGTGATATCTTTTTATTGCTATCAATGTAAAGGATATCACTGATAGTATTTATGTATTATGTAATGTGAGATGAAATGATTCATCGAGATTGTTTGATTGTGCATAAAGTTTTCATTGATAGCATGATATCATAGTATCACTAATAATATGCTATCCATTGTAACATGTTATCAACGATACTACTGATAGACGACTCATACTCTTAAAGTCTTATAAAAAGAAAAAAAAAAAACTATTAGCCTGTTTGATAACGTTCTCATTTCTCTCTCTCTTTTTTTTTTTTTTATATATATAAATTAACTTGTTTAATAGCTATGATCGCTTCTTATTTCAAATATTTAATAAATATTTCTAAAAATGGTGCAAACTTGAGGACTAAAAGAAGTAGTTTCTTTCAGATTCGTTTTTATTTACTATTTATATTTAATGTTTTGTTATTATAATCAAACTTAATGATTGTCTTGTTGGTGTTAAGTCACTTATGAGTTACACTTTTAAGTCTTGGGTTTTAAAACTCAGTCTCGTAATTTAATGATTATAGTGGGAAGTGGGAAGTGGGACGATGAGGGAGAGAGGAAAATGTTTGGAGAGATGAGGAGATTGAGAAGATGGAAGCAAAAACTCGAGAAAAGAAAGAAAATAAAAAAAAATCAGAAAAATGAAGCAAATACTTTAAAGAGGTACATATTTTTAGATTTTTTCTCTTTTTATTCTACTTATTACAAATATCCTAAATTATGCTCATTTTATAATTGAATAAGAACTATATTTAATAACACGTAGAATAAAAGAACCGAATATCTTACTTTGAAATTGATATTACGATTAAATTTTATGTTAGTTAATTTATATTTAGGTTGACAGAAGAATATTTTTTTAGTCTTTTATTTCTTATTGAATTTAATTCTAAATTAGAAAAATGATATTAATTTCATAATTTACTTTTTTTTAACATAATTTACTTATTATTCTTATACGTATGTATATAAATGAATCCATTCTAAACTATATTCTTACTTTAGTAATTTTCAAAAAGAAAAAAGGAAGCTCTATCTAATTCTCACTTTTTATAAAGTTAATATTCGTGAGAAATGATTTGACTATACTACCTTGAATTACTCTAATTAAGTAAAACATTTTCTATATTACACGTAAAGAACGCGACTTTTAGTTTTTTAGGCATTGTTCGGTAATCATTTGGTTTTTTTTTTTTTTTTTTTACTTTTTGAAAATTAAACTTATTTTCTCCTCATTTTTTTACATTGATTTTGCATATTTCTTAAGTACAATAGTTAAATTCTTAATCAAATTCTAAAAAAAAAAAATGAAAAGCTACTTTTTTTTTTAGTTTTCAAAATTTGGTTTTTTTTTTTAAACTATTGGTAAAAAGTAGATAATATAGGAAGAAATTTGGAGGTGAACGTAGTGTTTATATGCTTGATTTTTAATAATGAAAACAAAAATCCAAATGGTTACTGAAGTATTAATTTTTTTAATTCTTGTTTTAAAAAATAATAACATAAATAAATATACACATGCAGTTTGTTATTTCTATAATTTCTGTTATTTTTTATTGGTTATTTATTTCTATGAAAATTGAAAGTTCGTAAAGAAGTAAATAGAGAAATTTTAATGATCAATATCTTGATGAACATAATACGATTTATATCTTTAATATAAAGTTTTTATATTTAAGTATTTCATTAAGGCAACATGTTTGTTAATTAGCTATGCATAATTAAAGAATGAGTCATATTGCATTAAGGGAAAAAAAACCAAAAGAAGAAAGAAGTTTCCCATTCATCATAAAAGGCAAAAAGAAAAACAAAAGTAGAGATTAGGTCGAATAAAAGGAGAACATTGGGGTATTGGAATCATTAAAGTATTACATTAATTAATATTTTATGTTTTATAATCCAAGTGTATGCTAAAATTTTAATAATTTTTTTTTTAAAGATTAAAACGATCCAAAATGACTCACAATTACTTAGACAATCATGACCAATAGTAAGTTCGTATATGGAAGAAATTTCTTTTGTTCTACATTAGAAATTTAAGAGTTCGGTAGAAGGTATAAATATATGAGCTCTCTAAGAGACTTGCAAAAGTAGATAGAGTGGTAGTTAAGTCTCTTCTCATAAGCATGATGTCATTGTACAGACAGATGGATAATAGTGACAACGACATGCTCAAGATATGAACATTGTACTTCTCTTCTTCTTAAAAAATTAGAAGCTCGTCAGGTCTGGACATGCTCCTTCATCTAATTCTGATGCTGATTTTGAGCTTTGATTTGTTTGCACTCTAGATTCGGAATTGATAACGAATAACTATATATATACATATCAACTTGACATGGTAATATAGTTTTTCAAATAATTATGATGAAACTTTATTGCATAGAATCTAACAAATATTGCTTTCTCAATAGTTGAAGAATTCTTTCACTATAAAGTTTAAATATTGGTGTAGTGGGGCACTAGCTTACCTAAGCTAACAACATTTATAACGATTTTTTGAAATTAAATATAAATTGAACCTGTAATTAAAACATGTGTAAAAAGTATTGTCATTTAACACAATTAATAGAATATTGAAGTGAATTTTAGTACAATAAATAGACTAGATTCAGATGTTTAAAACTTCGATTTCGAAAAAAGAAGTTTATGTTAATTATTGTTAAAGTATGTTCATTTTGGAATTGTGACAAGACCATTAACCTATCTAGTTGTCCATTTCATTACATTGTCAAAATTTACCTAATAAACATGTCACTTTAACAACCGTTCATCAATCGAAGTAAGATTTTGGAAAAGGAAAAATTAAAATTCATAGTTAACTTTCTTTGAAAGAAATTTGTAATAGGTGAGGTGGGGAATGTTATTGAAATTACTTAATTACTTTGAAATAACTATCCAAATTTGCAACTAATTCTACACCAAATACAAGTTGAAAACTTCAAATCTTTCCTAAACAAATTGTTAGAAATCCTAACAAATAAGAGCCAATGAATAAAAGAACATGGACTAGTTAAAAATTCAAACTCCTTAGGTGCAGTATTGAATATATCTCATGAGGAGGGAAACGATGGCAAATTTTTTAGGTAATTAACTACTACCAAGTTGCCCAACAAAAATACACAATTGGCCTAAAATTGCACTGGCCAAAATTTGATAGTAATTGGGTTTAAACTATCAGCAGATATAATACAATGTAAAAGAATTTGTAGATATAGTAAAACTTAGATGAACTTTCGGAGTTTATCAATGATAGACTCTTATTAGCTATCAGTATTAGAGATCTATCATGATAAAGTCTATCACTGATTTGCAATTCTTTAAAAATATTGTTATACGCTTAATTATTAATTCTAAAAATATTACCCATTGCAATTATCCTGTTCTATTTAATACGAGGGAAAAAATTGGGTAAACTCATTCTTTCACTTTCTTTTTCTCACTTCACACCTTGAGACGCCTTTTCTTACAAACGAGAGATGTTTTCACATTTTCTTAACCCAAAATGAAAATAATTGGGTGGATGAAAAAGGATTTTTTTTTTTTTTTTTTTTTAAGCGTATCCCACAAATAGATCTAGTTAGGTGGAGTCGAGGTGGGGCCTATAGCTCAAAAGATTATAACACATGACTACAAACCACGGTGTAGAGGGCTATTCAAATCCCATCTTGCCCAAACTAAGTATAAAAATAGGGTCATTTTCCTTTGAGATAAGAAAATCATGATCGGTATACAAGGGAGACTTATATTAATGTAGAACAGCAACAGTTTTCATTGAATCTAGACTAGCTGAGTTATATTAGTAAAAAATACCTTTATTATATCTCCTAAAAAAATTACAATAAAGACTATAAAACTTTTAGAAAACGGAACCAATTTGGAACCAAGTTAAAACCATGCAAAAAACTGAAGCATGTGCAAATTGATGATAAAACTGAGATTTGATAGTCCAATGTGCTTTTTCTATGATCCATAAATTTTTGTGACTTTACTTTTGGAAACTACCCAAAAACTCACATTCTAAAAGAGATAGTTGTCTTCAATTATGTACTTATGATATTCCTCTTTTCTATCCAATATGAGATTTTGACCACATTTCCAACCATCTCCTCCTCGAACAAGGGACCACCAAACCTCCACTCAAATAGTCATCCATATGTCTAACTCTTATCCTTTGTCCTTGTTTATACTATATCTACACTACAATATCCATTACCGAGAGAGCAATAAAGAAAATAAAAAAACTAGATGTTGGGTGAAATTTTATTTTTTCAAAAAAAAAAAAAAAAAACAAAAGGGAACCAACCTTTGGTTGGAGAATCCCATATTGAAAAATTTTGAAAAATAAGTCTCCTTTTTGTACTTCAACCTTGGACTATGGGTTTGGGCTCAAAAGATACCCATATTTTGGTGAGGGTAGGGAGATATGCTAATGTAGGTTCGGTAGACATCCCACATGCTATTGAACAATTTAATTTTTATTGTAATCTATGTGAAATTTTAACATTTACATTAAAATACAACCACCATTCAAGTTCAAATGAAAGCTGAAACCTCTTCAAAACTGTCAACATTACAACACAATAATAAAAATAGCCAATAGGATCAAAATTCCCAAATAAAACCCCCAAAATTAAATAGATAAGCAAAAGTACCAAAAAAAAATGTACCAAAAGTGAAAGCGTGAGGGGATTGAGGGAGACCGGGGCATGAAGCGAAGGGTTTTCGTTCGACTAAGACGGAGGGGTTTCGTTTCGACGGAAGCGACAAGGGCGAGCGAAGAGGTGAGGGTTTTGATAGGGAGCGAAGAGGGCGACGACGAGCAAAGATTCGATCATTTTGATCGGAAGCAGCAAGGGGAATGGCGACTACGAGGGCGAGACGACTAACTGGCGAGGGATCGAGGGTTTCATTTCTTCAAGTTCTGACTTCGAAGTCGGACTTCAATTCAATTTTTGTTTTGTTTTTTTTTAATGTATATATTATATAATATAATAAAAAAATTAACTCTCTCGGTCTCTCTCACCGTCACTCTCTCTCACTCTCACCATGAGGCCGCGGTGTGCGATGCGCTCTCTCTTTGCTTTTATTAATATATATATATATATTATATATATATATATATATATATATATATATATATATATTATATATATATTTGTGTCGGGTTGAAATGGAGTAACCGAGACTCGACCCAAGAATTTTAATATTTTTGAAAATTTTTAACCCAACCCAACCCAAAATAAAATCTAACCTAACCCAATCCTTGCGGTTTGGGTTGGGTAGTCCGGGTTGGTCGGGTTATCGGGTTTTTTGAACACCACTACCACATGTGCACCACCACCATCCATCAGGGCGAGGCATGTGTGTGTGATTTTTTTTTCAATAAAATTATTCTTATTTTTTTATTTATTTCATTATTTTTATTTTCTTTTTAGTTTTTTAAAAGGAAAAGATTCCTCAGTTGGCTACGTCATCTAGGTCTTCTCGCACGCGTCTATCGTCCGCATCTTCCGGTCGTTTGCCTTCCGCGCGTACGTTCAGAGGCTAACCGCGCAACCTTCTCGCGGCAGTTAAGCTCTGAAGGCTTATAAAAGGCACGTTCTTCAGCAGCTTAGAGCACAACATTTTTTTTACACTTTTTTCCATTCCGATCGCTCTCCTCTGCTTATTTTTTATTTCCCCACTTGCATTTCTTGATCATTTGCTACTGTTCTATTCTTCGTTTGAAGTTCTTGTCATTTACAACAAATTTTAAGACGTATCTATGCCATATCACTAATGGCTCGCACTAGCAACAACGACATTATGACATCGAACCTCAACTGCCCATTCTGATTCGAAGGAGCGAACTTCAAACGGTGGAAGCAAAAGATGTTGTTCTTTATTATCGTCAAGAAAGTTGCTGACACATGTACTAGAGATAAGCCAATCGTCCCGTTAAAAGAATCAACTGAACAACAGATAAAAGAAACTGCTGACTGGGAGGACAAAGATTTTCTATGTAAGAACTCTATATTAAATGGTTTGATTGATGATATGTATGACTACTACAACACAATGAAGATAGCGAAGGAGGTCTAGGATACCCTGTAAAAGAAGTACGACACCGAGGAGGTCGGGTTGAAAAAATATGTTGTCAACCGTTATCTCAAGTTCTAGAAGACGGATGACAAATCTATGGAGGCCCAGTCCCATGAACTGCAAAAGATATCCCATGAGATAATTACTAAAGGTATGCATCTAGATGACAATTCCATGTTGATGTTATTATTGATAATCTGCCCCCTTGTGGAAGGATTTTAAGAACACTTTGAGGCCTAAGACCAAGGAATTTTCTTTGAAGAGTCTTATCACCCGGTTAAGGATTGAGGAGGAAACCTAGAAGCTGGACCAGAGGGAGAAGGTGAATGCCGTACCTGGGAGATTCGCCTCTGCCGTGGTAAAACCTGACCAAAAATCAAAGGGGACAAAGAGAAAAAGTTAGAACTATGCCTCCAGCAACCAGAACCAACAGAAAAAATAGAAACCCC
The DNA here is from genome assembly GCF_009727055.1 of Benincasa hispida. Classification (NCBI taxonomy): domain Eukaryota; kingdom Viridiplantae; phylum Streptophyta; class Magnoliopsida; order Cucurbitales; family Cucurbitaceae; genus Benincasa; species Benincasa hispida. Next base: position 9,553,396 of record NC_052354.1, read on the forward strand.
TTTCAGGAGAAACGGTACAGTTCCTTTACTTTAATTGTAATAAACCTGGACACATGGCTAGGAATTGTTGGAATAGGCATCATCTTGCTAGTCAGGAAAACCTGATAGAAGAACCGTTAGTTGCCATGATCACTGAAGTAAATGTGATTGGTGGTTGTGAAGGGTGGTAGATAGACACTAGCGTTGCATGCCATGTCTGTCACAACCTTAGTCTCTTTAAAACTTATACTGAAACTAAGGATAAGAATATTTTGTTGGGGGATCGCCACGTCACGAAAGTTGCTAGAACCGACAAGGTGGAACTGAAGTTTACCTCCAGAAAGACCCTTATATTGAAGGACGTCTTGCACACTCCGGAGATAAGAAATAACTTGGTCTCGGGCTATCTCTTCAACAAAGTCGGGTTTGCTCAAATCATATGGGCAAACTTATATACCCTTACCAAAAATAATTTATTTGTAGGGACAGGATATGCAACTGTGGGAATGTTCAAATTAAATTTAGACTTTATAAAATGAAATTTTCTGTGTATACGTTGTGTTCTATGAATGTTTGGCATGTTAGACTCTGTCATGTGAATAAGAATTTAATTAGTAACATGATTAGGCTGAAAATGATACCTAAATTATCCACGAATGAATTTGATAAATGCGAGTATTGTAGTCAGGCTAAAATTACTAAAACTCCGCATAAATCTGTACATAGGATTTCTGAGCCTTTAGATTTAATTCATTCTGATTTATGTGAATTTGATGGCATCTTGACTAGGAACAGTAAAAGATATTTCATTACTTTATTGATGACTGCTCTAATATTACTTTTGTATATTTGCTAAAAAACAAAAGTGATTTTTTTATGCCTTCAAATTGTTTGTTTCTGAAATAGAGAATCAATTTAATAGAAAGATTAAAAGACCTCGTAGTGATAAGGGAACTGAGTACGACTTGGAAAGCTTTAATGAGTTCTTTAACTCACATGGAATAATAAACAAAAAGACTGCATCTTACTCTCCTGAAATGAATGAAAAAGCCAAAATAAAAAATAGAACTTTAACTGAGCTAGTAGTTGCTATTTTACTTAATTTAGGAGCTGCGTCTTATTGGTGGGGTGAAATCATCATTACCGTGTGTTATGTCCTAAATAGAATCCCAAAGTCTAAAAACACAACTTCGCCCTACGAAATCCTCAAGAATAAGAAATCAAACTTGTCTTATTTTAGAACATGGGGTTGTCTAGCCTTTATAAGAATTCCAGACCCGAAAGGAGAAAGCAAGCTAGTAGAGCCTATGAGTGCGTCTTTATAGGCTATGCCTTAAATAGTAAAGCCTATAGGTTCTATGATCTAGTAAACCAAGTGATCATCGAGTCAAATGATGTCAACTTCTTTGAGGATAGATTTTCTTTTAAATCAAGGAATAGTGGAGGCTTGGTATCTAGTGGTCTAACCCTAGTTAGAAATCCTACCTCTACAGAGGAAACTGACCCAAAACCTAGACGAAGCAAAAGAACTAGAACCGCCAAGGATTTTGGGGATGACTTCCAGACCTATAATGTAGAAGAAGATCCTAAAAATCTAAAAGTTGTCTTGTCCTTAGTGGATGCCAACCTATGGCAAAAAGCCATAAATGATGAGATGGATTCACTTGAGTCAAATAGAACTTGGCACTTAGTAGATCTACCCCCAAGTTGCAAGCAATAGGAAGCAAATGGATCTTAAGGAAGAAACTTAGACCTGATGGAATAATTGACAAGTTTAAAGCCAAGTTAGTGGTAGAGGGCTTTAGACAAAAAGAAAACGTAGACTTTTTTGACACCTTCTCCTCTGTCACTAGAATTACCTCAATCCGTGTCCTGTTTTCTCTCGTTGGCCTTTATAACCTCGTAGTATATCAGATGGATGCAAAGACCGCCTTCCTAAATGGTGAACTTGAAGAAGAGATTTACATGGAACAATCTGAGGGTTTCGTAGTCCATGGTCAAGAAAATAAGGGGTATAAATTAGACAAATCTCTCTATGGACTGAAACAAGCTTCTAAGCAATGGCATGAAAAGTTTGATGACCTAATTCTATGTAAAGGTTTCAAGGTTAATGAAAGTGACAAATGCATCTACTATAAGTTTGAAAATAATCTTTGCACTATCCTGTGTCTATATGTAGATGATTTGTTGATCTTTGGGTCGAACTTGCACGTCATAAATGATGCGAAATCAATATTGAGTGCAAACTTCGACATGAAAGACTTAGGAGAAGCTAGTATAATCTTAGGCATAAAAGTGACTAGGTCTGAAAAGGAGATTTCTTTGAATCAATCTCACTATGTAGAAAAAATTCTAAAGAAATATAATTACTTTGAATGTAAACCAGTCTGTACTCCTTATAACCCTAGTGTTAAGTTGTTCAAAAGCATTGGTGACAATGTTAATCAATTTGAGTATGCAAGCATCATAGATAGTCTTAGATACATTGTTGACCGCAGTAGGCCTGATATAGCTTATGTTGTAGGATTACTTTGCAAGTTTACAAGCAGGCCTAGTAAAGAGCATTGGAATGCTATAGAAAGGGTTTGAGGTACTTGAAGAAAGCCTAAAACCTAAGATTACATTATTAGAAGTTTTCTACTGTCCTGGAAGGGTTCAGTGATGCTGATTGGAACTTTATTTCGGATGATTCAAAGGCTACAAGTGGTTATATCTTTAATATAGCAGGCAGAGCTATCTCTTGGAAGTCTAAGAAATAGACTAATTTAGCCCAATCTACGATAGAGTCAGAAATGATAGAACTAGCGACAGCTAGTGAAGAAGTAGAATGGCTTAGAAGTCTGCTATCAGAGATTTCCTTATGGGAAAAGTCGGTACCAGCCATATTGATCCATTGCGGAAGTAATGCAATAATCATAAAAGTTCAGAATCGTTACTACAACAGAAAGAGACGACAAATACGTCGTAAGCACAGTACCATTACAGAGTTTTCGCTCTTAGTGCAGTGGATCATATAAGAACTGATGAAAATTTGGCAGATGCTTAGACGAAAGAACTGGTCAGAGAAAAGGTTTTCAGAACCTCAGAAAGAATGGGACTTATGCTTATAAAAAGATGAATCACTGTGAGGAAAACCCAACCTGTAGACTGGAGATCCCAAGAAACAGGTTCAATGGGTAATAACTGATCACAAGTGATATATAGTGAATCATGCTAAACCAAATACCGAGTTCCATTCCTATGACTTAGTCTAAGCATGGTATCCTGAAGCATAAGAGATGTTGAAATTAGTTCTTAACGAGATCTATACTTGATGACAAGTGGGGTACCTAGCTACAAGAGTACTCTTGATAGACTCACCTATGTGAATATGGAAGTGGGTCCTATGGAGTTTTTTAGGCAAACTCTGTAGAGCATTCACTAAATCGGAAAACACGTGTTAGGCCTTAAAGCACGAGCTTTCAATCTACACCCTAATAACACTATGTGTGAGATGTTAGAGATAAAGTTCAAAACCAAGGGTTAATCTAGTATATTCTAAATCATCTACACTACGTAAAGGTTCAAATCGTAAGATACCTTTGCTTATGCACAGTGTTGTATAGACTAAAACTGCTTGATGAATTTTTTTTTGTTTCTCTTATGTTTAAATTTTCAAGTGGGAGATTGGGTGAAAATTTATTTTTCAAAAAAAAATAAAATCAAAAGGGGACCAACCTTTAGTTGAAGAATCCCATATTGAAAAATTTTGAACAGGAAATCAACTCAAACCTTGGGTTATGGGGTTGGGCCCCAAGGGTACCCATGTTTTGGAGGGAGTGAGGAGATAGACCAATGTGGGTTTGGTCGAACGGACGGAGCGCGTGTGTTATTATTTTTTAAATGAAATTATTATTATTATTATTATCTTATTTCATCATTTTATTTTCTTAAAAAGGAAAAAAAATCCTTAGTTGGTCGCATCTTCTCGGTCTTCTCGCACCCGTCTTCCACCCGCATCTTCTGGTCGTCCGCCTTCCGCCCGCACATTCAGAGGCTGACCGCGCTTCCCTCTCACTATAGTTCAGCTTTGTAAGCCTATAAAAGGCGCGTCCTTCAGCGGCTTAGAGCACAACATTTTTTACACTTTCTTCCATTTCAATCACTCTCCTCTGCTTATTTTTTCTTTCCCTGTTTTTGTTTTTCGAGCATTCAATTAGAGGGGTGTGTGTTCCGATCGGTAACGGTGCATTTCCAATCGAGTTTTCTTTTTCGAGCTGTTTTATCCTAGGGACGACATGGCAGATTCCTGACCTGCTTGAATACTTGAGCAGAGCCGCGAAACATCTTAAAGAGAGCGAGCTCCGCGACTCAACCTATAACGAGCTTTTGTTTTGCAGGTTCCGTTCTTTGTCCGACTGCCGTTTCTTGACCGTCTGCTACTATCTTATTCGTCATCTGAGGGTCTTGTCGTTTACAGCACTAGATGATGGAATCATACAAGAAGCAAAATCCATGAATCAAGTGAACTGTTTCTTGAGAAGCAACAAAAAATTTCTAATTAAGGGAAAAACAAAAGTGAAGGAAAAACTACCTTAATTGGGATAGAAACTTTGGCACTCATCAATGTTAAGAATTGACATTAATGTTGTTAAGCCTTTCCTTGACATTTTCTTTGGGTTTTCCCATTATATGGCACGACTCTAGCACCCATTGTCACTTCCTATCTCTGAGTCACCATTTCTGATAAGTTTTTGTTGAAATCTTCCATTGGAAATATCGAGAGTTGTATGCTGCGTCAATTTCCTTTTATTTTTTTTTACTTACATAATCTAGCGGTTGAACGGGGATTGAATGTAAAAATACCAATAATGTCAAGTATCTGATGGAAACGAAAATGGTTGACAACCCCCAAAAATAGAGTAGCATAAACTACACGTGAACTTTAGACATTGTCCATCATTGTGATTTATTTATTTATTATTATTATTTTTTTTTTTTGGTAGTCATCTGCCACAACTTCCCATCAATTTTATATATGCTTGTTGTCGTTATCCAATTTAAGCAAATACAAAATAGCTAAAAGAGAAGGCGAAGGTGGAGCTTTTGATAGTCTGGAAAATAAAGTCGATATTGAAGTGCTTTGCTTCTGCTCTATATCTTATCTTTCTACTTTCGTGCTTTATATCTCGAATGATCGGCTCCTTAAGTACCTTAAAACACTCCAAAATACAAACGGAAAAGTTGCTAAAAACAAATAGCAGTCCTAAATAACACAGGGAAAAATAAAATTATCACGCTTACAGATGTAAATTTAATGATCTTATAAAAAACATGTCAGGCCTTTCCTTGATTTCCATCAACTATCGCACTACTATGAGGATTGATACGATGCTAACCTCTCAAAATTGCTTAGTGAAAAACCAATCAAAATTATCTGTTTTTCCTTCCTTTTGTTGTTGTTGAAGTATTCTTCACAACGCTTCCATATTTAAAAAATTTTCAACACTCAGATACTATACTATATAATACAACCCTAAAAGTGACCTAAAATAGGTAATGGGCAACCTTATTAGGGACGAGAAACCTCTCATCTTATATTGTTTGTATGAACATCAAGTCTTTCCACAATTGAGGTTGTTTATCTTTGTAGGGAAGAATTTAACTTAAAATCTTCAGCTTGGAGCTTAGAAATGAAATTTGGTAAAAAACTAAAGTACATCTTGATGGATCCTCTTTAGCTTTAGACAAATGTCGATACATCCTAAATACAAAAATTCATGGTGAGAGGAACATGATGAGGCTAAGCCTCAACATCCAGCGTTTAAGACATTATCCTAACCTTAATATTTCTTACGTGCAAGTCTAACATTAGGAATAATCATAAAAAGTTGCCCTAATTTCAAATCCCATAGTGGACCCGCAAGAGAAAAAAAAAAAAAAGATGACTTGCATAACCCAAGCAAGAATACAATACACTAAATATGGTATATGAGATGGAAAAATGAAAAGACAAGAAATACAGTTTTTTTTTTTTTAAAAAAAAAAAAAAAAAAAAAAAAAAACGAAAGCATTATTATTTACAGTGACCAACATATAAAGGGCAGGAGGAAAATTGGCTAGATTACCTAGCTTTTGTGGTCGCGTTCAACAAGTTTCCTACGTTGTTGAACACAAGAAAACCCAAGACTAAAACTCAAACTATCGCTGGCTATTTGAAAAGGAAATTATTATTGGAATAAAAGAAGCAGGTTACTTTCCGTTAGTAGAGGAATGTTTATGGAAAGGCCAAAGGTTCGCCAAGCGCTCGAGCACTGCAGCGCTTTTGGAGAAGTATCCGGAGAAACCAGCGGGAGCTGATGGAGGAGGAAAATCTTCTGCTGGCATTGCAAAAGGACGCATCATTGTTTCCATTTTTTCTAGTGTTAGGCACGATCCCACTTCTTGCAGCCTCTCTGGACCCATTATTGGCAATGTATGTTCCTGATGCAACGACGTTGCTTCACTGTCGTTTTTCTGTAAGCCAAGATTGGAACATTAGGCTTAATTTGAAAAGCGGAAAGCCGAAGGAAATCCCATTGAACCCCATTAACACTTGTTTTTTTTTATCAGCTTACATGAATCTTGATCAATTTTGTAAAATTATCATGGCTGACATTCATAGTGAAAACTGTCATCTCAATTGCACAAGTGAGGCTTGACATTTATACCACTATGTTATCCTGGTTTATAAAATAGTAAATAATATTTGAATGTGTTTTTATTTTAAAGACCAAGATATGACATGCATAATGAAAGTAAAAAGCAATGAAGTAAGAATGTATGCACAAGATTTTCTCCTCATGGGCACTTTACAGTTAGATGTTTGTTATTAGTACCAAAACGGAAGTTATATTACCTCTAAAGGAGACAGGTCTGCACCACGGCTGAATGTCATCTCTATGCGGAACCTTTTAGGATCTTCTAAAGCCACCTGCAACACGAGATCAGTGAATCAGCCTCATAAGAGTTTTTCTTCTTCAATAAGAAACACAAACCATGAATTCATGGTGATGAAGAGGGTTTGATGTGGATCAGGCGGACAGGTTATCAGCGTGCATATTGGACAGGAAGTCCGACCTTCAATGGACATGAATATGGAGTCGGACCACCAGGGTCGCCTGTAAGGTCAGATGCCTTTCCGACCCTAAACACTACTTCGTAAATAACATTTCCATTCCTTTAAATGACCAATCAAAGAATGTAGCTCACTGTTTTCATAAGCACTCTAATAAAACAAATTAGCATTCTTTACCGACTTAACTGACCATGTGTAAAAACAACTGATCAACCTAATATGCTGTATATCACTCCCAAGAACAACACCAACATTGTTGAGGGTTAAAATCGTGTGATGCATCCAAACTTAAGGTTGTTGATTGAAGTAGGTTTCACACTAGCATTATGCAAATGCAACTCCATTAAACCTCGTAAAGATGCAGCACCCTTGCATTTATGAAAACTATTAAGATCTCTAGATCTCATAAGCTAAAACTTGCACAAAATAGTTTCTTTTACAGTCAAGATACAGAGTTGCTTGAACCCAGCACCCAGAAAAGCCCACAGGCCCAGGCTAATCTCTGGAGCAAGCGATTATTTAGTATATCAGTTGTAGGTCTAAGAATATTGCTCCAGAAGAAAGCATGTAACCAAACAAGAATTGAAAATCGACTTAACTAATACATTTCACTACACAATTACCTCTGTATTCTCAAACATCCGGAGTACAATATAACTCATATAATCAAGCTCCTTGGTTTTATGCAAACGTTCCAAAGCACTATGGCAGACAAGACTATCCTCTTCTACAAGAGACTCATCAAGGTTACAGTAACGGATCACATTCATCAAAGAATGGATATGTGACTCCTGCCATTTATACAAATAAGGTTAAATACAAGCACCATCAAATGAACATACAGAGTGGCGGAAAATAACGATCCATGTAACATTAAAACGCAATTCAGGACCAGCTTGTTATGAAATAAAAAAAGGTAATGAACTGTACCAAGAATAGAATCTATGGTAAGCAAAAGTTCGTTACTAGAAGGGTAAAAAAATTTAAGAGAACATGAACAGAGATGAGCTTTAACAAAATAGATACAGGGATTAGTAACAGAAGGGTGTCGTGTTGGGTGTTGAGTAAATTTCCCTCTACAAGGAAAATCCAGATGAAAGCTAGAAATGAACGATTTGCTCAAATAACTGTCGAGACAAAAGAGACCATTTCTTTTTTTCTTACTAATCTTATTTTGGATAAGAAACCTACGTCGCATATACTAAGAACAAAAACAATAACTGGAAAAATAAACTTAACAGGGCAAGGGGAAGAGATAGTCCCCTCCCAAAAAAGCTAATTACAAAAACTTTTACAAAACCATTTGATCAAAATTTAACAGCTACATTCCTGGACAAATATAAAACAATAGAAAAGTTCAAACCACCACCATATCTGTATGTTGACAGGAGAAAAAAGTCAAATTCAGTAGTACCATGAAAAGATCACCCTCGTTTGAATCATTAAAAAGAATAAAAATAGTGATGGCAATATATGGAAGTTTCCCATAACGTAGAGATTTAATCAAAAGAATAAAAATGGTGATGGCAATACATGGAAGTTTCCCATAACGTAGAGATTTAATCAAATGAACAACTAATATTTTGTAATTATTATACTCACTGATGTAAAATAAAGGCGTGTCCTAACATGGCGTTCAGGAGTCTTTACATTAGCATAACTGAAAAAAGTAGGAAAGAAAATGAAACAGTTAAGTCAAGCTGGAAGAATTTAAGATAAATATGAAACAGTCCTAAATTTACTTTGGATCCAAGCGATATTTGGTCTCCTTATCATCATCATCATCTGGGTCTATTGACATTTCAGTTGGTGTGCTGGCTTTTCTGTTGTCCTCATGTTTACTGCAAGGCTTTGAAAGATTGTCTGCATCTCTCTTTTCAGTTAACCTCGAATGATCTTGATTACCCTTTGAGTCTGCAACTTCAATTGCTTCTTCACGAGCATTCCGAAGATCAATCAAAATTTTACCCAACAAACGGCGAGCGATCTAGCAGGAAAACTATGAAATTAAATACAAAAGATCATTTTTTTTTTGGGACAATAAATGCAAAAAAGGTCTTAACGCCTGTTTATTGACTTAAAAGTAAGAAACACTCCCACCTAGGACAAAGGTTGAACGTGGATGACTAAGGATGGATGCTGAATATGATAGTGTGATTCACATTACAGGATGAACGTTCTTTGTTTGTCTTTTATTTGCATGCTGGATTTTTATTGTTGCTGGTAATAAAGGTCAAAAGGAATAATATTCCTTAGTTTGATTAAAACATTGAAATTTCTTGATATTACTGTTCTCTACTTGATTTTGTATTCAGTCATCAGTTTTTTCCAAAATATTTTTTTCTTTTTTTAATAAGAGAAATTCCATTGATATATGAAATTTACAAAAAGGCAATAAGCAAAGCCAAAGGAGTTACAATAGACTTCTCCAATTGGCTGAAAGAGAGGAAAAGGCTATATGAGCTACAGAAAGATTTTCCAAAATATTTATCATTCTAAATATTTAGTGTTTAATGATATTTTGGCCTAACAAATTTCAGATTCTCAAAGAATATTATTAACTTTAAATTAACTCAGAATATCTAATCCTACTCTAAACTATTACAATATTAGTTGCTAACAGGTAATTGACATTTATTCATTTTCTTGAAGTTGCATGTTCAAATCGCCACGCCCCATATTTGTTTTACTCAAAAAGAAATATATATTACAAATATTAGTTTCATAACATACATACATTGAAAGATTCCTAACTGTAAATGAAGATCTGAGAGCAAATTAATATTTCTACATTAGAACCTCTGTCATTTCATAAAACAAAGAAATATCAATGCTTGGGAAAGTTTCAGATGATGGTAGGTTTTTGTAAATAGAAAAAAAAAAAAAAAAAAAATCGGATGAGAAAATGGATGACTTTTGTATTTATTTAGGTTCTGCTTTAATTTTATGTTTTTAAAATCTATGTTAGTTTCCTCCCAATTTATCAAGTATGGGTTTCACTCCTAGCCAAATTGTTAAAACAAAACAAGCTTTTGAAAAGAATTTTTTTTAGTTTTCAAAACTTATTAGCTTAATTTTCAAAAACCAAAAACCATAGGGCCTTAACTGGTGAGGGTGCTTCTGGTTCTTGTTCTGTAAGAGAACAAAAAAAGTACTTCTGGTACTTGTCAGAAGGAATCAGTTACTGTTTCTTGGGAACTTGGCTTCCATGGGAAGGTCAAGGATGATGAAACATCCAAAGAAATGTCCAGTATTCAGCTTTGATTCTCAGAGGTCTCTTGAAAATTCACAGCAAAATCTTTAATGAATAATTTGATTTACAAAAATGAGGAAGGAGCCCACTGTATGAAGTTATTTAAGTCTTTGTTCAGGAGCTTAGTCAAGGATTAAATATACGAGACAAGTTGCTAATTTGGTAAGGAACAGATCAGAGCCTTCTCTTTTCTATAAATAACTGATTATCTTGAAATAAACTGACATCCCCCTTTTTTTAGTAGGTTCTTTATTTGATTAACAATTCAAGGGGAACCGACACTTTTGGTCCTAAGAGTTAATTGACCGTTAGTTGACTTAACGGACAGATGATGTAGTAGTTAATTAGTGGTATGTTCTGTTGATGTGGCATTTTTAATTGAGTAGGCAGGGAAATATTGATTTATTTATTTTTTTAGATAAGAAACATTTTGTTGAATGAATGAAATAAGGGGAAACCCAAAAGCACCTATAGGCGATAACAAGAGAGATTCCAATTAGAAACTAAGTAAGAACGTCTATAGTGATTAAAAGGGTGCCCAGTTTTGCACTAATGCAAAGCTGTAGAAAGAACCAAATCCAAGAATCTATCAAAGGTGAAAAAGAGTCTAAAAAGATGACTATTGCGTTCTCACCGTAAAGTCCAAAAGAAAGCCCGCAAAATGACCAACCAAATTGTCATCTTAGTACCATGAAAAGGATGCCCCACCAAACGAGAAGCAAGGATGCCAAACATACTAATACAACATGTCAACAACCAACCAAAAGCTTCTGCAATAATATGTCAAAAACGAGAAGCAAAAGAACATGGAAATGTAGATGAATAGGGGACTCAAAATGGTCTTGAGACATGAGGTATCTGGATGGAGATATAGATATATATGACATGCAACGTTGTAGACTTACCTGTATTAACAGCTCCGAGACTAAACTCCCATACGAAAATTTTGATTTTTTAAGATAATGATCCACCCATATGGCAGAATATAAATCCTTCACAAGAGGTTTACCGTACCAACTAAGTCCACCATAAGAGATTTAGCACAAATAATGAAGGCAATAGTCCAAGTCCAAGAGTTAGGAGAAAAACGAAATTTGACCAAGAACAACTGAGATAATGAAGCCCATTCAAGAGTCGAATTCATTTAGATTGTGTCCAAGGCACAAATCCCATGCCTCAAAACCCTCTAACCACACATCAACCACTTTATATGTCAGGATAACGAGCAAGACAAAACAAACGAGGGAAAGTTGTTGAGAGACCACCACAACTAAGCCAATAATCCTTCCAAAAAGAAATAAAGGTACCATTACCAAGGCAATTCTATGTACGAGTGAGTAGCAACCAAGTCACATTCTGACAAATAAGCAGTCATGGAGATTTCAAAGAGCCACCACGAACAATAGACGACCAGATACAAACAGGAGAATAATACTTAGCCACAATAAGCTTTGACCATAAAACATCTTGTTGATGCAAAAAAAGCCAGATCCACTTGGCCAAAAGAGCTGAATTATGACAACAAAAATTTCCAATACCAATACCACCCATCAAGTTTTGTCGTTGAGTAGTCAGTAGTCTCCCAATCCACATTATTATGCATCCCACCTTCACTACAAGGAGTCCTCCCAAAAAAAAAAATCACGAACCAATTTATACAAACTTTTAGTAACTTTCGAGAGAGCATGAAAGGGAGAGAAATAATAAGTAGGCATGCTAGACAAAGTAGCATGTAAAGGTATGTCAACCACCCTTAGAGATAAAAGCATACTTCTAGTTCTGAAGTTTATGTTTCATTTTCTCAACAATCGGTTGCCAGAAACGAGACAAAAGGGAGTTACCACTCAAAGGCAGACCAAGATAGGTTGAGGGCCAATGACCTTGCTTGCAACCAAAAATAGTCAACATCCAATCCAGATCAGATCAATGTCAGAAAGGTTGATCCCCAAAAGCTCTCTCAGAGAAATTAATAGACAGCCTAGATGCTTGTCCAAAAATACGAGTAACTTCAAATAAATGTTGTATAGCAAAGAGATCGGTAGTAGAGAAGAGCAAAGTATCATTAGCAAACTGTAAGTGGCTCAATACAAAGGAAGAATCACCAATAGAGTGGGATGCAATAAGATCCTTTGATGAACTATGATTCATAAGACGATTCAGACAATCGGTAACCAAGATAAATAAAAAAGGAGAGAGTGGCTCTCCCTATCTGATTCCACAAGAAAGGAGAATCTTAACCCTGGGCCGATCATGAATAATAATAGAGAAATTTGCACTAGGGATTTGCACATCCATGAACTCCAAATGGTTCCAAAGCCCGTTGCCTGTAATATTTATTCTCTTATATTATTCATTGTTCTTATGTGGGGTTTTCTTTTTCTTTTTTTTTTTTTTTTTTCACATTCTCCCCCTTCAACAGATGTCTTTTCTTCCTCCTTTGACGGTTGCGGTTGCTGTCCTCATCCTAGCGTCTCCCTCGAGTCTTCAACCATATACCCTCCCTGCAACTTGGTTCTAGAGTAATACCATATTGTTTCAGGTTTGGCTAAAAATGATCATGACAACACCCTTACATCAAAATCTGGTTGGCTTTTTCGCCGTTGTAGATGGATTGAGCAAAACTGTTCATCCTTTACTAACTAGCACAATATTGCTATTGATTGTGCAAGTTTGTTTCAATAATTGGCATAAACATAATATAAAGTAACCCATGTCAATTTGAGATTGGATTTAAAAGTTGGAGAATGTTTCATTCCATATTATTTGATTAGTTCTGAGTTGATTTGGCTGATTGAAAGAGTATGGGTTAAGAGTGAAAAAAAGATGGTCTTAGAAAAAGAAAAAGTGCGGAAGAACCAAGATATGAGAGTGAAATTTATGGATTTTGTCTAGTTAGTTTTGAGAGAAGGGAAGCAGTGGGGCAAAAAAAAAGATTGAAAGGCCGATGCTTGGGATGAGAACTATAATCACCACGGTGACAAGCTCTACTGAAGGAGGCAAATGACGGAGAATAGAGGGACTATGGACTAAAGAAATGAGGGGAAAGAGAGAACGACACATAAGAGATAAACAATATAAAATTAATATCTTTTTTGCCAACTCATTTAAAAGTGCCACATCAACAAAATTTCGTTATTAATTAACCACCACATCATCTTTCCATTAGGTCAACTAACAGTCAAATAACTCTAGGGATCATTTAGAACCATTTTTCAAACGCGAGGGACTAAAGTATTGCTTTTGAAACTTCAAAGATCAAATAGACTTCAAGTCTAAACCAAAGACTTAAAGTGTAATTTACCCAAAATTTAAATATGTGAGATAATGTTTTCTTAGTTTCTTAAATTACCCTCCAAGTGAATTAATCATCAGAATGTTTTCTTTTAAACCATAATAACTTTGATAAGTTTTCTTTTGTATATAAAATAAATAAGTTTGATATTGGATCGTGTTCTTAATTTAGGATTGACTCGTAGACATACATGAAATTTCTTCAAAAATTTCAACATGGAGGTTAGAAAAGTCAAGAGTGATTTTCTAATATGAAATCATTTTGAAAATATAAAATAGATTTTCCAAAATAAATTTCCATTTTTTCACTCGTAATAGTTGGTTCATGTTTTGTTTCTTAAATATGAATCGATAACAAATAAAATAAAAACAAAAGTGTGAATTTTCATTAATTTATATGGATAATTAAAATAAGACTGTTAACTACTTTCATGAACATTATAGGGTGCTAACCAAGGATTAAAATATTAGAGTTGAAATCGATATCGATATCGAAATTTCAATTTTTTAAGGATATATCGATGGTTATATCGATAAAATATTATTGTTGACAAATATTTATGTGGAGAAAGAAATTTATACAAGTTATTTAAATTAATTACTAAGTTTTTTTTTAACTTCAAAACTAAATTGCACAACTTAGTATCAACACCCATTCTAATATAAATGATTTTTTATATACATTTATGTGAATTGATAAAAAAAAATATCAGAAATATAAAAAATATCAATTAATCCTGAAAATTGATGAGGAGAATTCCCTTTGGAGGAAAGTAATTACAAGCATCTATGGAAATAGTAAGTTTGGTTGGCACACTAATGGTAAATCTTCCAGCAGTCTTAGAAGTCCTTGGGTCAACATCTCAAGAACTTGGCTAAAAGTAGAATCTTTGGCAGCCTTTAAAGTAGGCAACGGTAAAAGGGTAGCTTTTTGGCTTGACCCATGGCTGGAAATTGTTCCTCTAAAAGACTCTTTCCCTAGTCTTTTCAGCATCTCTACCAAATCCAAAGGTACAATACATGATTTTTGGGACGAGGCATTAGATTCAAAGACTGCTAAAGGAAGAGTTAGAAAAGTTCCAGCTCCTGACTGAAAAGCTTTCCCATTCTACACTTAATTTGCTCCCCGATAAAAGAAGGTGGATTTTAGAACCAAGTGGGATTTTCTCAGTCAGATCTCTTGTATTGCACCTATCTTTCTCTTCCCCAATTGGAACACCACTAGAATCAACATTGTGGAAATCCAAGAGCCCTAGAAGGGTAAATATTCTTATTTGGATTATGTTGAATGGCTTGCTTAACAATGCAGATATTCTTCAAAGGAAGCTGCCTACTTATTATATCTCTCCACAGGTTTGCTCTCAATGTTTGGCAAGTTCAGAATCTCTTTCACATTTGTTCTTCCAACATTTGTTCTTCCAGTGTGTTTTTGCAAAACACTGTTGGATACGTTTATTTAATTGCTTCAAGGTCAGCTGGGTTTTTGACAATGATTTTAAGGAAAATGTGCTTCAACTTTTGATTGGACCAAAATTGAAGAAGAAGCCAAGATTACTTTGGGTCAATGCAGTCAAAGCTTTGTTATCAGAATTATGATTTGAAACCAAAGAGTGTTCCATGACAAAGCATCTCCTTGCTCCTTTAAATTTGATACCGCTCATATCAATGCCTCATCTTGGTGCTCCCTCTCAAAAGATTTTAAAGATTTCTCCATTCAAGACATCAGTCTCAATTGGAACGCCTTCATTTTTCTGCTTTCTTGATTTTGTTATTGTTTAGATTCTGGCCATAGTTTAAATTTCAGATTTTCATTTGGTGTAAGCCTTTGTTTCAGGCATGGATTAGTCAGATTTGTACTCTGTTTTAGAATTTTTACTCTACTTTTTAGGATATGATGAGAGTGCTACAGAGGTGCCAACCTAATTGAGATGTCCTGGTGCATTTGCTGATCCTCTGTTTTGTTCTCTAGTGTTTGTTTCCTTTCATTCACTTGTAATATCTTTCATTATCTTAATGAAGTGGTTTGTTTCTTGTTCAAAAAACAAAAAAAACAAAAAAAAAAAATCCTGAAAATTGATGTTGAACCCCTCGATTTACAATATACAGAAAAATATTTAAATCCTAGGTGCTAACATCTTCCCTACATAGAAATGACTATCAAACTTAAATTGATTTATGCAGACCTATTTTTCTTTTTGTTTTAAATAGGTGACCAATTACACTTTCAACCTGATTAGTGGGGATTCCAAATTCTTTTATTTTAAGAAATTCTTAAAAGAGGACAATGGGTGCTGAGCTCCACGTCACCATCACCTTACAACAAGTATCTCCCACGAAAGACCTGAGATTATTAGACCTTATGCTTCTTGGGATGTTCTATGTAATCAACTCTAGTAGGGGATTTTTTGTAACAATTTTTGGTTATTTTTCAATATGGTTTCTTATTTTTATTCTCCTTCAAGAGCTCAAGGATTATTACTATTTTGACCCAAAACTTAAGCTTATGGGTGAAAGTAAATTTAATATTATATCATCACTGACACTCTCATTTACTGGGCTTGTAATTTTGTCAAAGACCCAAGAAGTGGAAATCAATATTAATTGGATAGGAATAACATTATAGGGGTTTGAACACAGGACATCTTGTACCTCTTACTCTGATACCATGTTAAATCATCGATTGACCTAAAAGCTTAGGCTCATGGATGAAGGTAAATTTAATAGTATATCAACACTTTGACAATGGTAACTTTTCAAATACAAATAAAAAAAAATAAAAATACTTTTTTTAAAAGAGAGAAACTTTATTTTCAAGTAAAAAGTTTTGAAATGGAAAACAATTTTCTAGTCGAGTTCTTTGTCACAGAGGAAGCTTCTACCTTCATTTGATATAAGCTCCCTAGAAAAAATCTACAGGGCCAAAATACTAAAGATAACAACTGATCTATTTTTCTCTCCCTAAACTATACCAGCTTTGGCCTAACTTACACGGGAACATTCTATAATCAACTGGAAGTCTCGTATAACAATTTTCAAGTTTTAAAAGTAGGCCTTGTTAATACAGAAATTATTTTAATTTATGCTCGGCTAACAATTGACAGGCACATTCTCTAATCAATACAAATATTACTTAAGTATGCTCCCCGAAGAAAAATAAGCATAAGCATAAGAAACAGAAGCTAACCTTTGAGCCAATCTTCAATTTCTGCTTTGGATTTATCCCATACTCATTTGGTATGACACCGTCTGCAAGTAACTGCAAACAAATGGATCAGTTACTTTAGCTAATGTAGTCCGACCATAAAAGGTGAATACTGAAACAATGTAAAAGAGCATTGTTAAGAAGTAAAATGTGTTGGATAAAACTAAAAACCATATCCAATCTTGTGCCAACCTAAGCATAGCTCAACCAGCAAACACATCTCTTGACCATGAAGTCTCCCAACTTGACATGTTGAACCCAAAAACTACAAAATTGTCAACAAAACTTTTGAAAAAGGAAGTTTAACATATGTGATCAATAAATTCCTTGAGTCAAAGCTTGGAAGAGCAAATCCGTTTATTGATTTGGTTTGACATGTAACTCAACTTGGCACACAACTGGACAAATACACTCAATACCCTTTCCTCAAGGGTAAGTTGAATATATACCAAGAATCCAAATCGATAGAAAGTCTAGCACGAGATTAAATGATTTTACAAACATGGCACAATTTTAAGCCCAACCCAAATAAAAGTTTGAGAAGTCGAACAGATCCATCAACACATTTTTATTCATGATAAACGTGTATTGCTAATAGACATTTTTCGTCTTCACTAATAGACTAATATATCACTTGGTAATAAGGCTATTAATGATAGACATCTATTGCCTTCATTAATGGACGCCTATAATCAATACATAAAATTGGCATCTATAGAAAAAACATCACTGTAGATTTCAATTATTGAAGACATCTATCACTCATTGGTGACGGTTGTCTATCATTGAAAAAGTCATCTAATAAATGTCTATTAGAAATATACTATAAAAAGGATACATTTGTATGTGGGAATAAAAAGGAAATTATATAAATATGTTTTTCTAAGAATACATAAAAATGTTTAAATAGGCACAACATTTTTTTTACAAAAAAACAGATATTTACAAATTATTTTTCAATGAGACAAATTAATATGGGAACTATACCACCCATTATACTCTCTTTCTTCTACATACTATACATATTATAGAATGTTGGTCATCATAAAATAAAAATTAGGTTAAAATACCATTTTGGTCCCTGTACTTTCATGTTTCATTCAGTTTTAGTCCCCATCTTCCAATAAAGCTTAAAAATGGTCCCTGCTATTGAATTATTATTAATAGCTAGATGAGTTGGCAAAAGAAAATAATAAACAAATGCCATCTCAGCAAGTTGGGTTAAGAACCAATGATCGGTTTGTTTGGTCAAAATATCAGAAATTTGGCTTTTGAAAGAATGAGAAGAATATCAGTTAGTTTGAATCATGATTTCAAAAGAGACCTCAATTCGGGACAAGAGTCTCAAAGCAATTGAAGCCATCTAATTCCAGAGCAAATCTTGGCTTCATCGATGAATTCTTGGAGTTAGCTTCTTCTTTCTTGCTTGGCAACGACTTTGTAGAGGTGGGGAAGCGATGAAAGAGGCAGAATCACCATTGTTGGGATTGAAGGAAGGTACAGAGAAAGAAGCCCTAACGAATTTTCCGAGGAGCAATTCGGCGGTGAAGGCATCGAACAAACTGAACATGGAATTCATCTTCTTCTTTGAAATTTGATTGAATTCCTTGAATTCTTGTTTAGATTGGGAGGTTGTTGGTGAGGAATTTGATGAAACTTGGGGAAAGAGAATGGGATTTATAAGGAATTTCTTCCTTATCTCTAAAGTAATCGGCAATTTCAGTCACTAATTCCTTCCAGTTGTTCTTTTAGAGCCCTCTGTTCCTTCCTCAATCTAGCAATTTCAGTCACTAATTCCTCATCCCTCATCTGATCCCATCTATTTGGATCTACCGTCCAAAACCCCTGTTTTAAAAAATAATCAAAATGAACACCATCCTTTTCTTGTGCATGCATCTCAGAAAACCTTATTATTAAGCCAATATTTGCATTATCTCCTTTGCCTTCACCCTTAAAAAAAAAATAAATAAAAGACCCAATCTTTATATTTGGATCTACCGTCCAAAACCCCTGTTTTAAAAAATAATCAAAATGAACACCATCCTTTTCTTGTGCATGCATCTCAGAAAACCTTATTATTAAGCCAATATTTGCATTATCTCCTTTGCCTTCACCCTTAAAAAAAATAAAAGACCCTATCTTTATATCCATGCAAATACACATCTCTCTTCCACTCATTGCTATGAACTTAACATGGTTCATAAAGATAGCCATAAACACTGCTTTCCTTGGTCGGTTCAGTGAGCTTCCATTAGCCCGTGGAACACTCGGTTTCACCTTCACAAAGGTCACCAGAATCTCTATTTTGAACGGCCACTGTGGTGCCATGGAACCCATCCTACATGGCATTTATTTATCATTTTTCTTTGCCAACTCATTTCATTGTTAATTATAATTTAATAGCAAGGACTATTTTTAAGCTTTATTGAAAGTACAAGGATAAAAGAGAATAAATGAAAGTACAGGGACCAAAATAGAACAAACCTCAAAGTATGGGGACCTAAATGATATTTTAACCTAAAAATTAAGTATTTGAACTAAATATGTGATCCCTATAAAAGATTATTCATTCTCGATTTAAATGAACTTATAAATATAGGTGATTACGAACAAACATTGTTCCATTTTGATATTTCATAAATTCATTTAGTCTTTATATCTAGTATATGGAAAACTTGTAGTCTAAAATTTTAGACCATGGTAACTGAAAGATCTCATGTCCATGCAAATTTTAGACCATGCTGTAGTGCTTTGAAGTGGTCAAATGCTTTCCTCGATTACCAAACTATGAGAAGTTTTGGCACTCAATGTACTGTTTGCAGGAACTGTACCTGAGCAACTTGGAAGAGCTCATCCAATCCTTCCAGATTAAGATGGGCATTATGTAAGAGGTCGTATCTGCCAGTCAACCAAGAAATGTACTCAGAAGGAGATAAAGTACAATTGGAAATAAACTCTACGTAAATAGTCAAATGCAAATTTCTTCATCTCATCTTTACTTACTTTTGCATATAAAGATGAAAAGGGAAGGATGTAAAGTAGGAACCAAATTCATCTATCCATACTTAAAAGTATTCATATCAAGTATCAAGTCTGCAAACCTTATCTGATTGCATTTCACAATATACTGATTTAAGTAATTGGGAATCAAAGCATTGAAGCATGGGGTAACATGAAAAACAAGCAGCATGAAACAGTTGAATTAATCCCCAACGCACAAAAAAAAAGTTGGAAGAAAATTTAATCATGTGCTTCCTATATACCGAAGGTCGTGAGAATGAGAAGTAACTTTCACTTATTAGTGATGCAAAAAGTAACTCGTCATCACCAAAATAGATGTCTTAAACTTCTACAGAGCCTGAAGACATGATGTTATTTACTAAAAGATCTTCCCGCCACATCATCTCTTAATGAATGACCCATGCATGACCTCAGCAAGTATGGTAGCTACTACTTAACAAATTAAAATAGGAAGAAACAAAAAAAAAAAATACTTACTTGCATGAGTCATAAACATCAGGGATTTGTGTTATATCAAAGCGACTGCAAGATAATTTGAAATAATAGTTAAAATGAAATCCACGTAATAGCAACATTTTCATATGAAATTAAATAATCCAGGCCTAAGCATTCCTCATCAAGTTTATAAAATAGTATGAGACTAATAAAGGATGGCAGCATAATTTCAAACTGCCATATCCTTCTCTTTGCTCTTGCTTCACTACTCAATGCAGCATAAAAATTGGAAGAGTCAATTCTTACTCTTTCCGTTCATTATACAGGTCTCTTTCAAGTTTTCTCCAACGAGCATACATGAGAAGAAATCCCTCGCTGCCACAAGGTAATCCAGCAGCAATGCGATCGATATCAATATTGGTCTTTCCGAGGGCCTTTGCTTGATCATAAGGTAGAATTATGTCGTACAAACTTTTCTCTGTAATCTCTTCATCTTCATCTTTAGCAAGGCATCTCACTTGTTCAGTGACCTTCTTAGTCAATTTTACCTAGAAAAACAAAGCCATGAATTTGTAGGAGTAAGAGAGGACTAAGGACAACAAGCAATTTCATTCTTACTATTTTACAGCCTAAGACCATGGACAATGACACCAAGCAAAATTGTTCTTGCTTATGGTTGAAAATGTTTACCATGCTTTTTTTATACAAAATGGACAATGATAACAGAACAGGATAGAAACTAGCATATATTACGACATAATGATAATTACCAATTTGGGTAGAAGGTCAAAGGCATTGGAAGGCAGTCCTGCTCCATCAGTCATCCATGGTGATTCAGCTGAACCATTGCTATGAGCTATCTTTCCATGCGATGTTATGATCTCATTCAACCTTGCCTTTGTAACATATGGAAGAAAACCGTAAACATCAAAGAAACTAGAACGTAGGACTAAACCTGTACCTTCCTTTGACAATCAAATCGAAAACCATGCAGTTTTAAGCATACAATAAAATGAACATGTTTGATAATGAAGTTGATTTGAAAGAAAATATGATGGGTGCTGCTTGTTTCTCTCCACTACATCCTTCAGAAGTCCCGGCACATTTGAAGATTGTTGAAGAGTATGGTTTACTCTTGGGCTGATCCTCCCCTCCTTGTTAGATTTTGTTTGAACTTATTCACGCAAAATTCAGAAATGCAAAATTGTTCTTGAAAAGGAAAAAAACAAGAAGCCGCAGTGGAAGTGGATACTTTGGGATTGCTAAACAATTGGAGAATTGCTGATTGTTCTATTTTGGGAGCTTTGGAGTTTTGTTCATATATCGAGTTGGTTCGCCTTGAAACCGCTTGTCGAATTGCTTCCTCTTGGTGCACATCAAAAAAGAATTCCAAAGACTACTCCATTCTGGACCTATGCTTAAATTGGTAGGCTTTCACTTTCCAAGAATGCTAGCGGATTGCTTCTCGGATCAGTTCTCCTCTAGCTAATTAAGTTTTATTGTCTATAATTGTTCGTCCTGTTTTGTCTAGTCTTGGTTTATGTTGGTTTTGTTTGTTCTTGCTAATCTTTTGTCTGGGCTAAGTTTTAGCCTTGGTTTTGATCCTTAGGCCTTTTTGCTCTTTGTATAATTCTCTTGTACTTTGAGCATTAGCCTCATTTCATTTTATTAATGAAGAGGCTTGTTTCCATTTTTTTTTAAAAAAATAGATTTTTGATACTCCTCTTGAAAAGGTGATGTATAAAGCCCATTGGAAATCAAAAGGTCCCAAAAGAATCAATATTTTGACTTGGATTCTGCTTTATGGCTCCCTTAATTGCTCTTTTACTTTGCAACATAAGATGTGAAGTAAACATCTTTCACCCTTAATTTGTCCATTGTGTTTAGCCAATGGAGAAGATTTGTAGTATTTGTTATTTGATTGTTCTTTCTCAAGAAATTGCTGGTGGAACTTATTTTCTAACTTCGGTTTGCTGAGCTTTTGGGAACAATGTGAAGGATAATATTTCGCATCTTTTGGTTGGTGTTTCTCTATCTTCTAGAGCTCAGATAAATGGTCAAATACAGTTAAAGCTTTGGTTTATGAGATTTGGTTTGAACGTAATCAGGGAATTTTCCATGATAATTTCAAGGATTGGTCAAACAGGTGGGGTTCAGTTCGTCTTTTAGCTTCTCCTTGGAGTTCGCAATCCAAGCTCTTTGAAGATTATTCTATTCAGGATATTTGCCTCAATTGAAATGCTTTTATTTTTTCTATGTAATCAAATATTTTAGATCTATTGTAATCTCTAAAATATCGTTTTTTATTGGATATGATGAGGGTGCTATGAATGTGTCGACCTAATTGAGATATCTGGGTGCATCTTTTGATCCTTAATGGTTTATTTGGTTCATGCCTCTTTGTAATTTGAGCTTTACTCTTTTCATTATATCAATGAAAAGTTTTGTTTCTGTTTCAAAAGAAATTATGAATTTTCATTCCAAATATCCTGGATCATCAGAAATACATTTTTGGTTTTAGATTTCATTTTTTTCCTTGTACAAAACTAAATTTATATCGTTTATTAGTTCCATTAAGTTCTCCAAGAGGAGATTTAATATTTAAAAAAAAAACAAAAACAAAACAAAACCCATCATAAACTAAAAAGAGGAGGTATATATGATATCAATTTTAACATTGTATTTTAAATTCAAATCATTGAAATAAGTTGACTAATAGTACAATTCAAAACTGTTGCCTTGTTTTCGTCTTTGGACATCTTAGGATCTAAATATTCCAAAATATGGCGTACTGTATAGAAAACATTAAGCAATTACCTTGGCTTCCTCCATCTCAGTACTGGCATTGTCGAGTCCGTCCAACATAGAGGAATCCTTACTAACAAGGGAAACCTTCAACAAGATAACATTTATGAGCCTGATACTCCAAATAGTAATAGCCATTCAAAACTACATTGAGAGAAAGCTACAAACCAGAATTGGTGTTAATTGACCTTCAAGGTCGAGGAGACCTTTGGCAAATGCAGCTGCAGACATCTGCAAATGGATATTATTATCCAGACAACCCATGTGTGAAGAACAGGTTGGTCAAAGTTTAACAATTCAGAAGCAGAAAAAAGATGGATAATATGTGAAAGAATATAAATGTTTCTGTGGCGAAACCCAGAAAAAAAAATCCTGTCTCTTATCAAAGATTAACATCTAGTCTTTATGGGAAGAAATAATATTAATAATACAAAGTAAATAAGAAAAGAAAAGAAAAAGGACAACAGAAACAAGTGCACCAATACTGAAAGAAAATATATACAAAATTTACAAGATTCACTAGTAATATACCTGAACCCGACCCTCATCAGAGCTGTATATTTTTAAATCATGCCTATATGTACTGTGGAGGCGAAGCAGACCTGTACCTTCGCCTGAATGAGAATAGAAAATGATCAAGAGGACCACAAAAATACAAAAGCTATTGATTTCAATCATTTACAGACCTATAGAGAAGAAAGAAATAGGCAGATGAATGTAAACTCAAGATCATCCCACAAATTGCAGTAAAAGGTGGCTCAAGCCAATACAATGCCATAAGCTCAACAAAATAAACGTAATTCATATGTTTATACCAATAACTATAATCTTTTCCTACACATGGTTTCCTATTGGAAATCTTTATTGTAATCATCTTCAAATGCTTTGGGGTTTCCTCTTATATCATTTATCCAGTGAAATGTATCTTAAAAATTTTACTGTACATGGTCAGTTATAGGTAAAATATTCATAATTCTAACCTGGATACATGTTGTTGCGAAAATATCTTCCAAGTTCTTCAGCCTGCAAAAAATGGAAACCGAGAGAAGTGATGAAACTACAACCAGAATTTTTCTTTTCTTTTTTTCTTTCTTCCTTTGTTTTTTTGTTTTTTTTGTACACGTGAAGACAGTGATTTATGTGCATTTCGAGAGTGGCATTGTAAGGTCCCAAACAGAAGCCAAATCACAGCCATACTATAATCTTAAATCATCAATTGATTCAAAAGCCTAGGCTAATGGGTGAAGATAAATTTAATTTTATATCATCTAACACTCCCCATCATTTGTGGGCTTGAAATATGAAGAAGGCTTAACAAGTGGAAATCAACATTAATTGGAGAGGAAATAACAATATAGGGGTTTGAACAGGACCTCCCTAAACCACCTACTCTGATATCATCTTAAAATCACCAATTGTCCAAAATGTTTAAGCTAATGGGTGAAGGCAAATTTAATCTTGTATCATTTAACAATAATAAATAACTGCATAGGTTCAAAAATGAGAATCAAAACCTGTTTTCGACCGGCATGTGTTAGAACACCTCCATATTTAAGAACCATGAGAGCTTCCACAGGCCGTTCTTCCTCTTCACCATTATTTTTTGTAACTTTAACCCATTTTAGTGGCTTCAGCTGAACCTTCCTATAGATACCAGAGAAATGTCCACCCTGGGTAAATTAAAAAAATAGCATGAAAAGGGAGAAGATGCGGTTTGTATCATATGACAGAAATAATAATTGGAAAAATATGTTAGGGGTTGGGGGTATGTCAGAGATATCTCGTAGCAGACTAAAGTTAAAGCAGTAAGGGACACAATACACCAATTCAAAAAAAAAGTAGGAAACATGATTGTTGAGGATACTTTTTCTTTCAACACAGCAAATGCCATGGACCTCCCCTCACAACTTTCAACTTTCAGATGGATTTTTAGGGTTGAGTTAAATTGTGGGGCTAGGTTTCTAGGGCTGGCCATATTAAGATAAGTAATGGATTGGGTTTATTTTTTCAATAACTTCTCATCAATTTTTTAGGTTGATGTGCCCACATGTCCCCAATGTTTGGACGTATCCCTGAATTGTCTGAAATTTAAAAATAGAAAAGAAAAGAGAATATCAAAAATACTTTTTTGCATATCACACTCATGGCTGAAGGGGTTTGTCCAAATGATTAATTTTCATTCTACATACCAGCCCCGGTACTGCTGGTTACCAAGTATTGGCACTGACTAATGTAGACAACAAGATCCTTTGCATTTTGCATTTATACAAGTTAATTAACAACTAAATAAGTACAAAAAGAAAAACGTTTGCATCCTAAAAAACCTTTATGGAGGGGGGATTTGAAACTGAGATGGGATCCAAACAAAGGTTGGCAGATGTATGTGAAAATACTATGGAAACAAACCCTGCTTTAGTTTGACTCCTTTTGGTGGGGCAAGGCCCTTTGTATTCTTTGATTTCTCCTCAAAGAGAGATCTGGTTTCCTTATAAGAAGAATGAAAACAAATACTGGTAACTTATAAGCATAAAAGTAAACAAACAGGAAGAAACCTCCTCGAGCACTGCTTTAACTTGACGAAGTTTCTCTGCATGTTCAAAGTCCTCTGCTTCACTATCGCTTTCCCGATCTGGTCTATAATTTGCAAACAGTCAGACAAATAAACTAAGAATTTAATTCAAATGTAAGGCTACTTTGGGAATTTTAGAATGGCTGTATTTTAATTGTTTTTATTTCTTTTAATTAGTTTTCCAATTTAATATTTTAGATTAAGCATGACAAAACCCTTCTCCTTTAGGTCTATTTAAAAGAGGTTAGGTTTAGTTAGCTAGTTAGGTAGTTAGGTGTGAAACCACCTTTTCCCTTTAGGTCTATTTAAAGGGAACGTTGTTAACCTTTCCTTCATTATTCAACATCAATAAAATTCTTCTCCAAGATTGCTCCAAGAAACTCTTAATTCAACTATTGCATCAAGTATCCTGATAAGTAAATCTATCACAATGTTGGTTTTACATTTTCCTTCTTACAAAATGGCAAACACAAAAACAGAAATAAAGTACAGTATAATGCATGCTGCATTAGATAAAACCTAAAAATGGAAGAGATCTCCAGTTTACAGTCTTTGAATCTTGTAGAATAGATGATTGGACAGTGATTAATTTGATACATTGACGAAACAGTTGGATAGATCATCCCAACCGCACATTGGTGATAAAACAGAAAGAAACATACATGGATGTATAACTTGCTAAATTTTCAGAATAAAGCCCTTATGAAGTTATATGATTGCAGACTGATACCTAGTACGAGGCACAAGCATTCTGGTGGCATCTAGGAGATCTTGCAACTGCACAGCACTTTTTAATTTTGTCTGCAAAATGAGTTTTAACAGTGTCAAACAGTTTTGTTTAGTTGGATAAAAGAGAGAAAGGATATAGAAGATATAAATATAATTTCCTCGGATCTTGGACGCCCCCCATTATACTTCAACATCAAGTTGAGCAGCTTCTCCTCCGTAACTTTCAATTTCACCTTCTGTTTGGGAGTTCTATCACCACTGACCATATAAAATGGAACTGATGTTAGAGCTAAAGAACTGATATATTATATAGAGAGAGATCAAAGAAATGTAACATACTGCCGTATGATAGCAATTACACATCGTAATTCCTCAGACTGGCCAAATGTTCCAATAATACCACTTCCTTGACGAGTTAATCCTTCAGAGACCTGGATTTGTTCGTTGACTTTCCATGGTAAAGTAGGAGGAATAGCTGAAGAAAGATGGGGAGCTTTCGCATCTAAAAACATCTTTCTGAGAAGACAAGCGGCGTCATCATAATACCTATAGTTACCAAATTTTTAGTTTACTATTAGTTAATTATTTGCCAAAACAAAAATGATTTTCAGTATTAACAACAGTGAACACAGTGGTTTAAAAAAAATCTTAAGAAACATAAATAACAATCTCCATTTGTCATTTTCAAACATTGCCTTTTATTTCTAGAAAGAACAAAACCTTTTGGAAAGCCACTAATTAGATTAGAACAAGTTTTCCCAACAAAAGCAAGAGAATGAAAAATGCATTTAACAAACGACCAGACATGATTTAAGAAGGCAAGGTACAAAAGGTGCTTGCTTAGCAAGTTGGTCAATAGCAAACGCCTCGAATGCCTGGCAATTAAACAAATATGATCACCAAGCATCTGTAAGGATTCTCCCTTACAAGATAGGTATTATTGAATGAAAGCTTGCCCTAAGGCAATACAAACTCCTTTCTCACTATGAGAAGACTCAACCAAGCAAAAGAAGGAAAATAATAAATTCAACCCCAATGATATACTCTCTCTTCCCCCTCTCTAACGACATTCTCTCTGCCATCTATTGGTCCTCACTTATCAATCACATACATTCCCTCACGTTCCTCACTCCCAATCACTACCTAACTTCTACAATTACATTCTTACCCCTCCTTCCATATTGATGGATAATTGGTGGCCTAACAGCATCATCGCTCCATGAAAGAAAAGTCTCACATACAGATATGTTCTATGAATTGTATAATCAATTCATTCACGTTCAAGAAAGTTGTCAACTCATTTGACAATATGTTTAGAATTCTTTTAGACGTTCCTCACTCCCAATCACTACCTACCGTCTACAATTTCTCACCCCTCCTTCCATATTGATGGATAATTGGTGGCCTAACAGCATCATCGCTCCATGAAAGAAAAATCCCACATACAGATATGTTCTATGAATTGTATAATCAATTCATTCACATTCAAGAAAGTTGTCAATTCATTTGACAATATGTTTATAATTCTTTTAGAATAGTAACAACTTACTGATAGATTCCAATCCACTAGAACAATATATCATAAGTATCAGCAAGGAGAAGATTACCCCAGCCTTCTTCCACACTCAATAGGCACCTTTCACCATAATGAAGAACACCATTAATAGCCTTACCAAACACAGAAACCTTCCCAATAATAGAACAATCTCTCCACTAACTCATGACACTCAAGTTTTCGATTAGGATGGAGAAAATGAATTTTGAGCCTGCATATGTAGCACAAAGTTCTCAATTACTACTAATGCTAAACTGAAGTGAAAGTTTCGTCCTTCTAGAGGTATTACTCGAGGATATTCTCAATCCCTTTTTCTCCTTTTCATTTTCCTAGTGGTGAATTCTCCAAGTAGATGCAATGATCTTAGGTTTGATCAAAGATTTTTTCTTCTATTGAACAATTTCGAGGACATAAATTACTATCAATTTGCACATCACAATTTTTTCTCCACTCTTGATAAGATTTGTCTTGATGTAAGAAACATCTATGATCAAGGCCCAAGCTTCTATCAAAAGGCTTCCGTTTAATTGCAACACCAGTGTTATTCTAAAGGAGAATGCACCACCCTAATTTTGTTATATTTTTTTAACAAGAAACAAATATTTCATCATCTATCAAAAGGTATTTTCCTTTTTAAAAAAAAAACCTACCAAAAGGAAGAAACAGTTACATGGTTACAACCTCTCAGTGAGAGAACCATAAAAACACCAACAAGAACAAGAAAGAGGAACTAAAAGTAAAAATTACAAGAGACAAAAACAGTAAAAAGAAAAATCAGAACACAACGGGCAAAACCAATCAGCCAACCCCAAAAGGAAAAATTACAAGGACTAACGCAAGTCACCTACAAGCCCCAACCTAAGGCAAGAAAACAAAGTTGATTAGGAACCGCAACTGCCAAACCAATGAAACCAAAATTTGTAAAGAGAAATCAACAAAATATTTAGAGTGAGAACACCGGAAAGGGGCCTTAAGGTTTAACCATGATGAATGTTGGCCATGCAAGATCCTCTGATTTCTTTCCATCTAGAATTCAGAAAGGAGGGCATGATCGCATTAAACCACTAGAGATTAGCCTTTGAAGACAAAATTGGACCAACAAGCAATTGCTAAACATTATCCTTAAAAGAATTGGAGAAAACCCAGACACTGGAAGATCGAGAAGACCTTGTTCCAACAAAATTGAGAATACATGCAACTGAAAAGCATGTGGAGTTAAGCATCCTCATCCGACCAAAAAAAAGAGGATATAATAAGAGGGAAGCTTTTGTTGGACAATTCAAGCTTCTATTAAGCAGGATCCACAAAAGAATATTAACTTGTTCCGACTGTTTGGACTTCTAGAGAGCTGTATAAATTTTTCCACCCATAGGAGGAGGTGATGCCGAACGATGAGTTGAAGACAACTGAAAATACACCTGATGGCTCAAGTGACCATGGAGCCTCCAACAAAACCAATCTAAACCCTGAATTGAAGAAAGGCATCCCAATATTGACCAAAAATTATCAATTTCTTCATCCTTAACAATCTTTGAAAGAAGGCATTCCACAAGAGAGAATTAGATTATTGATATTTTCTCAAAAGGAATTAGATTTATGGTTGGCACAAGAGCTACCGTCATCTAACAACTCTGAAGAATCTTTAACCCTTTTACCCTAGTTATTATAAGATTTAAAAATTAATGCAATGGTGCGACAGGTTGAAAATAGAAATATAGAAGTTTTAGAAAGAGCCAAACCAGTTGAAAAATTAGGTTGGAGACAATATTATTTATCACAATTTACTTGAAATGAGATATAAAAAGCATGAAGCGAGATCAACCATAATTGAAAAATGTATATGAATTTTGCATTACTTGTGTGAATTTTTAACAAAACTCCATCCATTTACATCGCAAACATATGAGCGGCCCTCACATCGTAGAAGATCAAACCCACAAACCTGCAGAAATAAAGTAAAAATAGAATCAGCTAGTAAACATGTACACTGAAAAGTAACTTAAGAAGGAAAAGATGCATATCAATTGTTTCTTGTACATGAAGCTATTTTTTTTTTTTTTTTAATAACACAGAGCTTTTGTCGGAAAAAAGTTCAAGAAAATATTAAAAGAGTACAAGGGGCAAATAAAAACCAACCCCAAAGAGCAACCAAACTAAAGAAGAGCCCAACCTAACAGATAACTACAAAAGTTCTTACAAACTGAAGCTAAAAATGAGGTAAGCGACTAGACGGTCAACTTCTTGTACAACTATAAATAAGTTTATGTATAAGCATTTCTTAAGGAACAAAATGAGTTACTCAAATAAGCAATCCAACCATCCAGTACTTCAAAGCTTAATAAAATATAAAAATATAAAAATATATAAAAGAAGGAGATGGAATCAAAAAATTGAAAATTAAATTAATCTACATTTAGGGCCTATGGAGTAACATTTTCATTTCTAGTTTCTTTTTATTGCTTCTTGTTTCTTGTTTCCTTGTTTGTTAATAAAGAAAAACAAAACTACATTTGGAAACATTTTCTTATTTCTTGTTCTTTCTTTTTTATTGAAAGAAGAAGAATAGAAATGGTGATTATTTCTTGTTCCTTGTCCTCCAAAATTTTACACTCAAAATGTAAATTATTACAAGAAAATAAACTTTTAATATTAAATATCAAAAAAAATTATATTGAATTCATATTTAGATATTTTACAAGTAAACAAATATAAAATAATGCTTTTATTTTATTTTTTTTATTTATTTTTGAAAAAACAATGAAAACAGAAACAAGGTAAAAAAAAAAACTTGATTTTATTGTTTACAAAAATTTCGAAGCAATTTTAGTAATGTTCCTGCAGTAAACAGTTAGCCAATGTTTTAATTTCACAAAATCAGGAAACAGAAAAACAGGAAACGACAAACAAACTACTAAACATTTAGGCTAGAGCAAGCAAGTTGAGCAGTTTTTAGAACTCAAGGACACAGTTGTACAACCTATAGAACAAATCCTGTTCAAGTAAGGTCGTAGTTGAGCAGTTGAATGATATAAACAGTTTATATTACATAAAGTAAATTAGAAGAGAAGGCAAAAGAGAGAAATAATATCAATTATTTCAAAGGTCAATTAGAAGATCAAATTCGTTTAACATACCGCTTGCCTAAATGCACGACAAACATCCCTAGCCATTTGCTTTTCGGCAGGAGTCAATAGTACAGGATATCTCACCTGAAAAAGTACAGAAATATGGTATGGAAAACCTTTTCTTGTGTAACATATCGATATACCTTAAATAATCAGGGATGTAAATGCTAGCTTAAGCACCTCTTATGATATCAATCAACTAATAACGTCTTCTGCTTGACTCATCAAACTTTTTTCCTCTCTTATTTTAACAAAAAATAAACATTTCATAGATGAAAATACTAAAAATAATAATAATAAAGGGAAAAAAAACCCCAACAACAACAACCTCCTAAGGGGAGAGAAGAAATAAAGCAAAGTACACGGAAGAGCCAAAGAGATCATACGGAAATCTCCATAAGCCAAGGACCTAAGCACAATAAATACTAATATCATCATGTAGAGCTCTTCAAGATGAAGCCATCAAAATGATAATATCCCATTTCCTAAAACCACCTGGAGCTTTCTCCATCCATTGGAAGATTCCCACGCCTTTCGAACCAAATAATCCATAAAGCATCCTTAACTGGAAGTACGAAGACAAGCCAAAAGAAATTACAGTAAAAGTCTCCAAATGGCTGCAAGTATAGAAGTATAACAATTTATTGACTTCAGCTTGCGAAGTTCTCCAAGATGAAAAATAGAAAGAACAATATCCCAAACATCACCAGGATCTTTTCCATCCCTTCAAAAGATTCCAATATTTCATTCCAACCAAATGATCCACAGGGTTGCCCAAAATCCACTGAACCAGAAAACTCTTCCTTCACAATTGAAAGGGATGCTTCCACACAAGGATGATCAAAGAAATTCCATAGCGGTGGAACCAACAATCAGACCTAACATTCCCATAAGTGTTTGTTAGATCTTCAAAGTAATAGACAGAAAATGAAAATATGGTTAGGATGTTCTCCATCCTTATTGTAGGAATGCAACAGTTCACAGAGAAAGCGTAGCTAGAATTTCTAGGTATGATCTTGCCAATTGTTTTAAGCCTCTCAGAAACCATGTGAAATAAATTCCTCAACTGTAATTGGAATGTTCTTTTTGATAGGAAACATAATCACTTCACTGATATAATGAAATAACAAAATGATGAAAGCCTACCAATGGATTTACAGAAAAAAACTATTCCAAGAGGCCATAAAGGTAGATAAGTTGTCATCACGAAAGGGGGATCAATTTACACCAAGAAAGAGACAGGTAAGTAGTTGATGAGAGAATAGCTGGGAGAAATTGTTCCTTCTCTAAGAAGATACGGGAGTTTATTTTCCATACTAAGAAAGTGGATGACTGGGATTATGGAAGGCCTTCATCCAAGGAATCTGACAGGGACAGCCAAGGCGATAGGAGTTGTGCCTTTAAGAGCCCGTCTGTGGCACATTTGGAAGCAGAGGAACGCTAGATCCTTCAAAGATAAGTCTCCTAATTTTTTGTTCTCTTGTAATCTTGTTCAGAATACGGTGCCTGTGTGGATTTCTTTACCTATGAAATTCTTTTGTAACTATAGTCTGTTGATGATCAAGGACTGGAAGGCTCTAGTTGTGTAGCTTTGATGGGAGGATCCCCTCTTACCCCACCCTTAAGTTGTTCTTGATTATTTAAAATATATTCTCTTGAAGTTTGAAGAAGAAGAATTATGAAAGTAGTAATAAGACAGCCATGAAGCTGAAGAAACCAATGTTCCGTTGATTGAGTTTGAGGTTCCATGAGCTTGAAGAAAGATTCCACGGCTTAGAAGGCTTTCGAAAATATTGGGATGATAAATAGCACAAAGATCATATTTCAGCCAAGCTTCTTTTCACAAGGTGGTGCTCTCTCATTCTCAACTGAGTTGCTAACTCTAGCTTTGATGGTGCCTATCAGCCTAACTATATGATGCCAAGGGGTGTGGGAGGAGGAAGATGTAGGCTACTTTGGCCTCACGTCTGAAGGAATAACCTCGTATTTTCTTTGATAACCTTGCCCCATAAAGTTCATCTTTTTCTAAATATCTCCAAAACCATCTGCAGAGAAGAGTTTGATCCTTGAGCTTGATGTTAACTGTGGCAAAGTATGAATATTATTGAATTATTCCTCACTTTGTTATTTTACAAGAATACAAACCCCTACCTTAAATAGAATTTGGACCTAATAACATAAAAGGAAAGAATTCTACAAAAATAATTACACAATAATCACAGCAAGTAAAATCAAATATTAAGGCATAAATCAACATTAACAATTCCAAGACTATCACTAGAATTGCTCATTAACAAAGATAATTTTCGTCTATTAATTAAAAATGAACATACACACGAGCGCACAAGGAAAAAAATAACAACCATTCCATAATTGAAAAAGGAAATGCTATATAACAAAAACCCGTAGAGGAAAAGATGAAGACGACCAATCAAAGTGTAGAAGAAGGTAAACGGTTTTTTTCCTGTAAATTGAATGATCTACATTATGTGATATAAGCCACCTACTTCTTTGCCATCAGGATTTCTCATAACAACACCATCAACGACAGGAGATTTGCGTGCCTCAGCATGGGCATATTCAGGACCAACAGTGTAGACCTACAATCGTTTGACAAGACAATCCAATAATTATACCACTCCCCCATTAATAAAGAAAATACGAGAAAGAACAACTATAACATCAGAAATTGAGAAACATTCACAAAAGAGACTACAGATTTTAGATGAAATTCCTTTAGAAGCTACTCAATATTTGCAAAGCGTGGATAACATGTATACTCATCGTGCAAACAAATAATGAAAGGAATAAATTTCAATAGGGAAACATATGAAAGAGAATGTACAGAACCTTGACATCTGTTCCTCCAGTTGGCATAAATTCTTCATATATATACGAGCCCTCACGCCTTACTCTTCTAACCTCCGGATGAAACTCACTTGATCGATTACCAACCTGAAGTTAAGTGATTAGAACAACACACATTAGAGAACTTCTAAATATTGAATTAGTCCCTCTTAAACTTTTAGAATAGAATCTAGAAGTAGAACTATTGACGTACAACATAGGATAATTTTCCATGTCTATTGGCTTGGAAAATAGGTTGTATGCAATGCAGAACACGAAAATTATACTTGTTTTCTGTCCAGATTTCCTCAATATACATGTAACATAATTATAGCTACAACAAATCAGCTTACCTTCCTAAATAATTCCTTCATACCGCCACCTGCTGAACTGGGGTAATATATCATTATGCTATGATCATCCCCTTCACATAATGACAAGATGAAAATCACTATGAATTAAGAATTGCACGATAACAAAGCAGTACATGAAACAATATAAATGCTACATACTATAATTAAACAATGGAAGGAGAAGAAAACACTTGAAGAAAGGTACTCAAGAAAAAAATTTTTAGAGAGCATCGTATAGGGAATTATATTATTTTCACTAAAAACTTTCATTATTAAAATGTAAAGTTATAAAGCATATTTAAGGAATCTAAGTAAGAGAATAGACACCTTAGGAAGAACAATTATTTTTCTCAATTCAGGTATAGAGTTAAGTGAGAAGGGTTACAAAATAAATGCAATAGAATAGAAGTTCTCCAGATTGTTTTTTGTTTTGGTTTTTGATTGTGAACAGAACTTCCATAAACAAACATGAAAGTATAATAAGGCAGTGTAATTTGTGCTATCTTCATCTATGCAAATGAGATGAGAGGGGGAAAAAAATATAATCTAAAGGTTAAAAAATACTTTTGTTGGCTTTTGGCTCTTCTTACTTTTCTTTGTAATAATGAACTTCTTGAATTTTAAAAAATGTAACACCTATGCCCTTTGACATTAAATGCTTGCAGAATAGATACACCCCAAAAAAATCACTTCTAAGACCAAAACCTTCTTTCCTACAAACTAGCATCAAATGTATTATTCTGTCAGGCCTTTTCAAGCTCAATCTTGAGCAAAATACTTAGTTTACGCTCTTGCCAAATCTCAAATAATCATCTTCGAGGACCTAAGACTTATTTTTAAGGACCAATAATAAGACTAATGCATTGTAATTCCTTCAAGTTTGCAACTTTCTCCTTCACAAGAATAAAACATGTGTAGACTCATGGATACACATGATTTTAGTTTAAGACCATCTTAAAATTTCCCCTTCAAAAGTGTTCTAGCACTTGTAAAGATTGTTTATTTTATATCAGTGAGTGTTCAGGCTACCATGTGCACACTTCAACTAATCTCACGGGATAACCCATCTATCCTTACAATGGCATGAAAACTCTAAGGATATTGAATCCTAGGTAGGTGTCCACCATGAATTAGCCCTCATAAAGAATTCAACAAAGAAGGAATTAGAGATATTAAATAAGAGGTCTCAACTTTAGCCCAACTTTCACCTCTTAGAGATATTAAATAAGGGGTTCTAAACTTTAGCTTAGAGATATTAAATAATGGGTATCAACTTTAGCCAAACTTTCACCCTATCAAGAGGTTCTCCCAACCAACTATTGTCGACAGAGAGAAATGGGTCCAATGCAACTCTTAAATATATCTGAAAACATCCACTTAAAAATAGAGTTCCCACTCAATCTCATTCGATTTGGGTCAATGTTGTTAAGGCCTTGATTTCAAAATTATGATTGGAAAGAAATCGAAGGATCTTTGAGAGTATAAGTTGTTCATGGTTATCACTTTGATTCATTTCATCTCAAAGCATCTCTTTGGTGTTCTCTTTCAAACTCTTTGATGGTTTCTCTCTTTAGGATATTAACTTGAATTGATTGCAATTCTTCTTTTATCTCTTTTTATGTTTAGAATACATGTGACGTCTATTTCACTCCTCTTGGAGTTTATATCTAGGTGAATTAGTCTCTTTTCATCCCTTCAATGAAAAGTTTTGTCCTTTGTTCTTTTTGTTAATTTCTTTTTTTAAAAAAAGAAAAGGAAAGAAAAAGAGGTTCTCCCATAGTAGCTTTTTTTCTTTACAAAGGGGTGGCCCAAGGGTGTGAGAGGAGCATAGAGGCATTTGGTTTGAACTGTACTCTTGAACAATAACAAAACTTTAAAAGAATATGTGTGTTCTCTTGAACCCCCATCATAGTTTGCACATTGATGCCACAACATCTAATGGTTCAACGTTAATATCAACTCACTGAGGATGTAAAATTTCATACATTCTTTTTATTTTTTTATAGGAATATTGCATACATTTCTACCACTAAACGTAGTTATGTAGCTAATTAATTTATAAATCAGATGACCTGCCTACACAAATTCTTGGCCACCTACTGTTATAAAGACGATTGAAGGTCACAAAAATGTTTAAAAATGTGATAGAAAGCAACATAAGTAAGACTTTGTGCTCTTGCTCTCTTTGTATCCAAATTTAAGATTTAAGGAAAAGTACGTCATCAAAATGTTACTGGCAAAACACATGCTTTCAAAAAGATTGATGGAGAGGAAAAGAAACCAAGAAAATCATAGATGCAAGCTCACCATCGACAGGCTTCTCCACAAATGGCTTCCAAAAACGGTTACCATTAACCTCAATAAAGTCTTCTTCCTCAACAAAATATTCCACATCTTGGTAAGGCACTTCTCTATTCACAAGGGCATAGCTTGGAACAGATATTCCAAACATTTCGAGACGCTTAAACCCAAAAGTAAACACAAAATTAATCTTTATTATTTGAATGTTAAACCACCAAAATACATGCAATAGTTAGTTTTTCAATCAAAAGTTTGTGTATGGAGTGTTATCACCGTAATGTATCTAATTCTCTAGAAAACATAACATCTATAATAAAGAAAAACTTCCAATATTATCACTTACCAATCATAACAAATTTTCATAACGTATCTATTCAAAGAAAAAGAAAACCAAGATGCACAATTAAATACATAAAATATTTTTTTCATTTGATAAGAAACAAAGATATATTCATAAGAGGAAAGGTAACAGCCCAGGGGACAAGCATAGAAGGGAACCCCATACAACAAAGCTACAAAAGAATGATTTGTAATAATCATGAGCCCAATACTGCACACTAACATAAAAAGAGTCAAAACAAAACAATTTAATCTTAAAAATTCCTTTAATTTCTATCCGTTGAAAGAAGAGAAAAGAGACATTGATAAGATGGAAATACTAGATGAGAAAGAAGAACCCTCTAATCCAATGGAAATTACAAAATTGCTATACCACATGGTTATAAGAGAAGATATGCTATAAAAGCAAAAGTATAGCTAAGAGAAGATTTGGAAATTTCATAGCTACAAAGTCCTTACACGACGGAGATATGAAATGTGACAAAATCAATTTCTCTCCAACAAAATGATAATAAAGACAAATTTTATCATACAGATAAAAAGGAAAATCTCGTCTTGGAATAGTTTTCAATACTGGTATGAATGAACCAGAAAAAAGGTCGTTTGTCCAACTGCTTCACTATACCAAATCCTTTCATCGAGATATTCAAGTTCATATCTTTCTTATTTATCTTTCTTGTTTTATAAAAGAAAACTATTTTATCATCTTCGAAAAGTTAGACATCAAAACAAGCTACTTTACCAAAAAAAAAAAAGGAGTTTCATCGAGAAACCAATTATTTTTAGCTGGAGTTCATTTGAACTATTTTTTTATGAAAAAACCACAATTTTCATTGAGAAAAATGAAAGAACACACAAACATGCACACACACACAAACAAAAAACAAAAAACAAAAAAAAAAAAGAAGAAAGAAAAGAAAAGAGGGAAAAAAACCGCCAAAAAGTGGAGGTTATCAAAAAGAAAAGCCTCCAATCAAGCAAAATAAAGCCAAGAGAATAATTATTATATAAAATAAATAAAAATTTTAATTTTTTTTATTATTAAAAAAAAAAAAAAAAAAAAAAAAACTTTGTGATCGAAGCCCACAAAGAAATATTGAATATAGCAAGGGAACAACCATTAAAAGGATCAAGCTACTTCCCTCAAAAGATTCTATTGTTCCTCTCACCCAAAAGCTACCATAAAATACCACACACTCCTACTTGCCACAAAAGCTTTCCTTTCTCCCAAAATGGAGGGGGGAGTTCTTTTGAACTGTTTGTGGGAGAGTTTTTTTCTTTTTCCTATAACCTACTCCTTTAGTTCCTTCTTCAAGTTCAAGCAATAGTGCTCACGTTAATGTAGTCTTAATTTCTTCCATAAAAGAGTGAACTAAGATTTTGGGCACTTCAATCATTTAAAGAATTTTAATTTTAACAGAGAGATTTTTAAAACCACTTTTTCAGATAGCTTTAAAGGAGAGGATATTCCTCATGCTTCCTTTCTTCTGCATTTTTTCCCATCTTAATGAATTAACATAAGCATGTAAATTCAGTAATCATGTGAAAGTCAAATAGGAAAATTAACGGATCATATGATCAACAACGCCACTACATAAAATAGTCATGTTTAACAGATGTAAAATAAAAGATAGTATCAAATGATGAGAATCAAAGAAGCATACCTCGTAAACCTTCCTTCTGTCATGAAGAAGGTATTGTGGTTCCAACTCATTTACCAAAAAGGGTCTGAATATGAGAGTAGAGTATCATTCTATTGTTGAATTAAGCATAATAAGGAAGTAATCAACTTTCTAGATGTCAAAGAATTAAAATTTCAGGATCATCAAACACAACAAATAGATAAAGAATTAGAAGAAATATTCTCGGCTCGCCTTCATGCAAAGAAAATCTTGGGTAACGTCAATGACTGCCAAACTTCCAGTCCTTGAAGCTAACTCAGGAAAGAAACTCTTTGAATGTTCAAAGTCACTTGGATTTCCATAGTCACAAGTCATCGTTCTATTAAGTAAGAGAATCCATACAGAAGAATAAAACCAGATCCAACTGACCTAAATACCAAGTGATATTTATAACAATTAGTCATTTATTAGGTGATCTAAAATTATGGACCATTAATATCCAATAACAAATAGCTCCAAGGTCATTATTTCCCCAGGTCACAAACACAAATATGCATCCCCATTGATCAAAGATTCACAACATCCAGAAAATGGGACCGTATACTGCAAACTGCCAACAATTCAAAGTTCATTGCAGTAAACTGTGTTGACAAGGTATCTTTGGAGGATAATAGGTCAATATCTATGCAAGTACATACTCCTAATGAAAGGTTTTTCGTTCTGATTAAAATGGAGCTCTTTTCTATCATTCCTCTCTGAGGTTATAACTTCAAAACTCCCATCTTTCACTCTGCTCTTTTTGCCTACTGTAACCTTCTCAATGTGAATTCAAGTTTACTACAAGCTGGTTGTTTTTGTTTAACTGTTACATTGGGAGTTGTTAAAGGAAAAGAAAGCAGTTACATCGAGACTTTCTGTTTTTTTTACTTGCATCAAGATTCAAGACTAAATTTTTACAAGTGGTCTCTGTCTTCAGAGGGGAGTAGAGTAAATAATATGACCAAAAAATTGTAAATGAAACGATCCAGTGTGGTCTAAACTATTGAAAAGGAGATACCTACTTGAGCTGGAAAAAGCCTTGGAAGAATTTGTCAAAACCCACGAGAACAAGCATGGCCGAAGCACCGAAAAAAAGCGTTGATAAACACAATGCACTTGAACACATGAGTGAGAAGTAAACTTACTTGCGAAGAGCAGCATATTTTTCAACCTTCTCTAATGGATAGCCGCTGGAGTAAAAGGCAATCAAGCAATCACAATCTGGCCATCTGAAACAAGAATCCCGATAGATTACTCATAACGTCCAAAGCTCAAAGTCTATAATTTCATGCCCATGGCATATTGGAAGCAGGGAAATAGAACGACTAGCTGTCTTTTGGAACAAACAATCTATTCGATGTTTAGTGGAAACTGTTTGAAAAATAAAATCTTCAAATAATCAAAACATCTCTTCCTTTCAATCCAAACTCCCCAAAAGGTAGCTAAAAATTGATTGGCCCATCTTTTTTTTCTAAAAGGCTACTTCTCTGGAGTTCGTTCAAGATAGCATCATATTTTCAACAGTAAATCCAGAGCAAAAGATGTGATATTCACTGGCCAGAGTAGATCCAGATATTTAGCACTTGGCTGGTTAAATATTGGCAAGAAAATGTAAAAATTCTCAATGTACCAAGCAAATGATGAAGAGTCTGCTCCTGGTAATTAGAAAGGAGAGGACAAAATAGTAGCTAACCTTTTTAATGAAATAGGTGCGATTATGCAGAACCAACAATGAAAAGAATTGAATTCGCAGCCTCAAGATAGTTATATTATAATTGTAACCATATACTATACCTCTCTATTGGATCTTCAAGAATGACCTTGTCTCCGAATACTATTATCTACACTCGATCCACATATGACAATAAAAATAAAAAAAATAAAAAATAAATCAATGAGAAATAAGCATCCACAAAAGCATAAACTTATTTTACAATCAAAAAATCAACCTGCACAAATATACAACAATGAAATCTTAAATCCACAAAACTCTTCACAGAAATTATTGCACTATTCCATTTCTTTAAAAACTAGATCTCCATTGTCCATTTTTCGTTCAATAATTAAAAAAAGAAAAAACAAACTAGCGTATGAAACGAAACTGATAGCAACTACAGGGCCAACATGAAAATAATTACAAACCTCAAATTCACCAAATGCCTCCAATCTATCTAATATTTGTCTCATTGGCGACGAGGACACCTATGAAGTGAAGAAGGTCATCAAGTAAGTTGAAAAGGAAATAAAAGAGAGTTCTGTTACAGAGTGAGATGCGGACATGATTAAGCTTTGCGTCGCATTTCACCTTCTTTACCATCACGCACACTCCAATCCTTATCTTCTTTTCGTAAACATCATTCTCTTCAACCTCCATATCACCCATTCCAGAAACACAGTATCTAAATCCAACTCACACCTTCTTCAATGCCAAAATTCACAACACCACAAAAAAAAAAAAAAAAAAAAAAAAAAAAAAAAAAAAAAAAAGAAAAGATAAACATCAGTAAGCAACCGTAGACAAATCCACAACTATAACACCGCAAAAACATCAACATACGCCAACACACGACGAGCAAATCACTGTGAAATAAGCACATATAAAAGAAAAGCTCCAAAAGAGAAACATGAGTACCAAGGCGGGAAACGCAAGAGGAAGAAGAACAAGAAACTCGGCGAGGAAGATGGAGGCGTTAAGGACCGAGACTAAAACGGAAGTACTAAAATGCGAGAGAGAAAGTTGAAGAAAGCGCCATAACAACAGTCGTATAAGAGAGAAGAGAAATGGATATGTATGGAGAACGATGACGGTGAGAGTGTTTTTGATACGCAGGCTGAAACTTGGATTCCGGAATATGCAAACAAATAAAATAGAAAGGGATGATTTGTTCTCTGACTGACTTTTCCTTTTTTTATTTTTTTTTTTTTTTTTTTTTGGAAATTGTTATTCGATATTATTTAATTTAATTTTGCATATGGTAGGGACGTGGAAAGAGGCCGGAAAGGGGGGAGTCCACCAGCCACCATACGGTGTGTTTTTGGGGTTTTGCGTAAAGCGATGGGCTCTTTTTAACACATCGTTGTTATCTGAGTTGTCTCTGTCATGCTCAGTCCCCCTTGGACTTCAACTCTCGATTAGGTTTGCATTCTGTGGTTTATCTTTATTCTAAATACAAAATAAATTATTATAATCCTATCGGTCTCCATGTCGATATTTTCACTATTTATCCATATATTTTTATGTATTTATGGACAAAAAGTGAATCTATATTTTCATTATATAGTAGAAAAATCTATTAAACATTCAAAATTAAGTAATAAAATGTCATTAATATAAATATAATTAAATAATAAAAAATACTTTGTACACACCAAACAATACCTATCATTGTACATCCCACCAAATTGTTCAATCACAACTTGTCATGTGACAAATTTTACTTTTTTTTTTCTTTTTTAAGACGGTTTTAATATTTTAAGTGGTAAGAAATGATATATAAAGATGGATGCAATCTTGTGATGCAACCAAATATTATCCTTAAATGATATACCTGTTAACTAATATGAGATTTGCTAATTTAAATTTTTTATTCTTATAATTTTTTCATAAATATTCATCAAAATTGATATTTTATTGATATTTTTTATTCTATCGATATTTTAAACATTGATGTTACTTTACTTTTTAAATTGATTAATC
This sequence comes from Benincasa hispida, assembly GCF_009727055.1. Taxonomy (NCBI): domain Eukaryota; kingdom Viridiplantae; phylum Streptophyta; class Magnoliopsida; order Cucurbitales; family Cucurbitaceae; genus Benincasa; species Benincasa hispida. The sequence goes on from NC_052354.1 coordinate 9,595,654, forward strand.
GAATACAACTGTTTTTAAAAATAGATAAGTAATATAATAATGTTTTCTGAAAAAAAAAATACAACCTACTACTAATACACAACAGATATATTTATTTAGAGCGAACAAGATATAAATTTAAACTGAAATCATTAAAAAAAAAATTAAACGGTTATTTTTAAGAGTACAAATTAATTAAGGTGCCAAAGAAGGATGATTTTTTTATTATCATTGTAAATCCATAATAGTTTGTTCTTAATAATAAAAAAAATAGTATTCATTTAGCAATACAATGTACTACTCTTTCAAGTTCAAAAGATGAATTTAATAAATATTGATTTACTTCGCATGGTAACATTTTCTTGGCGTAATTATTTTAAATGATAAACTGTTATAAATATTCTTATATATAGCAAAATATCATTATTTGTAGTGATATTTTATTATATTTATAGGTAAGTTGGCCCATTTTTTTTATATTTAAAAACCATCATTTTTTAGATTATAATGGTAGACATTTTTAAAAACTAATCATTCTAATCCACACATTAAACTAACGGGATAGTGTATTAGTAAGGTTAATTTTTCCTAACAAGTATATAATAATATATAATAAGCTTGGTATGCTTTTTATTTTATTTTATACTCTAAAAATTAAAGAATGTTGTATCTATATAATCGTTTCATATTATTCAAGTGAACAAGATGGATATAGTTTGATTGGTTATCGTATGTTCAATGAAAAGATGATTTCACAACCATAAACCTTGTCTAAAATAATTAACATAATTGAAACTATTTAAAATTTTAAAATATATATTATCATTCAAACCTGAGTGGAAATCCCACTAACAACTTCTAAATAGATTATCAATGTAATAACATACTAAATATGACGAATATGAAAATAGTGATTGATGAGGTGTGTTGAGTTTGATAATAGTTGGAGTGGTAAATCCAATCGTCTATCGTTGATGTGCGTGTCTCCGATCATCATCTATGATTTCACTTCTTTTTCGTTTGGAGGACGTCACCGAAATTTTAATACCAATTTGATGCAGCGAATTGAGGTGTTAAATCAAATTCCGACCAAATATGGAAAATTTATTTCTAAAGATGATAAAGATCTAACTCAATCTACTGAGTCAAAATATTAAACTAGAGCGAATTTTCAAGGAATAAATAAATGTATGACAATAAATATATTGACTTAAATATATGGAATATTAATTTAATTATTCTCAACCTAATAAATATTTCTAGTTTGATTTTTGTCGTTAGTTAGAGACCATCTGACCAAATTTTTCTAGTCGGAAACCATATTCTTAATTACTCAAATAAAATATGTGAAACAGCTAACTAGTCGTTATCATTGTTTAATGTTACTTTTTATAGAGTGTGGGGGCAATAATTTTTTTTATATAGTCCTCATCTTGGATCCTCTTCATGCTATGTTATAAATATATATATATTAGTGGAGTTGATAATTGTGTTTAAAATTTCAAATACTTTTTGAAAATTTATTTATTTAATTTTAAGTTAAATAAATGTTAGGTTTAGTAATTAGAACTACTAGTATATAATTTAACCTGCAAATTGCAAATGTAATGTATTAAATATAAATGGTTACTGAATCATGCACGTCATGTGAAGGCCTACATTGATGTCACGAGACACTTTTGATAAAGTAGAGAAAGCAACCAGCAATAGCTTAAAAATGGAATTGAATTATAAACTTTAAGATATGATTGATAAAAATACATTGAAGTGTAAGTTCGATAATGAAGTCAGGAGAGACTCTGATATCAAATTTATTGGCAACACAATATTGACATATCTTGATAGTGTTATTAGATTTTGACAAAATATTATAAGTGCAGTTGTTCTATATCAAAAAAGTACAAAAAAATTATGGGCTCCAAGTATTATAAAAACCAAATTATCTCTGTCAGAAATACTTTAAGCTTGAGGTGTTAACTTTAGCTAAATTTATTTTATGTATTTTCTTATTTGAAAATGGGAAGAGTGTGAGTATTGTAAAAGTTTTAAGAGAGTACACTTGTAATTGGGTCCTATTGTTTTCTTATAATTTCTCTCTATTATTTTTCTGCTTATTCATCGGATTGTAGTAGGGTTTTTTCCATCGAATATGATATATATTATCTAATTTTGACATAAATTTCAACTTTTGCTTTTATATAGTTTACACTAAAAAAATCATATCAATGGAGATATTATGTACTCATACTCGTGATTCTTTCTTATCTAGTTCATGTAGAAGTTGAACTTTGATGGCACACTTCCGACACGGAACCTACATATCTTTTTAACTATTATTCCAATATTTCGCTTGCAAAAAAGAATATGATGGATTTTTTTCCTTTTAATTATAATAGTAATATAAAGGAATTAGAAAATTTCTTGGTTGTTAATATATCTTTATGTTGATTAAATCATATTTGCTTCAGCTGGAATTTAATATCTTGTTGAGCTGATCACATATTATGAAAATTTTAGCTTAGATATATGTTGTTGGAATAATTTTTTAAAGAATAGTTAAAATTAGCAAGTTGCAAAATGACAATGTTGCTATTTTGTTATTCAATTAACAAGCCTAAGTAGGGTCCCACCTAAATGGAGAAAAAAAAAAGATAGATAAAAACAGAGAGTAAATTCAAAAATGAAAATGATCCAAATTTGAAAAACAAGAAAGTTACGTTATATACATTCAACCCACTTTATTGACTAAACATCTGGAATAATCGACCACAGTACTATATAAAGCACGTACTTAAAAAAGAAGATTTTTTTTTTTTTTTTAAAAAAGCACAAATAATTAATTAGGCATAATTAAAACTTCTCGAAGGTACAATAGCACAAATAATTTAAGGGTAATGAAATTTCTAGAATACATTCTGATAATTCGTGCAGTCTAATCTCATGCTTTTCTATTATATTCTTCATCTCTTCTTATTTTATTTTTCATCCCTGTAAAAATTTTTGAAAAAATTTGTGGGATTCATTTAAAATTCTTTTGTTTGATTTTTTTAGTTTATTTAATTTTTTAACAACTTTGAAGAATTTATTCTTTACCTTAATAAAAATTTATATATTGAATGGATTATTTTCGATACATTTTCTATTAAAAAAACACTATAAAATTTCTTACTAAAAACAATTATATTTTAGGTGCAAAGTGTAATAAAAATATTTAATTTCATAATTTTAAAAATAAAATAAAATTTTAATATTACAAGCCTAATATTCAACTATATATATAAAAAAAAGTGTGAGCTATATAATGATATTTTTTTTAAAGAATCACCTTGAGCTAGTTTATGAATGTATGTGTATCTATATGTGTATAGTTAATTAATTAATTGGGTGGTGATATATTTTTCATTGCATTTAGTGGAGAAAAGTCTCCCCGCTTCCTTTTCATTCCTTATTTAATTGGGGATTTTCTGACTCATCAGGACCCGATTTCCTAAGTTAGGGATAATGTAGAGAAAACAAAATTAATTCAACATTATTATATGTTAGTTATGCAAATTTTGAGCGTACATATTTAAAAACTTTTGGTGAAATACCAAATAAAATATATGTTGGAAACAAACATGAGAAAATAAGGGTCTGTTTAGTAGGCAACTCAGATCCAAATTCACTGAATTCAGCGCATATGTGTTTGGTCAACCATCTGCATTCTCTAAACCTATTTTCAAATTATGTGATCAAAACAATGCAAATTCTAGAAAAAAAACTTTTTTATTTTTTTCAATGTATCCAGATTTTGAATTCAAAATTTTAAAATGCATAATTAAAGTAAAAATGATAAAACAATAACAATTATACTATTTATGTTATAAACTCAATTATTTTTGTTAAATTTAAAATAGGTAATATATTATATATNTTATAAACTCAATTATTCTTGTTAAATTAAAATAACGTAATATATTATATTATATATATTATATGATATTACAAAATAATAATTATACAAAAAATTTAACATAAAACAAGTTTAGAAATTAATTAGTAATAATTTATATTCAACCTAATATTTAGTGAGTAACTAAATATATATATTTTCAATCACATTTTGAAAATTTGTTTCAATTAGAATTTAATTTATAAATCTACTCCCAAACACATATTTAAAAACATGAATTACAACTTTGTTTTCATTGAATTCCTTGTTTTCAAATTTCTATTTTCAGGTTGTCTACCAAACAGGCTGAAGGGAGATGGAGAACTTTGCCATGTTTGTTTGAAAATAGTTGTGTTTGTTTTGTGATTGAAGTGCATATATTTAGGGGTGTTGGTTTGGGTTGAAAGACTTTTTAGACTCAACCGGGTTATAAATTTTTTCAACCCAAATAACTCTTATTAAAAAATGAACCTAACCCAACCCAATCATGAAATATTTGGGTTGGGTTGGTTCGGGTTAGTCGGGTCATTTATTTAGTTCTAAAAAGAAGCAAAATGTAAATATGTAAACATCCAATTTAATTATTTTCATATATTGAATTAAGATTAATTACTCAACTTCAATTTATATAGTACAAATTTTCTTTCTAAAGTGCAAAGAAACTGAGTTGTTGAAGAATCAATTATTAAAAAAATATTGAAATTAAATAAAATTAAAATCAATATATATATAAATAATTGTGTTATAAGTAACAAAAAAAATATATTTTAAAATTAATAATAAATTCGGGTTGGTTCGGATTATATTAGGTGAACCCATGAACCAACCCAACCCATAAAATTTTCATTTATTTGAACCCAACCCAACCCAAATGAGTTGATAACCTAACCCAAACCGCATACCGCACAGATTGGATTGGATTGATTGATTTTTTCGGATTTTTTTGAACACCCCTACGTATATTTATATGCAAAAGAGAGGCGACACAACTTGTTGACGGATCTAAAATTATGGTCTACAATTATTTTCCATTTTTAGTAGCCTAACTATATGGTGAGTTTATACATTAGTTTCTTCTTCTTCTTCTTTTCTTTTTCTTTTGTTTAAACCATAAATTAAGAAATGTTGGAAGTAAATGTCAATATTAGCATAGTAATGAATTGTACCTTTTTTACTTCTCATGTTACGAGAACCAACTTGTTGAGAAATTATGGAGCCCGAAACTGTAAGGCCAATTTCACGGTATTTTTTTTTCCTAAAAAAAAAATTACAACCAATATCCTTTTTAGTGATAATAACTAATTGTATAACAATATTAAAAAAATTATAAATATAATAAAGTTTATCAATTATATAGTTTATCTCTGATAGACTTCTACAAATGATATGATCTATCACTATTCATTAATAGACCTACTAGTGTTATGGTCTATTATTAATAAACTATCTAAATTTGTTATCTGGATCTTATTTGCGTTATACTATATCTACTAATACTTTTAAGCTTAGTTGCTATATTTAAGTACTATGTATGGGTCTTAGTGGGTGGTTGGAATTAGTAGAAAATATAGAGGATTTTTTTTTTTAAAAAAAATAACTTTTTCCTTCTACCGTGGGTGTATTTTTTATTGTTAACGTACACAAAATATTATTATTTATATAATCAACAACCTTATAATATACTTTAACAGTCACAACAATTTATGAGTTGAACATATACAAAAATTTATTATTGCCATCTGGGGTCTATTTACATGTTCTCAATATACCTTATTGTTTTCAGATGTGTTCTTCTTGACTTTTGTATGTGTGTTTTCCCTCTTAAAGAGTTTGCAAACTTTTATAAGAGTGATTCTTAAGTCTTTTTTATTGAGAGAAATGTGAGAAATTATCCTTAAGAATTATAAATTATAGGGTTCTTCTCCCAATTATTTTTAGTAGAACGAGCACGAGTGGTAAGAATTAGATGTATCCACACTAGGTGAACTAGTATAAATTGGCACATTTTTATTCCCTTAAACTTGATTTATTATTGTTCTTATTGCTTTGAAGCTTATATTAGTTCGTTTATTCTATTAAACCTACGAATTTCAAATTGTTTATTCTGCTGATTTAGAATTCGAATTTGATTGGGGATTAACATATTGTCACGTTAATTGATATAGTATCATTCCTATTAAGACCATCTACCTCCAGATGTTATATCTACTGATTGCATCTTTAATTTTTGTTCCTTTATTGTTTTTTTTTTTTTATAAAAAAACAATAGATTAAAAAAAAGAAGAAGAAGAATGGTACATCTTGTTATAAACTTGAGGAGCACAACATGAACACAGATACCAATAAAATATAATGTAATAATAAAATAATAAATATTAAAATAAATTAAACATAATACATAAATAAAAAAAAAATAAATTAACAAAATATGAAATAAGAATTTCTCTAAAATCTCCACTTTCTCAATTTTCATGAATTTTGCCTAATGTGTGTCTTTCAAAACCCACAAAATGCCAGTATTTATAGGCAATTTGGCAAGTAAGAAGTGGATTACATGGAACTAAAAATGAGTATTTACAAGACATATGACTATATATATGGAGTGTAAAGGGAGTGATATTTGGCTTTTTGACACTAAGAATGGGTATCTATTTTACATATAATGATATTTATAATATTCCCCTTTAGATACCCATTATATATATATATGAAATATGTCTTGTTAAAACCTTACTAGAAAAAAACCCATTGGGAAAAAAATCCTAGTGAAGGAAAAATAGTATATATTTCATATAATCTAATTCTCTTAAAAAAAATATATATATAGTATATTTACTCCTCTTAAAATATCTGAGTCATTGCATTCCAATATTGTGCACCAATTTCTTAAAGGTTACGGTTGGTAATGATTTTGTAAATAAGTCTGCTAAGTTATCCTTCGAAAAATTTGTTGTACAGTTATTTTCTTTAAGATCATGAGTGTAGAAAAGCTTTAGTGAAATATGTTTTGTTCTATCTCCTTTAATATATCCTCATTTGATTTGGGATATACATGTTGTGTCGTCTTCATATAATATCATTGGAAGATTTTTACTAGAAGACAAACCACATGTTCCACGAATGTGCTGAGTAATTGATCTTAGTCATACATATTCTTGACTAGCCTTGTGAATTGCAATAATTTCAACATGATTTAAGGAAGTAACTCTAATGGTCTGTTTCACTAACCGCCACGATACAACAGTTCATCCACATTTAAATAGATAACTTGTTTGAGATATAGCTTTGTGTGGATCAAACAAATATCCATAATCTGCATAACCAACCATATCAAAATTCGATTTATTTGAATAAAACAAACCCATATCAATCGTTCATCAGAGATAACGGAGTATATGCTTAATTATATTCCAATGTACCTTTGTTGGAGAAGAACTATATCTTGCTAATAAATTTACTGAAAATGCAATATTTGGCCTTGTATTATTAGCAAGATACATAAGTGCATCAATTGCACAAAATATGGTACTTTAGGATCAAGAAGTTCTTCATTATCATCTTGAGGCCGAAATATATCTTTCTTCACATCTAGCGAACTAACTTCCATTGGAATGTTCGATAGATGTGCTTTGTCCATATAGAACCTTTTAAAAAATTTTCATGTATAAGTTGATTGATGAACAAATATATCATCTACTAAATGCTCAATTTGCAATAAGGCAAAATTTTATTTTTCCGAGATCTTTCATCTCAAAATTTTTCTTAAGATATTCTATTACCTTTGAAAGCTCTTCAGAAGTTTCAATTATATTTAAATCATCAATATATACAGTTATATAGCAAACCATGACTGTGATTTCTTTATGGATATATTGGGTTGTTTTAATATCCTTCTTTCAACAACTATCCACTCAAGTGATTGTACCACATTCGTCCTGATTGTTTCAATCCATATAATAATCTTTGTAAATTTATTGAATACAATTCTCGGGAATTTGATTTATATGTTTCAGGTACCTTAAATCCTTTTGGGATTCTCATATAAATATCATTAGCAAGAGATTCATATAAATATGTTCTGACTACATCCATAAGATGCATGTCCAGATTTTCATATATAGCCAGACCAATTAAATATCTTAATGTAATTGCATCCACCATCAGAGAATACGTCTCCACATAATCAATACTTGGTCTTTGTGAAAAACCTCGTGCAACTAGTTTTGCTTTATATCTTGTGACCACATTATTTTTATTTCTTTTCTCCACAAATATCCATTTGTATCCCACAGGTTTGGCACCTTCTGGTGTTTGGACTATTGGTCCGAAAACTTAATGTCTTGAAAGTGAGTTTAATCTTGCCTCGATTGCTTCTTTCCAGCGAAGCCAATCTTTTCTATGTCGACATTCTTCAATAGATTTTGGTTTAGGATCCTCACTTCCATATATAATATCAATAGCAATATTATATGCAAAAATGTGGTCAATGAAGGAACTCTAATTACAGAGGACCTTTGAGCGGAAGCGGATCGTCCAAACTCCATTGTGAATGAACACATACATTTACAGTCATATAGAACAGATTATGCATTATAAACTAAATTACAACTTGCTTTGAATATAAAAACAAAGGATTAAGAGGTTGTACCTTTGAAGAACCCTTATTCAAGTATAATCCTTCAATCGTTCACCAATGCGTCGAATAACACAAACACAACAAACAACTCGATCTCCCTCGAACAAGTAGCAACTCGATTCTCGAACTAATCGGACACTACTACAAGATTACCTTGGTATTCTCAGTGTGAGAATCCATGAGTGGTGGCCTCTGGCTTATTTTGGTTAGAGGGAGTTTAGTGTGAAGGAGGAGAACGATTGAGTAAACGATAATAGTATCATATAAAAGATGAAGTCTATCACATAGACTAGATACTCGATCGTTTAGGCTCTCGAGTGATCGTGTAGTAATACTCTCTTGCTCGATTGCTTATTATGTCAGTCGTGTGAGATTTTGAAATCCAATTTCATTTTGTCTCAAATTTGCTATAGAATCGTATAACTATCCATTAAGGGTGGTTATGGAGAAAAAGAAATTAATTATCATAATTAATAATTATAAATAAATATGATAACTAACTTATCATATTATATTTATAACTTATAATTTTAATATTGCATCATATATAATATATAAACCATAGTTCTTGTTCTTTATTTATGACATTTAATATAAATCATATCTATATTAAACTTAATGACTATGAATCTTATTCATAGAAAATATATTTGAATCATATTCAAATATTGATCCTCCAATCAAATAATAATATATCAAATACACTATATCAATTATATCATATATAATTGAATTAATTTAATTATATCATATACAATCAAATTTCCTCTTGTTAATTTGAACATTTCAAATTAACCCAAAAACTGATTCTCAACTTGAATCCATTGAGCTACCAAGGGGACCTTTATGGACCTGTAACTTGAAGCTCCAACGGTACGTGAAAAATTGACTAAACTCTTTAATCACATTATCCACCAGTCGTTAAATTTCCGGGCACTCCACTAAAGACCGACACCTGCACTCTTCGCACTACATATATATTTAATGTGTCCATTGGATATAACCAATCAATAGTACGATGACCCTTCACAAATTGCTCATAAGTATAGCTGGGCCAAATTACCGTTTTGCCCCTATAGTTACATTTAACTCCTTAAGTACCACTAATCTCTCTAATGAACAATAGATCATAGTCCCACTATGATTAAACTCCTCTCGGAATCAAGAGAGGATGTAGCGCCACATTGTTCAGGACCCGGAATCAGCCCTTAAGGGAGCAATTTATCTACTTACCCCTGCTTCGGGGAAGGAGTGAATTCCATCTTGTGTAGTTGAGTTCCCAGCTCCCCAATTAGATGAATCCCTAAAATGGTAGGCTTTAAGTTGACGATCTGGCCACTCTCACCCATGTAAATCAAGGGACCACCCTCATAGGCAGAAGTTCACAACTCACTTAGGATTAAGGTCATGTTACCTATGGTCATCCTAGTGAAATGAAAGTCTCAATTATGAACGGCGTTATATAATGAGACTAAACATTTCGTGGTCTGGTCTTATACAAACTCCTTTGTATAGAATATCCTTGCTCGCATGTCTAAAACATGAATGATCAGGATCAGATTATTTGTAGCACTTTACAACATTTGTAATACCTACAAAGCAGGCCATACTCGTAGTGTCACCAGGATAAGGTATCCAACCTTATCCATATACTATAGACCATTTAGGTTATCACTTAAAACACGATCCACTTGTATGTCTCCACATACATGTTTAAGTTACAATGATAACCATGAATTTTAGTTTATTGGTTTGTGGTTAATGCAACTAAAATATAAAATATTTTATAGACTAAAGTGAATAAAATATCATATATTATAAATCAAAGAATGTTTGTTCATACAGGTATTTACAAACTACAGGACGTTACGAGATTTAGAGCATTAACCCCAACAATCAATAACTACGTGTGTCGGTGGAGTACACTACAAGAATTTTAGTTTTTCTCGACGAAACTATTTTCGATGCAGAAAAAAGCATCGGGAGAGCTCATTTTTCCCGACGTTATTTCGTGGCATAAGGAGAAAAATAAATCCTGACAAAAAACTGACTAGCTTGGGATAAATCGACTATCTCGATGATTTTTTCTTTGACCGTCGATATGAGAGAAAAGATTTATTGGCCTCTCCCAACACTAACATTAAGGCATCGGGAGATAGTGTCTATCCTGATGGTATAGACGAGGCGTCGAGTTTTAAAGAAAGGTTGCAAAATTTTAATTAGAGTTATCCTGACGATATTTAAATCGACCGTTAGGAGAATGTACGTATCCCGAGGTTTTACGAGCGTCGAGAGAGGGTTAAATTCAAAAATAAAATTGAAAACTTTTTATTAGCGTTATTCCGATGGTGGGTGAAAAAACCATCGAGAAAAGATATTTCGCCCCACGTTTATAGAAGCGTTTGGAATTGGTGAATTTAAATAATAAAGTTATCAAAATTGATTAAACTTATTCCGACGGTATGTTAAACAACCGTCGAGATAATGTATTTCATCCGAAAATGTATTGGGAGAGGGTCAATTTGAAAAGTTTGGGGAATTTTTAGTAAAGTTATACTGACGGTATTCGAAATGACTGTCAGGAGAGCCTATTTATGCCAACAGTTATATGATCATCGAGAGAGGGTAACTTAAAAAAAAAAGGTTTGGAAATTTTTATTAGAGTTATCCTGACGATGGCCCAAACGATTGTTGGGAGAAGGCACTTACTCCGATGATCGTCCAAATGATCCTCTTCATAAAATTCACACTGTGAGATTTGTGCAATGCTTCTATACCTCGATTGTTCCATTCGGAAAGTGTTTGCATGAGTCAAGATCAAGGTGAATGGGGGGAAATATTTGATAGTAAGTGGGTGAAGGATATGTGTCAACGTGTCCTGCGGTCTCTTCCATTAGTTTGGACCGTGAGATTCCTATGTTGCACCTGCTGTCGTTTTTAGGCGGAACTAGCTAGTTGTTAACCGCGACGATCCCTTCGGAGGGTTCAACATAAGATTTGGAACAACTCAAACTCCACAAATGATAGAATTACTAAGTGTTAGTAATTTCTGACCGAAAACGGTAACTAAATGACTATGGGAATAAGAGTTACTATGGAGATAATATTTAGTCAAGAATGTCTTGTTTTAGTGAAAGAGTACTTGACTGCCCTTCGATAGCACTTATTCTGACTCATTAGAGTATCGTTGCAAATAAATAATGGTTTTTGGGTACTTATGTGTTGGGTTTAGTTGCGATTTACTAATAAGAATTTGTTTAAAATTTCAGCATGTCGAATTCTTCAAATTTACTCGCTTTCATTTTAATTAACTGTAATAATAATTCAACATGCAAATCAAAATTACCAACAAATGATGATTCAAAATTTGTTTTATCAGAGGACTGTCCTCTATCTCTCAACTTATCTAAAGTTGTGAACAATATAGATGAGAGTGCAAAAGTAGAACGACAAAGTAAATATGATTTACTTGTCATCGAAACATGCTTAGTGAAAAATGATAAAAAGACCTGGATAATAGATTTAGGTGCCACTAATCATATCTGTACTTTCTCTCAGGAAACTAGTTCCTGGAGACAGTTTACAAAAGGCGAAGTAATCTTTAAGGTAAGGACCAGAGATATGGAGTTATTTATAAGAGATAGATACATTTTACTTGAAAATGTTTATTACATTCCTTCTATGAAGAGAAATATAATATCATGTTTGCTGGAACAAAATTACAAAGTTTCTTTTGAAAATAATGAAGTGTTCATAACTTCAAAAGATATCGAAATTTGTTTTGCAAAACTAGAAAATAACCTGTACATGTTAAAACTGACTGAGGTAAAAGCCGTCTTAAACATAGAAATGTTTAAAACAACTTAAACTAGAAATAAGAAACGAAAAATTTCTCCAAATGCGTATCTTTGGCACTTGAGACTTAGTCACATAAATATCAATAGGATTGAGAGACTGGTTAAGAACGGTCATCTATCTAAATCAGTTAGAAGACAGTTCATTACCGTCATGTGAATCTTGTCTTGAGGGTAAAATGACTAAAAGATTTTTTTCTGGAAAAAATATTAGAGCCAAAGAACCTTTAGAGTTGGTACATTCAGACCTTTGCGGTCTGATGAATGTTAAAGCTAGAGGAGGGTATGAATACTTCATCAGCTTCGTTGATGATTATTCAAGGTATGACTATATTTACCTAATGCATCATAAGTTCGAAACACTTGAAAAGTTCAAGGAATTTAAGACTAAGGTTGAGAACCAATTAGGTAAAAAGCTTAAAACACTTCGACCAGATCGAGGTGGTGAGTACATGGACTTAAGATTCCAGGACTATTTGATAGGACATGGAATTCAGTCGCAACTTACAATACCTGGCACTCCTCAACAAAATATGTTGCAGAAAGGAGAAATAGAACATTGTTAGACATGGTTCGTTGTATGATGAGTTATGCTCCGTTGCCAAGTTCTTTTTGAGAATATGCACTTCATACTTCAATATATATTTTGAACATGGTTCCCTCGAAAAGTATTTCAGAAACACCTTACGAGCTATGGAGAGGACATAAAGGTAATTTACGTCCCTTCAGGATCTAGGGATGTGTAACGCGTTCAGGATGTATGATATTAAGTGCTCATAATGATGCTATACTACTTATAGTTATGTGTTAATTTGGAATGTTCATGTAGTATGCTCTGCATTGTCACAAGTTTCCTTACGATGGAACCAAGTGTAATTCCATCGAAAGTTTCTCGGTGTGATCCGAGGTCGAACACAGGAAAATGGTGTCGGTTATTGCGGTATGTTCATAGTATATGCGACTAGGTTTTCAATTCTTTATAAAGGAGTTTGTACAGGTATGTAAATTGCAGTAAAATAAAGGAAAGCAGTAAAGATGCGATAAAACATAAAAATACAATAAACCTAAGCTAGATGTTACAAGATACAGACTTCATGTACAAGATGCTAGGATTAAGGCTGGCTGTGAAAGTTGTGCAAAGACGTGGGATGCAACGACAAGTCTTATGAACAGAATAGAAGGAGAAAGATAAGTATTACAAAAACGCAAGACCTTAATTGGATTGAAGGTACAAATATTGTTCCGCTCTTCTCTTGGCGTACATCTCTCAATGATCGACCATGTTCCCCACATGTTTGTGGTGAAATAGAGTCTAACGTAATGAACGCAAGGTTGCTTCCATGTCTGGAAGTACTACTCGCTTTAGTTAACGCACTATTTTGACCTTCTCTCGATAGATCGGAATGACATCTTCACTTTTTCTCTCACAGGTGAGGATGCTGTCTAGCATGCTTTAGCTAAACGTATTTTAAAACTTTAATACAGATTAAGTTCTTGGTGATTCATATTGCTCATCAAGAGATTAAGAAAACATCATGAAGAAAGTGACTAATGGGTGAACGGAAACAGACAGAAAATGGTAAATGGAATTTATCGAAACATTTAATATTTCTACTAAGCGTTTGATACATGATTTGTGAATGAAGAGATAAATAAAATATGGAATACAATGAAAGGGAGATAGAATAGATACAAACAAGTGCCAATGTCTGGGCACAGATTCGATGGAGATCTGCTTGCCGGATAAGAGGGTTTCGATGGCAGGAAGAGCTTCCCTTTCAGGCTTGCTCCATCGGTGGCAGGGGTCTCTGTACAGAGCTTCGATCGGGTATATGGTAGGTCGGACCTGAGATTCACCTCTCGGCCTTATCTTGTTCTCTTCCCGGATTTCTTCTCTTCAACACTCAACTCAGCCTTTTCTCTCTAAAATCTTACAGCACTTAGCCCTGTATCAAAATAACATCCTCTTCTCTGAAATCAATGGGGTATTTATAGGAGCAGATCTTTGACTTCGGCCTTGTGTTCCCCACTTGATGGTTATGGTAATTCCGCAAATGGAGGGATATTATTCCTTCTGTTATGAAATCAGACTATCAATTCTACATAACCGTTAGTTGTACACGTGTCTCAATCCCCCGCGTTGCTCAGTTGCATCTTTCAATCATATGTTCGCATGCGGTGTTTGTTTTTATTACCGCATGCGGTTGAAGCATAGCTCTGGACCGACTGTCGCATTGCGCCGTTTCTTTGGTAATCATCTCTTCATGGCTGATCGACGGGCGCAATTTGGCAGAGATGCGTTAATTAGTTTCTCATGAGCCTTGAGCGCAAGCAGTGACTTGGTCTCCTGCAAAACAGAGTAAAGTTTGGCTTGTCTTCCATCTTTTTGGCATTAGTGGGTGTAAGCGCAATCATTTATAATTATTGTCATACTAGGCTAATCTTCATACAATTGGCGCATAATTACTAACTTTTGGTTGCAATATCTAGATAAGGTGGCATAAATAACTTGTATTTCTACAAGTTATCAGGATGCTCAGCACATGTGTTGGTGCAAAATCCGAAGAAACTGGAACGTGGTTCAAAAGTATGCCTATTTGTAGGCTATCCTAAAGAGACAAAAGGTGGTTTCTTTTATGATTCTCAGGCGGATAAAGTACTTGTATGGATAAATGCAACTTTTCTAGAAGAAGACCACATTAAAAATCATCAACCTCGTAGTAGGCTAGTAATAAATAAAATGACTAGAGAAACTACAGATAAATCAGCAGAATTTGTTAGTCGATTAGGTCCATAACCAATAGTTGTTAATGAAATTGGTACTTCACATTCTTCTCAAGAGTTGAGAATGCCTCGAGGAGGGCTGTGCAACTCCTGACCGGTACATGGGTTTAACTGAAACTCAAGTCATCATACCAGATAATGGCCTAGAGGATCTATTAACTTTTAAACAAACATTGAAAGATGTGGATAAAGACCAGTGGATTAAAGCCATGGACCTTGAAATGAAATGAATATACTTCAATTCAGTCTGGGATCTTGTAAATCAACTAGAAGGGGTAAACTCATCAGCTGCAAGTAGATTTACAAGAAAAAATGGGACTAAACTGGTAAAGTACAGACCTATAAAGCTAGACTTGTGGCAGAAGGGTTCACTCAAAGAGAAAGGGTAGATTATGAAAAAACCTTCTCTCCGATAGCCATGATAAAGTCTATTAGAATACTCTTGTCCATAGCTGCATTTTATGATTATGAAATCTGGAAAATGGATATCAAGATAGCCTTTCTGAATATCTATCTTGAAGAGAGTTTCAATATGTCTCAAATAGAAGGTTTTATAGAACAGGGTCAAGAGCAAAAAATTTGCAAGCTTAATAGATCCATTTATGGATTGAAACAAGCATCTCAATCCTGGAATATGAGATTTGATACTGTGATCAAATTTTATGGCTTTGAACAAAATGTTGATGAACCTTGTGTTTACAATAAGATTGTCAACAAAACTATAGCTTTTTTGGTTTTGCATGTTGATGATATTCTACTCATAGGAAATGAGGTAGAATTTTTGGCTAACGTCAAGAGATGGCTTGCTACGCAATTCCAAATGAAGGATTTAGGAGAATCGCAATATATTCTTGGGATCCAAATAGTTCGTGATGGGAAAACCAAAGAAGGTTCCCATAACGGAATGCGGGGATCGGTCCAAATTTTCGTTTTTCACAAAATTTACAAGAATTACAGAATTTAAAAGGAGGATTAAGCATTAAAATTTAATCTACGACATGCTTTTCTAATTAGATAGATGGGAAAAGAAAGATCTTACCTGTGAAGAAAGATTCTTCAAGAATTCCCTCGAACGGATCTCTTCTTCCAAAAGGGACACCACCAAACAGAGCCTCCTATATTCTCTTTAGGGTTTGAGAATGGTAGGAGGTGTGAGTTATGCCTTAGGATTTTGGAAGAGGGAAGGAGATAGAGAGGAAGAGAGGGACTTTTTCTTCTCTGTGAGTTTTTTTCCAGAGAGAACTATTTTTTTAGTGTTTTATGGAGGAAGATGAATGAGAGCATTCATCTTCCTCACATCACATAAAGGATGAGAGATCAGGGGAGAAGGAGTTGTAACTCCCTCCCTTTAATTAAAATTAATTTAAAAATAAAATAAATTAATATCTATCTATCTATATATCTATCTATATATATATATATACACACTATATGCTATATCAAATATAACATATAGCTTATAGTTTTATATTGCATCAAATACAACATTACCTGTAGTTTTAATTTCTTTCAATAATACATAACGTTTAATATAAATCACATTTATATTAAATTCAACTATATGAATCTCATTCATATAATTAATATTTGAATCGCATCCAAATATTTAATTCCTCTCAACTTATTTATGGTATTTAATATAAATCATATTTATATTAAATTAACTACCTGAGTCTCATTCATATAATTAGTATCTGAATCATATTCAAATTCCTCTCATATTACCTTATATTATAATGTATCAAATACATTTATTATATCACATATATAATTAATTATATCATATATAACTAATTCCCTCAATTAATTTGAACATTTCAAATTAATCCAAAAATAATTCTCAATAAATCCTTGTTGAGCTACAGAGGGGACCGTATGGATCTATAGATTGAAGCTCAAAAGGTACTTGGATAATTAATTAAAATCTTTAATTAAATTACCCAGCATCCATTTAACTATCGGTCATTCCACTAAAGACCGACAACTGCACTCTTTGCACTACAGATAAATTTATATGTCCATTGAATATAATCAATCAACAGTGCAATGACCCTTCACGATTTGCTCGTAAGTACAGTTTGGCCAAAATTACCGTTTTGCCCCTGTAATTACATCTAATTCCTAAAGTACCACTGATTCCTCTAACGAACAATAAGTCATAGTTCAACTATGACCAAGTCCCTATCGGGCCAGGAGAGGGTGTGGCTACTTTGTTCAAGCTCCAGAATCATCACTTAAGGGAGAAATTTTTCTACTTGTCTCGATATCCGAAAAGGAGTGAATTCTATCTTGTGTAGCTGTGTTCCCAGCTCCCCAGTCAGATGAATCCCCAAAATGGTAGGCTTATTGAGTTGGTAATCTGATCACTCTCACCCATTCAAATCAAAGGATCACCTTCATAAGTAGGAGTTCACAAGTCACTCAGGATTCAGGTCATGTCACCTACGATCATCCTAGTGAAATGTATGTCTCCATTATTAACGACGTTATATAATGAGACAAATCATTTCGTGGTCTGGTCTTTTACAAACTCTTTGTATAGGATACCCCCACTCACATGTCTCTACATGAATGATCAGGATTAGATCATTTGTAGCACTTTACAACACTTGTAACACCTACAAAGCGGGCCGTTTTCGTAGTGTCACCAGAATAAGGTACCCAACATTATCCATCTACTACAGACCGTTTAGGTTATTATTTAAACAAGATCCACTTATATGTCTTTACATACTTGTTTAAATTACATAAAATAACCTAGGATCTTAGTTTATTGGATTGAGTATATACTCATAAAATAACACTTATTTTATAACAATATGTTTATACAAAGTTTACAAACTACGAGATTACAAGAGATTTAAAACACCAATCCCAACAATCTCCCACTTGTTCTAAAGCTTAGGGAGCGTCAGCTGATTATTCCGCTAAGTCAGTAAAGCCGGAAAAGCCTTGCCTAATTTACAATACAAATAAATTATAAAATTATAACAAACTATGGCATACACTATACCCTAGTTATATCTCTTACTTACCCTAAACAATATGTCGTATATCTCGTAGACCCAGACTTTCTAGATGACCCTCGAAACTTTAGCCATGAGAGTCTTTGTAAACAGATCAGTAACGTTGTGCTCTGAAGCAATCTTAATTACAGTCACGTCACCTTGATGCACAATCTTCCGGATCAAATGATATTTTCGCTCTATGTGCTTGCCTCTTTGGTGACTCCTAAGTTCCTTAGAATTGCCACATCACCACTGTTATCACAATAAAGTGTGATGGGCAAAGACATATTTGGAACAACTTCCAAATCAGTAAGGAACTTCTTAAGCAATACAACCTCTTTAGCAGCTTCACAAGAAGCTATGTATCCAGCTTCCATAGTGAAGTCTCCGATGCATCCTTGCTTGATGCTTCACCATACTATAACTCTTTCATTCAGAGTAAACACTGACCCTGATGTGGATTTCCGAGAATTCCCATCAGTCTAAAAATCAGAATCTGTGTATCTTGTAAGGATAAAATCCTTATCTCCATACACACGCATATAGTCTCTCATTCTCCGAAGATACTTGAGGATCGTTTTAATCATCGTCCAGTGATCTAATCCTGGATTGGATTGATATCGACTGACAATTCCTGCTGCATAGCAAATGTCAAGTCTAGTACATAACATTGCATACATAAGGCTGCCAACAACCGATGTATATGGAATTCATCTCATTTCCTCAACCTTTTGAGAAGTCTTAGGGCACTGTTCCTTAGACAATACAATTCCATAATTGAATGGTAATAAACCCTTCTTGGAATTGTGCATTGAAGATCTGACAAGCATCTTGTCAATATATGATGCCTAAGACAAGGCCAACCTTTTGTTCTTACGATCCTTGATAATCTGGATCCCTAGAACAAACTGCGCCTCTCCCAAATCTTTCATTTGGAATTGGTCGACTAGCCATTTCTTTACATCATTCAGTAAACCTACGATCATTCCCTATGAGTAGGATATCATCCATATATAGTACGAGGAAAGCTACTGAGCTGTTGATGTTTTTCTTGTAAACACAAGACTCATCAAAATTCTGATCAAAGCCATAAGATTTGATCGTAGCATCAAATCTTATATTCCAAAGATCGAGATGCTTGTTTCAGTCCTTAAATGGACCAATTAAGCTTGCAAACCTTTTACTCTTGATCTTGCTCAATGAATCCTTCTGGTTGATTCATGTAGATGGTCTTTTCAAGATTACCATTAAAAAAGGCAGTCTTGACATCCATTTGCCATATTTCATAGTCATAATATGTGGCTATGGACAAGAGAATCCTGATAGACTTTAACATAACAACAGGTGAGAAAGTTTTTTCATAGTCCACTCCCTCAACCTAGGTATAACCATTTTCCACAAGTCTAGCTTTAAAGATCTGTACCTTTCCATCTACACCTCTTTTCCTCTTGTAGATCCATTTGCAACCTATAGGTTTTACCCCATTAGGTTGATCTACAAGCTCCCAAACAGAATTGAAGTATAGACTCCATTTCTTGATTCATGGCTTTAATCCATTTATCCTTGTCAACATCTTCCATTGCTTATTTATAAGACAATGGATCTTTAACTCCATCACCAGTTATAAAATTTTAGGCTTCTGTTAAATCCATGTAGCTTACATGTGGGTTTATAACCCTCCCACTACGTCGAGGCAATCCCAACTCTTGAGATGGATGATTAGATGAATTGACATCAGCAACTCTTGTTGATGTATCAGCCCCTTTAATAACTCTTGCTGAAGTCTCAGTAGATTTATTAGAAATTTCAGTTAAAATTTTTTTGCTTAATGGCTTATGATCCCTCATGGGGTCTTCTTCCAATAAGGTAGCTTTTATCGATACAAACACTTTATTCTCACTTTGATCATAAAAGTATCCACCTCTTGTTTCCTTAGGATAGCCTACAAATAGACACACTGTTGAACGATCCAACTTTTTGGGGTTTGCCATTAGCACATGGGCAGGACATCCACAAATTTTGAAGTGGCATAAAATACCTTTATGACCTCTCCATAACTCAAAAGGTGTTTCAGAAACACTTTTTGAGGGAATGTTATTCAAAATATAAACTGCAGTCTTTATTGCATATCCCCAAAATGAGTCAAGAATATGAGCATAGCTCATCATAGACCGAACCATGTCCAACAGGGTTCTGTTTTTCCTTTATGATACACCATTTGTTTGAGGTGTACCTGGGGCTGAGAATTGGGACGTGATTCCATGTTCTATCATATAGTTTTGGAATCTTAAGTCCATATACTCTCTACCATGATTAGATGTTAGTGTTTTTCTCCTTTTACCTAAAAGGTTTTCAACTTCAGTCTTATACTCCTTGAACTTTTCAAGAGCTTCAGACTCATGTTGCATTAGGTATAAATGCCCAAATCTAGAATATTCTTCTTTGAAAGAGATGAAATATTCATACTCTCCTCGGGCTCTTACATTCATCGGACCACAGAGGTCTGAATGTATAAGTTCTAAGATTTCTTTGGGTCTATAACATTTTCCAGTAAAAGGTCGCTTTGTCATTTTGCCTTCAAGACATGACTCATATACAGGTAAAATGTTTTCTTCTAACCATTTAGAAGTCCACTTTTGACCAATTTCTCAATCCTATTGAGATTGATGTGACCTAACCTTAGATGCCAAAGGTGGGCATTTTCTTAAGGAGAAATTCTCGATCTTTTTACAGTTGTTGCCGTTTTGAACATTTCGGTATTTAACACGACTTTTGTAACTAATGGCCTTGGTAAATATGGCCAATCTCTTACTTAAAGAAAAATTGACAAGTTATTTTGCATTGCCATTCTTGAAAACAAACACTTATTTTCAGTGAAGGATAATTAGACAGGAAACAGAAATTAAGTTCCTTT
The DNA here is from genome assembly GCF_009727055.1 of Benincasa hispida. Lineage (NCBI taxonomy): Eukaryota > Viridiplantae > Streptophyta > Magnoliopsida > Cucurbitales > Cucurbitaceae > Benincasa > Benincasa hispida. The sequence goes on from NC_052354.1 coordinate 9,616,760, forward strand.
TGATATGAGGAACTACATATACGTTATCTAATAACATATATTGTTTCTTGTCTAAAAATAACTTAAGCCTGCCTACAACAACGGCTGAAATGGCCTCACCAGTACCAACTCTGAAAGTCATCTCTCTAGCTACTAATTTTTTCCAAGAATTAAATCCTTGATGGGAAGAACATACATGGTTAGTAGCTCCTGAATCAACTATCTAGGAAGAATCATCCTTATCTACTAAGTACGTCTCCAAGACAAATAAATCAAATTTATTTTCTTTGGAGTTCTTTATTTTCTGGAGAGTAGTGAGATCAGTTCCACAACCCAAATTATAAACTCCAAGTTTCATCTCAGAGGACAGTCCTTGTTGATTAACTTTATCAGAGTTAACAACTATTTCTTTCTCTGTTTGTCCCTTGACATTCAATATGGACTGGAGTTTATCTTGGGAGCTGACATTACTGGTGCTATTGTCATCAACTCTGATTTGTTTGAATTGTAAGAACTTTCACTTAAACAATTTTTGTGTTGATTGCATGATCACAGTGACCATGCTCTCTAAACTTTTGGCTAATGCATTAGGTATGCTTGCCAAAATGTGGACTCGAGCCATAGAATTAGCCTTTGTCCACATTTCGTATGAATCACAAACATTTTGTGTTACATCAGGGGTTGGGACTTGAAGACAATCCTCAATCATGATAATGTCGAGGTTGTTTACCACGAAATATGTTTTAAGGGATTCTTTCTATGTCGTGTAAGTAAAATCGGTCAAACTAGAAAAGGAAACTAATGGAAAACTACTGTTTAGCATTTTTACTGAAAATAAACAAATTGATCTACATTAAATTTTAGCGTAACTCTAAAAACATCCATTCAGGTTTAACCAACCTAAATGAACCCCAATTACATCTATTTTTTCAATGACGCTTCAGTGATTTAGGACGAAAGCTATCAGTTGTCCTTTCACTGAATTGAGACACTCTCAACCAATCATTACACCAGAATAACTCTTATTCCTATAACAATCGATCATCATTTATTTGGTTAAGAAATCATTAACTTGCTTAATAATTTTCTGTAAGTGTGACCATCCATTTTAGACCCCAGAGTTCTGCCCCAATGAACCAACCGAAGGGAAAAACTAAAGTGATCCTATCCATTTCTAGAGTTTTCTTTGATGTTGATCTAATGCACAAACCATCTATAGGGGGATGCTTCTAGGGCGCCTTGAGCCCGTGTAAGAAGATCTCATGGTGTAAACCAATGAAAGAGATCGTGGGACATGTTGATACACATCTCTCTCCCACTTACTATAAATATTCTCTCAATTCACCTTGATATTGAGTGCAAACACTATCCGAAGGGGCACGCTCCCAGGGCGCCTCAAGGTCAAGCATGAGTCTCACGGTGTGAATATTAAAAGAGAAACGTGAGAGGAAAATTTGACATATCATATACATCTTTTCCTCCCACTGAGTATTTTAACAACCTAGAGTTTAATTAACTTAGAAAAAATACGATTAATTATTTTTACTAAGTGACCGTTTAAGTTTGCCCAAAAGTAAGACTTACTTTAGAAAGTTAAACAATTTTGATTAATTTTTGTTAAACACTTTAACAAATGTTAATCAACAATTACATGCTTGCAGTAAATCTATCTAATTCACCTTTCCAGGTAGGTTCCCAAGTAGGAGTGCGACGTTTCTGTCATCTTAAGTACCCCAACCTATACAGAACCCGCCTCAGACAAAAGGTCCCTTATAGATATGTTTGCCACAAATTTAATCTTTTATTGAAATTGCTCGACATACTTTATAAAATTATAACGTTTATAAGATTACCTAAAGTAATGTCATGCATCATGCAATGCTCATTTCATTACTACATATACATAACACTTATATATAACAAAGTAATGAAATTAAATAACATACATTACATGCATACATTCAAACTATATATTATAACGATTATAATATAAATGATGGATGACTATATTATTTATGCATGCAAGCATATAGTATAACACTTATATTATATGATGCATGAACATGCTATAAAACTAAATCATGCATATACATATATTATAATACTTATAATATAAATGATGCATGAAATTAAATGCATAACCTATAGTGGGTTTTAATTCTATATGACATACAATATGATATATAAATAATTAAAATCATACATCATATGTATAATTAAATAAAAAAGGAATATTGGACCAAAATTGGCATCCTAAGTATTAATTGAATTAATATAACAATTATATTAATTGAATTAATGAAAATACAATAAATATTTAATTATTACAAATTAATAATTAAATAAAAAGAAAAAACTGCAAAGAAGCTACTGAGAAGACTCAAACCCGTGATCTGGTGGAATCCAAACGCACGCATTGGTCATTCGAAGCATCAAAATGCTTTGATGCTAATATTGTGATGTTGGCTTTTATGTTGTCGCAGCGTTGCAATGCTGTGACAGGAGCGTCGAGACGCTGCGCGGCAGAAAGTCTGCTCTGTTTCGTCCGTTTATTCGATTTGCTCCGTTTTTGCTCCAAAAATTCATCGATTTCAAGCCGGAGCTCCATCACAAATGACACGGAAAATTACAGGCTCGACTACATGAAATTAAATGCCCAAAACATTGGGCAATTACAACGTTTAACAACTTTAAAGCAGTAAATTCTAGCTAATTTCGAAAACATCCAATACGCAAAACCCATACATTCATAATGCAATATGCACCCACCAAAACTGTAATTAAAATTTTGGAATAACAAAAAAAATTGGGATCCAAAACCTGGCTCTGATACCAATTGAAGGGAAAACCAACGAAGGTTCCCACAGCGGAATAAGGGGATCGATCCTAGTTTTCGTTTTTCACTGATTTACAAGACATACAAAATTAAAAGAGAAGGATTGTGAATTAAAATTTAACCTACTGAAGGAATACACAAGCATGGAACGGAAACAAACAGAATCAATAAGCACTCTACTTACATTTAATTTGAGTTATAAAGCATGCATATTCAAGTGGGTTTCAAGTTACATACCTTTTGTGATGAAATCTTCAAATCCAAGCTACTCCTCACTCCAATTCCGCTCTAAATCAGTCCATGAACCACCAAGAGGTCTTCTCTACTATTCTCAGCCTTGAATTTGAGTGGTGGAAGAGTGAATTTGATTAGTGAATTTCTGGGTTTGAAGAGGAAGAAGAAGATGATGCAGAAACTGATTTCCAACATTAAACTCTCTGTACATTCTTTTCAAATTTAAGCAAATTTGACTTGTTTTATTCCCAAAAAACATGCAGTCAACATCAACAAATTCATGGCCAACAACTGCTTTCTCAATTTAGTGAAAATCAGTGTGTAAATTTGAATAACCATGAGGGTTATACCTCATGCTAGAGATGTTTGTGGGAAAAACCAATCAAACATGATTTTTCAAATTTCTAAATTTTCAATTAATTCTTTTAATTAATTCTAAAATTAATCAAAAATTGATTTAATTAGTTCTCAATTAATCAAATCTAAAATTACAAAATCCAATTTCTTAAATTGAATTTAAAATTTAAAATTAATTTGATTTTTAATTAATTAAATATCAAATATCATATTAATCACATACTAAATTTTAAACATGAATATTATTCATGTAGTTGGTATTTAAATCAACATTTAAATATTATACACTAGTATACGGGTGAATTCCCATCTTTTCTTTTCTAGTTGATATTGTAATGCATGACATGGATGAATAAAATATTTGCTTTTCCCTTATGTCATCATGGAAAATCCAATTTTCTAAGGCATGATTACGACTACGTGAATGCATGATTAATAGATACCTAATTTTAGCAAATAAACCATCATGGAAATAAAAAATAATGCTTTAAAAAAGAACACTAGATATCAAACATCTGACTCCATGGAAACCATCCTACTTGTAAACAAGGTAAAAGTTTGAGAGGCTAAGATAAAACCCACTCCATGATTGAAAAGAAAAGGTTGAGTTTGCACCAAAAGCCTTCTCATAGGAGAAACTGTTGGAACGCATTACAATAGGTCCCAAGTCATATATAGTAAAAATTTAGTGATATAGAGATCAAAAAATTCAACTTTTCACAATCCAAGGGGAAGGATGTCTTAACCATACAGGTCAGAGTTGCTACTCATAATTCATTCGATACTTTTTATGAATGTAAAAGATAGCTATTCTTCATATCTCAAAAGAAATGTATTCATAAAGGATCTCTCCTCAGAAGAGGATGACGCGCATTCTTCTTCACACTTATTCCCTTGAAAAGAGACGATTCAATAAAAGACTATTATGTTTTCAGACGACAAGGAAGATACTCAGGTAAGGGCAGGGATTGTAGCTAAGACTGTCTCGACTCCTTTCCTTGCTCAATGGCTTTTCCATCAACAGCAGCCGAAATAAAGGAAGGAAGAAAGGGACCATCTTGGCCCTAGGAAAGGAATGCTCTTGACTACNAAGGAAGATACTCAGGTAAGGGCAGGGATTGTAGCTAAGACTGTCTCGACTCCTTTCCTTGCTCAATGGCTTTTCCATCAACAACAGCCAAAATAAGGGAAGGAAGAAAGAGACCATATTGGCCCTAGGAAAGGAATGCTCTTGACTACCATTGCTATGGGTAGTGAGGTCATGTATACTCATGGGATGGATTTTTTTTTTTGGTGTAATGCTTCAATTCCATTGCATCCAAATCAATCAACGATCTAAGTCGTGTTAGGACTCTTATAGACGAGATCTATTCTCTTAGCTCGGTATACTCATGGTAAGAAAATCTGGGTACTGGAAACATCCCCGAGTTTGGGAATTTTCAATTTGGGTGACAGTATTCTGCCTAAAGAGTAGACACAGGATAATTAAGAGTATAAGCTTGATCCGTCTTCACTTTCACAATTTCTTAAGTTAGACCTAAAATAGATCATTATATTGAATATAATTATGCAAGCCCTAATTTGAATTTGAACTAATTCAAACTCAAAAATCCTAATTTCAATTTGAAAATTTTCAAATTTAAATTCAATTTTAACAATTCAAATTGATATCATTCCAAATTCACTCAATTTAATAATGTAAGGTGTTCATGTTTTACGAGCTAGTAGAGAGACCTTATGGACCTACAGATCATGAGCTCCAACGATTAAGATTAATTGGCTAAAACTCTTTAGACCAAATTAATCGGTATTCGTTAACTATCAAGTTACACCGCTATAGCTCGATAGTTGCACTCTTCTCACTTTAGATACATTTGATTCCACGTGATTTAACCATAACTAGTAAGTCGATCCTTCACAGGTTGTTCGTAATAACGGCTGAGTCAATATGTTGTTTTACCCCCAATATTACGTCTTGTTCCTTAAGTTTTTACTGATCGTCTAATGTATAATTGTTTTATGATCTAATCACTAAATCGGATCCCTCTCGGGCCAGTGAGAGGGTGGGGCCCCTTGTTCAAGATCTAGAATCAGTAGTTAAGAGAACAACTTTTCTCCTATCCTTGAATCGGGTAGGCGTGAATTCCATATTTCACCCTATGTCCCCAGCTATTTACCCGGACTTACCCTGAAATGAGAGGCTTATTGAGTTGGCATTGTTGAGCCAACCCTCATTCATGCAAATCTAAGGATAACCTCGAATAAACAGGAGTTCATAGTTAGCTCAGGATTAAGATTGAGTTACCTAAGTCATCTAAGCGAAATAGTTAGTCTTAAACAGTAAACAACAATATAAAGTAAGAGTGACTTATTTCTTGTTCCTATCTTATGCAAACTCATTGTATAGGACGCCCCCACTCCTCATGTCAATACATGAACGAATTTGGATCACTTCGTTTATAGTATCTTTACAACAACTTGTAACAACTTCAAAGTGGGCCGCATCCAATAGTGTTACTAGAATTAGGTACCTAACCTTAATAATATACTATAGACCGTGTTGGCTATTTACTCGAACTTGATCCATCTTTATGTCTCTACATAAAGTTCAAGTATTCATATAATAGCAATGGATCTTAGTTTATTGGATTTGGACTTTATGTATGCAATTTATAGATTTAATAACAACTTTATTGATATTAGAATATGTTTAATTTTTACAAACTGCAAGTTTTAGGACATAAAACCCAACACCTACAACATGTTTTTCTAATTAGATAGAAGGGAGAAAAAATATCTTATCTTTGAAGAACGATTCTTTAAGAATTCCCTCGAATGGATCTCTTCTTCCAAAAGAGACACCACCAAATAGAGCCTCTTGTATTCTTTTTAGGGCTTGAGAATGACAGGAGCTGTGGGCTCTACCTTAAGGTTTTGGAAGAGGGAAGGAGATAGAGAGAAAGAGAGAGATTTTTTATTTTCTGTGAGTTTTTTTCCAGAGAGAACTATTCCCTTAGTGTTTCATGGAGAAAGATGAATGAGAGCCATTCATCTTCCCCACATCACGTAATAGATGAGAGATCAGGGGGGAAGGAGTTGTAACTCTCTCCCTTTAATTAAAATTAATTTAAAAATAAATCAAATTGGTAGTATATATGTGTGTGTGTGTGTATATATATATATATATATACTATATGTTATATCAAATATAACATATAACATATAAGATATAGCTTATAGTTTTGTATTGCATCAAATACAACATATAACCTATACTTTTAATTTCTCTCAATAATACATGGCATTTAATATAAATCATATTTATATTAAATTTAATTACATAAATCTCATTCATATAATTAGTATTTGAATCATATTTAAATTTCTCTCATATTACCTTATATTATAATGTATCAAATACATTAATTATATCATATATAACTAATTTCCTCAATTAATTTAAACATTTCAAATTAATCCAAAAATAATTCTTAATTAAATCCCTGTTGAGCTATAAAGGGGGCCTTATGAACCTGTAGATTGAAGCTCCAACGGTACTTGGATAATTAATTAAACTCTTTCATTAAATTACTAGCATCCATTTAACTATCGGTCATTCCATTAAAGGCCGACAGTTGCACTCTTTGCACTACAGATAAATTTCTATGTCCATTGAATAATCAATTAACAGTGCAGTGACCCTTCACGATTTGCTCGTAAGTACAATTTGGCCAAAATTACCGTTTTGCTCCTGTAATTATATCTAATTCCTAAAGTACCACTGATTCCTCTAATGAACAATAAGTCATAGTTCAACTATGACCAAGTCCCTCTCGGGTCAGGGGAGGGTGTGACCACTATGTTCAAGCCCCGAAATCAGCACTTAAGGGAGCAATTTATCTACTTGCCCCGACATTGGGGAAGGAGTGAATTCCGTCTTATGTAGCTGTGTTCCTAGCTCCCCAACCAGACGAATCCCCAAAATGGTAGGCTTATTGAGTTGGAAATCTGGCCACTCTCACCCATACAAATCAAAGGACCGCCTTCATGAGCAGGAGTTCACAACTCACTCAGGATTCAAGTCATGTCACCTATTGATCATCCTAGTGAAATGTAAGTCTCTATTATTAATGGCATTATATAATGAGAAAAATCATTTCGTGGTCCGGTCTTATACAAAATTTTTGTATAGGATGCCCCCCTTACATGTCTCTACATGAATGATCATGATCAGATCATTTGTAGCATTTTACAACACTTGTAACACCTACAAAGCGGGCCGTATCTGTATTGTCACCAGGATAAGGTACCAAACCTTATCCATCTACTACAAACCATTTAGGTTATTATTTAAACAAGATCCACTTGTATGTCTCTACATACTTGTTTAAATTACATAAAATAACCTAGGAGCTTAGTTTATTGGATTGAGTATATGCTCATAAAATAACAATATGTTTATAAAAAGTTTACAAACTACGAGATTATTAAAGATTTAGGACATCAATCCCAAGAGTTCGGAACTGCAAGAATGAAATTTTAGCATTATCTCAGGCATCTTATATAGACAAGATGTTGTCTAGACATAACATGAAAAATTCCAAGAAAGGTATGTCACCATTCAGACATGGAATTCATCTATCTAAGGAATAATGTCCTAAGACACCTCAAGAGGTTGAGTTATGAAACAAATTCCATATGCATCAGCGGTAGGGAGTTTAATGTATGGATATTGTGCACTCGTCTCGATATATGCTATGCAGTTGGAATTGTCAACAGATTTCAGCCCAATCCAGGATATGATCATTGGACTGCCGTTAAAAATATTCTCAAGTATCTTCGGAGAACAAGGGACTATATGCTTGTGTATGGTGCTAAGTATATGATCCTTACTGGATACATTGATTCTGACTTCCAGACCGATGTGAATGCAAGAAAATTAACTTTGGGGTCAGTTTTCACTCTAAATGGAGAAGCAGTAGTCTGGAGGAGTATCAAACAAAGTTGTATTGCTAAGTCCACAATGGAAGCTGAGTATGTAGCTACAAGTGAAGCAGAAAAAGAAGCAGTATGGCTTAGAAAGTTCCTGACTGATTTGGAAGTAGTTCCAAATATGCACTTGTCGATCACTTCATATTGTGATAACAATGGAACGGTTGCTAACTCAAAGGAACCTAAAAGCCATAAACGTGAAAAATACATTGAGCGCAAGTACCATCTCATCAGAGAGATTGTACATAGAGGAGACGTGATCATCATGCAGATAGCTTCACAAGACAACTTGGCTGATCCATTTACAAAGGCCCTATCGGCTAAAGTGTTTGAGGGTCACCTAGTGGGAATAAGACCACTAGATAGTTAGCACTAGGGCAAGTAGAAGAAATAATGGGTATATGATGCCCTAGTTTATGTATTTATTCTCCCATTGAACTCAACATTGTATATATTTGTATATATTTATCCACTGGAGTTTTAGTCCAAGTGGGAGTTTGTTGGGTTGTATGTCCTAAAACTCGCAGTTTATAAAGTTAAAACATTTTCTATTTTTCAATAAAGATGTTATTTGACATTTATTCAATAAAGTTGTTGTTGAATACGTAAATTGCACTTGTAAAGACTAAATCCAATAAACAAAGCTCCATGGCTATTATACGAATACTTGAACTTTATGTAGAGACATAAAGATAGATCAAGTTCGAGTAAATAGCCAAAACGGTCTATAGTATATGAATAAGGTTGGGTACCTTATTCTAGTAATACTATTGGATGAGGCCCACTCTGTAGTTTTGGGATTGATGTCTTAATTCTCCCGGAGTCTCGTTGCTTTGTAAAGATACACATTGTTCAATGAATAAAATAAGTGTTATTTAATTCTGGCATTTACTCAAATCCAATAAACAAAGCTCCTTGATTATCTTATGTGAACTTAAGTATGTATATGTGATATACAAGTGGATCATGCCTTAAGTGATAACCTAAATAGATCTTTAGTATAAGGATTAAGGTGGGATACCTGATCCTGGTGACACTACGGATACGGCCTGCTTTGTAGAAGTTTGCAAGTGTTGTAAACTACTACAGATGGTTGATCCTGACCATTCATGTAGAGACATGCGAGCCGGGGTGTTCTATACAAAGAGTTTGTATGCAACCTGGACCACGAGATGACTAGACTCTGTATATAATGCCATTGATACTAGAGACTTACATCTCACCTAAACAACCATAAGTGACACGACCCCAATCCTGAGTGTTTTGGGAACTCTTGCCTTTGAGAGCGGTCCTTTGATTAGTATGGGTGAGAGTGGCCAGATTGCCAACTCAATATGCCTACCTTTTTAGAGACTTGTCTGATCTGGGAGTTGGGAACTCAATCCATAAGATGGAATTCACTTCTTTCCCGAAGCAGGGATAAGTAGAGAGATTTCTCCCTTAAGGGCTGATTCCGGGGCTTGAACATAATGGCCACAGCTTCTCTTTGGAAAAGAAGACTCAGTCATAGTAGGACTATGACTTATGTTCAATAGAGGGATCAGTGGTACTTAAGGAGACAGATGTAACTACAGGGGCATAATGGTTATTGGCCTAGCTGTACTTACGAGCGATCTATGAAGGGTTGTCGCACTGCTGATTGATTAAGATGGACACATAATATATCTGTGGTAAGGAGAGTTCAGCTGTCGGTCTTTAGTGGGAGTCTTGACAGTTAACGGATGATGGATCCCTTGACTAAAGAGTTTAGTCAATTATTTCATGTACCGTTAGAGCTTCGAGCTACAGGTCCATGAGGTCCCCTTGGTAGCTCAATGGATTCAGTTGAGGATCAGTTCTTTGATGTTGATTTGAAATATTCAAATTGACAAGAGGTATTTTGATTATATATGATATAATTAGTATGATGTGTAAGATACATCTAGTGGAGGATTGTATGTAAATGAGATTTACATTAAGTACAATGGAATAGAAAAAGAACTATGGTTTACATGTTTCATGAGATGAAATATTAAAACTATAGGTTATCATTTATATTTATAATAATATTAATTATTAGATAATTAATTCTTTTTCTTTTAAATAACCATATGAGTGGGTCGTTATTGAATTTATGGTAACCGTGAGTTTAAAAGAAAAATAGTTTTCCTAATTTTATGATGATTTACAAAAGATTTTTACAAACGACTGAAAAAGTTTTTTTGAGTTTTATCTTTCGCGCAAAAGAAACTCATAGAGTCGTCAAGTAAATACAGATTTACTAAATGACGATTGGGCTAGCTAAACGATCGTGAGTAGAGCTAAACGATCATGCAGAGTAAAGATTATCGATTGTGCAGTATGTACTAAACGATCGCATAGTTTTGCTAGACGATCGCGTGTAGAGTCTGTAGATGACAGACCGAGCTAAACGATGAGGTAAATGATCACATAGGTTTTGCTAGACGATCGCCTAGCTTTATCTAAATGATTGGAATCGACCTATACGATAGGTTTCCACCATCTCCCACTTGCCCAGTTGTGTACGCGATCGGTGTTTCCTCCTTCGTCTGCCTCATACCAAGTCCGAACAGATCCCACCCTCTAGATTCTCACACAATGAATACCAAGGTAACCTTTTTAGTGGTGTCAATTGAACTCGACACCGTCGAGGTTTTTTGGAGGCCGTTCGTGGTGCTGTGGAGGCCGTTCGTGTCGCTGAGGAGTTCGTGATCGAGGCACGTTGAGGAGTTCATGACGAGCACGAAGTGTTCGTGCTATGTTCGTGCTTTGTTTCGGTCGTGTAGATCGTGCATTCGAGATTGCTGATTGTTCGGGCGGTTGCACAACGGAGCGTGGAAATGCATCTGCAAATGTTCGTACACTTTTCCCTTTGAGCATTTATAGTTTTTCATGTTGTAATTTCTGTATGATTTGTATAACCGCTTGTTTGAAGTTGACTGTAAATGTATTGTTCATTCATGATTGTGATTTGGAATAATCTTTCTTCCGCTGCTCATGGAAATCTCGCTGCCGATTTCCTTCATGTAGTTGTTACAGTTTGTTGTAAGGTGCTACAAACGAAGTGATCCTGATTCGTTCATGTATTGACATGAGGAGTGGGGGCGTCCTATGCAATAAGTTTGCATAAGATCGGACTAAGAAATAAGTCACTCTTGCTTTATAACATTGTTTACTATTTAAGATTGACCATTTTGCATAGATGACCTACGTAATTCAATCTTAATACTGAGCTAACTATGAACTCCTATTTATTCGGGTTATTCTTAGATTTGTATAGGTAAGGGTTGGCTCAACAGCGTCGGCTCAATAAGTATCCCATTTTAGGGGTAAGACCGAGTGGATAGCTGGGGACATAGGGTGCAAGATGGAATTCACGCCTACCCGATTTAGGGATAAGAGAAAGATTGTTCTCTTAAGTACTGAATCCAGGTCTTGAACAAGGGACCCCACTCTCTCATTGGCCTGAGAGGGATTCAGTTTAGTAATTGGATCACAAATCAATTGTTCATTAGAGGATCAGTGAAATTTAAAGAGCAAGATGTATTTTCGGGGGTAAAACAACATTTGACCCAACCGTTATTACGAACCACCTATGAAGAGTCGATTTATTAATTATGGTTAAATCAAGTGGACACAAATATATCTATAGTGAGGAGAGTGCAACCATCGAGCTATAGTGTTGTGACTCAATAGTTAACGAATATTGATTAATTCGGTCTATAGTGTTTAGCTAGTTAATCTCAAATCGTTGGAGCTCATGATCTGTAGGTCCATAAGGTCCTTCTACTAGCTCGTACAATAAGAACACCTTAGATTAGTAAATTGAGTGAATTTGAAATGTTCAAATTGAATTTAGGGTTTTTAATTTGAAGTGTTCAAATTGCAATTAGGTTTTGAATAATTATATTTGATATAATTAAATGTTTAATTTATTGGAATTAAACAAAATTGGAGAGTTTATAATATTTAAATATTGATTTAAATATTAATTACATGAATAGGATCCATGTTTAAAATTAGGTGTTTGATTAATTTAATATTTGATATTAAATTATTATTTAATTAATTAAAATTTTCTAATCAATTAAAGCCAAATTAATTTTCAAATTTTCTTCAATTTGAGAAATTGATTTTTGAATTTTTGAATTTAATTAATTTTGAATGAATTAAAATCAAAATTGAAAATTAAATCAATTTAATTTTAGCATTAAATTGAGAGAGAGTGGAATTATCCAAGTTTGGATAATTTTGATGTGGTTACACATAATTAAAATACCTAACCCACTTTCCTCTCCAATTGAAGTGCCAACAAGGTTTGATCTTCAGTGCTTGCATGAAGAGAATAGAGAAAACTCTTTGATTTTTCAGATTGAGAGTGATTTTTTTTTGCTGGAAATTCTGGTTTTCTGCAAAATCTTTCTTCTTCTCTCAAACCCACTACATTTCACTTTACAATTCACTTCAATCTTGAGTTCCACCACTCAAATTCATCGCTGAGAATAGTAGAGAAGATCTTTTGGTGGTGAGATTTCGTGAAAAGCAACTTAGATTTAGAGGATTCTTCAAAGGTTTGTCTTCTAGAAACCCTTTTATCTTGAAAAATTATTTTGCATGCTTTTTAGAACTCAAATTAAATGCAATTAGAGTGCTTATTGTTTTTGATTGCTTCTATTACATATTTATTTACTCCATCATGAAACATGGAACCAGTTATAGCCTAGTTGTACAAAATTCTCTTCATTATTGTTCTTAGTGACGTTGATGCATATTAAGGTTCTTAGCAGTTGGACTAGCAAGTTGTTTGATTTGTTACTTGAATTGTTAAAAGGAGAATTTTCCGTTGGAGCATCTATACCTAGTTCATTTTATGAAGCTAAAATAAAATTACGTGACTTAAGACTAGGTTATGAGTCTATTCATGCTTGCAAATATGATTACATCCTATATTGGAAAGAATTTGTCGATTGGCAACAGTGTCCAATGTGTGGTGAGTCTCGGTACAAAGTTGAAAATGGAAAAAGTACAAAGATTCCACATAAAATTTTACGACATTTTTCTTTAGTACCAAGATTGAAGCGATTATTTGCATCTAAACATATTGCACCTGAAACGAGGTGGCATAAAGATAAATATGTTGAAACTAATGGAGTGTTGCGACATCGAGCTGGTGTTGAAGGGTGGAAGCATTTTGATCGTAAGTTTCCTCAGTTTGCTTTAGACCTACAAAATGTTTGTTTAGGACTAGCCTCAGATGGCTTCAATCCATTTAGGAATATATGTACTTCGTATAGTATGTACCAATGGTGCTCATTCCTTACAATTTGCCACCTTGGAAATGCATAAAAGAGACAAATTTCATTGTCGCCCTTCTTATACCATGGTAGAAATCTCCTAGAAAAGAAATTGATATTTACTTAAAGTCATTGATTGGAGAGTTTAAGGAGTTATGGAATGATGGTGTCCACACTTATAGTTGTGTTAGCAACGAAAATACTTTCAACTACTTGCGAGATTATTGTGGACTATTAATGACTTTCCTGCTTATTGTGGACTTATTATGGACTATTAATGACTTTCAGCGAGTTGATGATGTCTTCATAAATGATGAGGAAGAGGATGTACAATCATCTTCTGATAGGAGTTTGAGTCTCGATGAACATCTTAATGATATAGAATAATCATGTAAATATGTATCTTCTTTTTCATTTCACAACTTACGTATTGTTTTAAGTTCTCAGTTGAGTTTTAAGTTCTATATTGAGATTGAGAATAATTTTGAGATGGGTATATGCTATATTGAGTTCATGGTTGAAATAAGTGGTGGTGGTGGGGGGAAGCTTATGTAATGTTATTTCAGAGTTTAGGATTTGTGAATGTTATGCTATATTTAAGACGAATATTATTAGTAGTTGTTTACTTGACAAATTCTTAAGATTCAAACATGTTTTCTAGATATTATTTACTATTGTAGACATCTAATTAATTTTGGCAATTTTTATTTTAGTTTAAGATTCAAACAGGTATGACATTTGTAAAAAAAAAAAAAAGATCTAAAATATAGTAAATAAAGAAAAAAGTTATTTTTGACGTTTAAATATATAATCCTGATGGTACACGGGGTCGGAAAAAAGTGTAATTTCATGCATTTTTTTTTTTTACCTTTTTTTACGCTAAAATAGATTACCGTCAACATAAGTGACCATCTCCCGATGGTATAGGAGTCGGAAAAAATGTAATTTCACGTTAAAATAGTTCCACGATAACTTTTGCCAACGGTAGCATCGTAGAGAAAGCGTCGAGATAAGTAACAATATCTCGACACCCGTCGACATAAGCTGACTTATCCCGATGGTTTTAATTTATTCTTACCGTCAGGAGAAATAACTTATTCTGACGCCCAAAACGAACCATCGACATAAGCTGACTTGTCTTGACGATTGTAATTTATTCTTACCGTTGAGAGAATGATTTATCTCGAGGATTTCACTTAGGGTCGGCAAAAAGTCACATTCTTGATCTGTCGAGAGATCTTTTTTCCCTTACGACAAGGTTTTTTTGGGTCGGGAAAGTTTTTCTTGATGATGCTTTCCCAACGATTCATTTACCGTCGAGATAGGTTTTGTCGATGGTGTTTTAAACTTTTACCAATATTTTGGTCATCAAAAAATGTCTAAATTCTTGTAGTGGGAGAAAGAATGGGTGCATGTGAACCAAGCCAGAAGGTGAAGAGAACTAGAGAAGGTTGAAGAAAATGGAAGACAGTGGGTGGGTGGGAGGCCAATGGCCGAGGCTTATTTTAGTATTTAGGGTTTCCATATTTCTTTTTCCAATTTTTTACTCTGGATTCAGACTTTCAGATTGGGACTTGGGCTGAGAAGTAGGAATCTAAAGAGCGGGTGGGCTAAACATAAAATTAGAATGTATAAGTAATAGCCTTGATTCGATTCGGTTTTTAGCGATTTTTTAACCTTGTGAATGGGAGACCGAATCAAGATGGTCAGTTCTATACATTAGTGAACAAGAGGTTCTGTTTCTAAAAGAAACTGGACTGAACCACTCAGTTCGGTTCGTCGGTTTTGTCCAATGTTTGCACAATCCTAGCATTAAGCCTACGATAGACTTGGTCATCCTTAACACGACACGTTATAAAATGTGGTAGTGCTCTACGATGTAAGCAAAAAGTTAGAATTCATGCATTTATGAGGGGCATGTCACCAATCATAAATGCACTTGTGAATGGGTCATCCGTAGAAAAAATTCAATGATGACCGCCTAGAGTGTTTCTCAAATTTTTCTTAACTACGATAGTTATACATTTTGTTTCTTTTGAAAGATCTCGAGTTCATATTTTTACATCCACATGTGTTGATTATATATAAAATAAATACAATTGAAAAATAATTTAAAAATATACGGAGTTGCATATTTTAATAATTTCCAAAGCAAAACGTTAGAAAAATTGTACAAAATGACCCAAAAAGCAAAAAATTTTCTATGACTGACCTCCTTTTAAAAACTTCTTTGTTATTGACTCTTTTGGCATGTGAAATACCACTTTTATCCTCAATATTAAATACTTTCTTCCCTTGTATTACCTACATCTCTTTTGCTCTTCCCTTCCAAAAACAACAAAATGAAAATTCAAAGTCATTTAAAACTAAAAATACTTTAACAATTTGCTTACTTTTATAAGCCTGGTTGGTAAGAACGCGAAAAATCATATGAAACGAGTGGTTACTTAGTTAAAATGGAGTTGTATCGATAAAGATATGACAAAAACAAAATTATTGTTTGCGCAAAAAAGTGTGCTATCACTGGGTGTACACGATTACTTACTTCAACATGTGTGAGACCTAACATTAGAGAGCGATCATCTACATCAGCATACATGATCGCTCAATTTCCGTTTTGCAATTTTGTTTTGGTCATATCTTCGTCGATACAACTCTGTTTTTGGTAAATTACACTTGTTTTCATATGTTTTTTCGTGTTTTTTTTCCAGCCATGCATGTAAAATAAATAAAAACTTAAATATTTTTTTACTTTATTACTCGAGAAGTAAATTTTATCTTAGTTTAAATGTTATAATACCATTTATATTCATTATCTTTTAGCATTTTGCTCAATTTACAAGCATAATCAGAAAGAACAAAAAAATTTATGAAAGCGAGTGGTTGTTTAGTTAAAACGGAGTTGTATCAACGGAGATATGACAAAAACAAAATTATTGTTCATGCAGAAAAGGTGGTCGATCGTTGACATCATGGTGGGCGATCACTTACATCATGGAGCGCGATCGCTTCACAATTTTGTTTTTGTTATATCTTCATCGATACAACTCCGTTTTAGCTAAATGACCATCATTTTCATACATTTTTCATGTTCTTTCCAATTATGCTTATAAATTGAACAAAATGTTAAAAGATAATGAATATAAATGACATTATAACATTTAAACTTAGATACAATTTACTTTTGGAGTAATATAGTCAAAGATTGTTTACGTTTTTATTTAGTCTACATGCATCATGCATAATTGGAAAGAATAAGAAAAAAACGTATGAAAACGAGTGACCATTTAGCAACAACGGAGTTGTGTTGACGAAGATATAACGAAAATAAAATTGCAAAACAAAAAATGAGCAATCACATATGCTGATGTAAGTGACCGCATACATTGACGACAATGATGCATATACTGATGTAAGCGATCGTGTATCTTTGTCGATACAACTTCATTTTAACTAAATTACCACTCGTTTTCATATGATTTTTCGCGTTATTTCCAATCATGTTTATTAAAAGTATGCAAAATGTTAAAGCACTTTTAGTTTTAAATGACTTTGAATTTTTGTTTTGTTTTTGTTGGAAGGGAAGAGTAAAAGAGACGTGGGTAATACAAGCAAAGAAAGCATTTAATATTGAGGATAAAAGTTGTATTTCACATGTCAAAATGGTCGATAACAAATAGGTTTTTAGAAAGAGGTCAACTATAGAAAAGTTTTTGCTTTTCAAGTATTTTTGTATGATTTTCCAAAAAGTTATATTATACTACGTTTTCTTTTCTTATAAAACAAAGAATGTTTTATTTGACATGTTTATATTATTACTAGAATATATTTACATTGTGTCATATAATTCAATGATTTAAGTATAAAAATAGTGTAGTTTGCATAAATATTTTCAAAAAAAAAAAAAAAAAAGGATGAACATTTTTTAAAAAATAGGACTTTTTTTTGTCCTTGCTCATTTCAGTCTTTTGTAAAGATTGAATTTCACGTGAACTTGCCACATGGACAACCTTTAATTGACTGTTTTTTTTTGTTAACCCGTTTCAACATTTTTATTCTTTTTTAACCCCTCCCCTTTAATATAACATAGCTACCCTATTAACTCTTTCAACACATTTTTTCTTTTTTGTTTTAGATTTGTCTTAGAATATAGTTTTTTTTTTTAAAAAAAAAAATCCAGAACATATTTTGAATGATCTTATTAGTTTTTTTTAGGCTCAATGCATGTATAATATTTGTTTAAATTTTGTATTTATAGCGAAGATTTTGAAACTCAATATGGTTAAATATGTTACATTTAGAGTTTAGATTTTATTTTTTAAAATTTAGTGATTAGATTTTAATGTTACATTCATTGAACTCATTTAATATCATAGTTTAAGCATAAAAATATTAGTGATCTCTGAATTATTTCATTAAACTCATTTCATATTATAGTTCAATATTGGATTTTGAAATTATTTGCATTTGTAACATATTAAACCATATTTAACCATATTGAGTTTAAAAATATAACCTCACACACAAAAAAAAGCCTATACATGGATTGAATCTTAAAAAAATATATATAATTGTGAATGTATACTAGGTCTTCTTCCGAGAGTCTTTAGGATTTGTTAATTTCGTTGGGCTCTATTCTTAGGGTGTTAATACAGTATTTATACCCCTGTACAGTTCCCTGTAAAGATATACTTGATAAACACATCTTTCACATGGTATCAGAGCCTTGCTAGCTGGTTTTTTCTTCCTCTTGTTCTTTGTCATTCCTGCCGTTCGGTCATCGACCGACCATCCAGAACCCCTCTCCGGCGTGAAGAAGAACCACCCAGATCCCCTGTTCGAAGCCACTGTGAAAAACTCGACTCTCAATCCCCACTATGAAAAACTCGATCTTTGATCCTGTAGCCACTGTGAAAAACTTGATCCTCGATCCCTACTGTGCAGAACTCGACTCCCTGATCCCCGGTCCAAAACTCGATCAATTTCGATCCCTGATTCTCGGTCTAGAACTCGATCCGGTCCAAAACTCGATCCTCGATTCCTGATCCAGAACTCGACCTCCGATCCCCGGTCTAGAACTTGATCCTCGATTAAACTTGATCTCCGATTCCCGGTCCAGAACTCGAATCAATCCCCGGTCCAGAACTCAATCCTCAATTGAACTTAATCCTTGATTCCCGATCCCTTCAGCCAAGTCGCCAAGCCTCCCTTGTTGTCCCTGGTTTTCTTCTCCTTCCAAGCTGCCAAACCACATGGAAAAGGATCATGTATTTCGTCCCATTAGTACTATTCTTGATGGGACAGATTATATTATTTGGGCCCATCAAATGAAGGGTTTCCTAATCGGGCGTAAATTATGGCAAATTGTCACTGGTGATATTCCCCAGCCAGTCAAGATATCCACTGAGGAAGATACTAGATTTGTTGAACGACTAGAGGATTGGAACAACAAAAGTCATCAAATCATCACTTGGATAGGAAATACATCTATACCGGCCATTCACGTTCAGTTTGATGTGTTTGATGATGCCAAGAGTTTGTGGGATTTCCTGTTTACCCTGTTTCAGTCTGTTGGCTTAGCTCACTACTTTCAACTGCATAACACTCTGATTAATCTTACTAAGGAGACGAGGCATTCTGTTAATGACTATTTGGCTACACTTCAGCCAGTCTGGACACAATTGGATCAAGCTAAAATTAGTATTGATCACTTTCGCCTTATTAAGGTTCTTATGGGACTTCGTCGAGAATATGAATCAATTTGTGTTGCTTTACTCCACCGTAGTCCCCGTCCATCTCTAGATGTAGCAATTTAGGAAATTCTATTTGAACAAAAACGTCTTGGCATCACTTCTTCCTGAAAACCAGAGGTTGTACTCTCCATCACTCATATGTCTGGTACTTTTTTAAAAAACTGTAAGCTCACTTGGCATAAGTTTGCTGATTGTCCAAAAGTCGAGTGCAAATATTGTCACAAAAGAGGTCATATTCTGGACAACTGTCCTATAAAACCATCGCCACCACCAGAACATACGTCGAAGTCTCGATCTTTTATACCTAATCCTGGCTCTGCCTTTGCTGTTGTTGCTGCCTCTGAACCTTCCTCGTCTACTTTTCAAATGAGTGACTTACAAGACTTACTTAAACAGGTGATTTCATCCAATTCCTCCACGCTTGCGATCTCCCAGGTAATAAATGACTTCTTGATTCCGCTTGTTGCAACCATTTGATATCTGATTTTTCTCTTCTGTCTGCACCTACTCCTACCAAATCTCTTCCTCCTATTTATGCTGCTGATGGTAATTGCATGACCATATCCCATGTTGGCTCTGTTGACACTTCCCTATTGCAACTTTCCAATACTTATTGTGTTCCAAATCTGTCCTTTAATTTTGTCTCCGTTGGGCAATTGTGTGACCTTGTTTTAACTGTGTCCTTTTCTTCTACTGGGTATCAAGTTCAGGATTTGCGGTTGGGACAGACGATTGGTACGGGCTGCAAAGTAGAAAGATTGTTTAAGCTCACATCTCTTCGGCTTCCTGTTTGTTCTCTTTCTGCCCCTATCATCGACTCTGCTATCTATCAGTGGCACCTTCGTCTTGGTCATGCTTCTTTCAAAAAACTCCGTCATTTAATCTCTAGTCATAATTTGAATAATGTCTCCAAATTTATATCTTTTGACTGTTTGAATTACAAGCTTGCAAAACAACCCACATTGTCTTTTTCTCAGTCTAGTTCTATAAGCGATAGTCCTTTTGAATTAATTCACTGTAACATTTAGGGATCTGCTCCTATTTTCACTGTCAATGGGTATCACTACTTTGTTTTATTCATTGATAATTACTCTCGGTTTACCTGGATATATTTCCTTAAACACCGCTCTTCCCTGTCTCAAATATATATTGATTTTGTTAACATGGTTCACACTCAGTTTTCTCGCCTAATCAAATTTCTGCGTATAGAAAACGCCTTGGAATATAAGGACTCCAGGCTCCTTTCCTTTCTCACCCAATAAGGCACTCTTGTTCAACGCTCTTGTCCTCATATCTCTCAACAGAATGGGCGAGCAGAGCGGAAACATCGTCACATCCTAAACTCCGTCTAGGCCCAACTTTTGTCTGCCTCCTATCTTGCAAAGTTTTGGGGTGAATCCACTCTTACCTCTGTCTACACAATCAATCGTCTTCCTTCATCTGTTCTTCAAAATGCTTCTTCGTTTGAGTGCTTATATGGTATTTCTCCTGATTACTCTAACCTTAAAGTCTTTGGTGGTGCATGTTTTGTACTTCTTCACCTTTATGAATATTCCAAATTAGAACCACGTACCCACCTCTGTTGATTTCCGAGATATGGAACTGAATACAAAGGTTTCTGTTGTTGGAACCCTCTCTCTAATAGATTACGCATTTCCTGTCATGTCACCTTTTGGGAGCACACTGAAGGAAATTGGACATGAGGATTTCTATGAGCAGCGGAAGTATCTTTCCAAATTCCAATCATATATGAACATACACAATTATAGTCTCAAACGAAAACAATAGGCTATGTGTAAAATAGAAATTACAGCATGCTTCTCTGAAGATCAAGGGAAGGAATTAACAAACCTCTAAAGACTCATCTTCAAGATTCCGATCACGAACCTCATTCACAGCACGACCGCTACACTACACAATCACAACAAACTCGAACAAAGTGATCACCAAGGTCACGAACACCTCGAGCACCACGAATGGCCTCCACAGAACCTCGACTGTGTTGAGTTGAGTATGACACCACCAAAAAGGTTACCTCGATATTCTCGGTGTGAGAATTCAGAGTGTGGGCTATGTGTGGACTTGGTTAGAGGATGAGACCGGAGGAGAACAATCGTGTAAACGATTGAGCAAGTGGGAGAAGATAAAGCCTATTGTATAGGTTGATGCCCAATCGTTTATTAAAAGCTATACGATCGTCTAGCTAAAGCTATGCGATCGTTTAACTCATCGTCCAACTGAGTGTCTATCATGTAAGAACAGTCCACGATCGTCTAGTCTCTCAAAGCTGTCGTTTAGTAAATCTGATTTACTTGACAACCTTTCGTGAGAACTTTTTCGAGATTGGAAATCTCAAATCAACATTCTTTCTAAATTTAGGAAAACATTTTTCCTTTTATCTCGCGGTTACCATGAAACCACTAATAACTTCCTACTCCATTGGTAATTAAAGAAAAAGAGATAATTATCGAATAATTAATATTATTATAAATATAAATAATAACTAACTTATCATACTATATTTATAATCTATAGTTTTAATATTTCATCTCATGAAACATATAAACCATAACTTCTTTTCTATTTCATGGCACTTAATGTAAATCTAATTTACATTAACCCTCCACTTGATGTATCTCATACACCACACCGATCATATCATATATAATCGAATTACCTCTTGTCAATTTGAACATTTCAAATCAACACCAAGAACTAATCCTCAACTTGAATCCATTGAGCTATCAAGGGGACCTTATGGACCTATAGCTCGAAGTTCCAACAATACGTGAATAACTGACTAAACTCTTTAGTCACGGGATCCATCATCTGTTAACTACCAAACTCTTCTTACTACAGATATATTAGTCCATTTTAACTAATCAACAGTACGACAACCCTTCATAGATCGCTCGTAAGTACAGCTCGGCCAATAACCGTTATGCCCCTGTAGTTACATCTAACTCCTTAAGTACCACTGATCCCTGTAATAAACATAAGTCATAATCCTACTATGACTGAGTCCTTACTTCTAAAGAGAAGCTATGGCCACTATGTTCAAGCCCCGGAATCAGCCCTCAAGGGAGCAATCTATCTACTTACCTTTGCTTCGAGGAATGAGTGAATTTCATATTGTGTAACTGAGTTCCCAATTCCCAAATCAGACAAATCCCCAAAAAGGTAGGCATGTTGAGTTGGCAATCTGACCACTCTCATCTATACTAACCAAAGGACCGCCCTAAAAGGTAGGAGTTCCGAAAACACTCAGGATTGAGGTCATGTCACCTGTGGTCGTTCAGGTGAGATATAAGTCTCCAGTAACAATGGTGTTATATATAGAGTCTAGTTAGGGTTGGCAATGGGGCCGGGAGGAGGGGACGGGTGGGGGGAGACGTCCCCATTTCCGGCCCCGTGGGGGAAATTATCTCCCATCCCCGCCCCTGTCCCTGCCATTTGTAGGCGGGGATGGGGGCAGGGATTCCCGGTCGGGGAAATGGGGTCCCCACAGGGATTCCCCATTTTTAATTAAAATTTGATTAGCCCATAAAAAATCCAGTAAATAAGTTTATCGAATTCCTCGTTTTTTAATTCAAGTGATTTTTATTTGAAATTTGACTAGTGCATAACAAATGAACAGAAAATAATAGACTATTCTATGAAATAAATACAATTGCCAATTAATTGACAATTTAAAAGCTAACAAATCCATTAAATAACTTTACAACTTAAAATTCAATAAAGTTCGAATAAGGAAGTCAATTAAAGGCAAACGTCTTATATATTCAAATAAGTTTACAACTTAAAATTCAATAAAGCTCGTCCTTCTCTCTTACACGATGACTTCACAATCAAATCTTTCTCCTTTCTTGGCATCATCTCATCCTTAGTTGTATGCATTCCTACATTTAAAATGTAATAAACAAATAATGTCACAAAAAAAAAAAAAAAAAAACTAGGCCACGAAATAATGTTAATCCTTGAGCATACCCTAGTCACCACGCCAGTTTCATTAGAATCATCTGCATCTTCTAAAACCGTTGCTAATTGTTTAACCATTTCTTTTCCCATGCTAGTACCTTATATTGTCAAATATTTATAATAAAAGAAAATATTTATTAATATATTAATGATAAAAAGATGTAAAACAAAACAAACAAACTAACCTGTCAAAACTTCAGTTGCAATCCAATTTTGAGCGCACATCAAAGCCTCTATCGTCTTTGGATGAAGTTTGTTACGATGTGGGCCAATCCAACCACAGGTACTAAAAGCAGACTGATGCAACACTAGATAACGGGATGGCTAATATGTCTCTTGCAATTTCTTGTAAAATTGGATATTTGACACCATTCAATTTCCACCAACTCAAAATGTCAAAATTGAGTTTTGAGGTAAGACAGGTTCATTCAAATATGCATCAAACTGTTGCTTCTGATTCATATTATTGGAATTTGATACAAACAAGTCATAATCATTAAAACCATCAAATTCTATATTCTGTGAGGTTCCATCTAAATTTCTAGCGTGACAATCATCACCTTCACCTTCATGCTTCAACT
Source organism: Benincasa hispida (assembly GCF_009727055.1). Classification (NCBI taxonomy): domain Eukaryota; kingdom Viridiplantae; phylum Streptophyta; class Magnoliopsida; order Cucurbitales; family Cucurbitaceae; genus Benincasa; species Benincasa hispida. The sequence continues at coordinate 9,640,764 of NC_052354.1, forward strand.
GATATTCTATTTCCAAATATGAACAATTTTTTAATCCTTTCCACTTCAAGAAAAAAACTATCTCCATAAATTCTAGGGAAGTAAAACTCAATCAACTTTAATTTGTAACGTGGATCTAAAACTTCAACTATGGCCATTACCCCATGAATTTTCTTCCAATACTAATCAAATTTTGACATCATATTTGAAGCCATGTCTCTGATCTTTTGAATGCCGGAATTAGTCCACTCAGAAATAGCCAATTTCAATTTACAAATTTTTGGGAAAAAAAGATTAGCAGTAGGATATTTAGATCCAGAAAATATTTCAGTCACGTGATGAAATATTTTCAGTTTCTCACATATCTCTTTTGCTAATTCAAAACATTCAAATATCAAACATACACAAAATATTTTTCAAACATATTCAAGCCTAAAATTTAAAACATTCAAATATTAAACATACACAAACATATTTTTCAAACATATTATTTACTAATTTCAAGCATACTTTTCAAAATATCAAACGGTCAAATAGGAGAACGAAAGAAAATTTTTACCGACACCGGCTTGAACTTTGAAGTCTTAAAAGTTAAATGGACAGATCTCGCCTCTCGGAACAATAGAAAGTCTGTTTTTTTCAAAAGAAAAACAACACAAAACAGTCAAAATATATAAAACAAAGACACATGATCTAAACAAATTTTGGATGTAGCTAAACAATTAATTATTTTATATTATTCCTCTGCCCTAAATAAGTCTTCACACTCACAGTCTTCAGTCTTCATAGCGTTGGTACTGGAAGTCTTCAATGGTGTGGATCTGTCTTAACTGGAAGTGGCAGACGCAGACTTGGATGGATGCGGAGCGGATCTGTCTCCAGTCTCAATGGCGCTGACGAACGCGGACACAGACCCATCTTCACATAAACGCGGGGGTGGACGTGGACTTGGAAGTGGCAGATGCGGGTGATTTTGTCTTCAATGGCGAAGGCGAACGACAATCAGAAGTGGCGGACTATCTTCACCTAGAGCTGGAAGAGGTGGTCTTCACTGTCTTCATGGCAGATGCGGACGAAAGTGGCAGACTGTCTTCACTTGGAGCTGGATTCGGTAGATGCGGGTAGTAGCAGTAAGGATTTAGTATTTTTGGCCGAACTAGGAGGAAGGAGGAGAGGATAAGATTTTGGGCTTTTTTTTTTTTTTTTTTTTTTTTTTTAAATTTTAAATTTTGGGCTTTTTTATAAACATATATACAAATTAATAAGTTTATATTATTCTATATATATATATATATATATATATATATATATAATATATAAATTCGGGTCCGGTCGAGGCGGGGTTACTATTTTCGTCCCCGCCCCATCCCCAGACGGGGCCTGAAAAAATTCCCCGATTTGGCCCCATCCCCGGTCAAATCGGGGAATCCCCGACCCGAACGGGATGGTTCCCCGCGTGAGTTTTTTTGCCAACCCTAAGTCTAGTCATCTTGTGGTCCGGTCTTATACAAACTCTTTGTATAGGACACCCCCGCTTGCATGTCTCTACATGAATAGTCAAGATCTACCATCTGTAGTAGTTTACAACGCTTGCAAACCTGTACAAAGCGGGCCATGTCCGTAGTGTCACCAAGATCAAGTATCCCACCTTAATCCTCATACTACAGACCTATTTAGGTTAATGATCCACTTGTAAATCTTATATACATGCTTAAGTTTACATAAGATAACCATGGAGCTTTGTTTATTAGATATGAGTAAATACCAGAATGAAAATAACGCTTATTTTATTCATAAACAATGTGTATATTACAAACTACGAGACTCCGGGAGAATTAGGGCACTAATGCCAATACACACTATGTTCTCTAGTCTATCAACCTTTCATGATTCTCTCTTGAGTCCTCTTCCCTATGATTCTAACGGTTCGTTCGATCTTTACCTTTATTTTGAATCTTCTGATGATTCTGAGCTTGAACAGTTTGTGCCTGTCCTTGTTGAACTTGATCAGCCATATGTCCTATCTGTGGAATCTGAACCTGCTCATGACCCTACCTTTTCTGTTCGACACTCCACTAGGGTAAAGGCACCTCTTACTCACCTTCGAGATTTTCAATGTTTTTCTACTATCAGTTCTTTGGTTGAACCAATCTCCTTTCGTAAGGTAAATACTAATCCTATGTGGCAGCAAGCTATGAAAGAAGAACCTCAGGCTCTCAATAAAATGCACACATGAGACTACGTTGACTTACTCCCCAGAAAGAAACCCATTGGTTGCAAGTGGATCTACAAGATCAAGACTCACTCTGACATTTCTGTTGAGCGTTATAAAGCTTGGTTGGTAGCAAAAGGATATTCTCAAGAGTATGAGATCGATTACTGATGCGTGTTGTTATGCGATGAAATAATGGAGTAGAATGCGGTGGTGGAATATACGTTGTGCAAACAAGTTTTCTCAATAAGACCCAAGTATAAATCCTACTGAGTTTCCTGATAAGCCCAGGGTCGAACATAGGAACTAAGGAAGACAATACGCGATGGTAATTTTCGATCAGTTTGCGGTAACAATTAAATCAATGGTTTGGCGGGTTTGTTGTTTAAGGTATAAAAGGTATGCAGCGGATTTGAGAAAAGAGTAATTATGCGACAGATACACTGAGTATGCGATGGAACAGGTTGAGAAGGTCTTTAGCTAGCATTTCTCAAGAACGCGTTCAAGCTATGCGATCATGCTACACTCAAGCGACAACAAATCATTTTTCAATGTAAATGCGATGGCTCCTAATTTTAGGACGCATGCGATGAATGCGATAATGTTAATAGATCTTATTCCTAAGTCTCTACTTCTTTCCTATGCGATGATGCAAGATGCACACAAGGACAAGGTGACCGCATACAATCATAACCTATCTCTAGGGTGCATGTGATGCGTTAATAACAAACAAAGCTTATTCCTAAGCTTCTATCTCTTGATTATGTGTTTCTAATCTGACTCTCCCGAGCCTAGATTCTAATCCATCTTTTCCAAGCCTAGATTCTATCCTTAGACTACCCTCCCGAGTATCTCTAATGGGCGAATGACGCATACATAGATCGCATAGAATGAAGATCCCAAGTTATGCTAGCTAAGTGCTTCTTAACCCATTCGACAGATTTAGCTACTCATGCGTAATGTACAGAGAGTGAACAGATATAAAGATGCAATCTTCATTTTATAAATAAGTTCAGAGTATAAAATAACAATGAAAAATAAGGGTAGAGAGCCTGGTAGCAATTCCTTGCTTCCCAAGACTTTTACACTGTTATCTCTATTTTGCTCAAAAGATGTTCTTGCTTCCGTAAGAGCTGGCCCTCTCTCTGATTTTGACGCTCCCGGCACTCTTCCGAGTTCACCAGGATGATCTCTCGGTGTAATCTCCCTTCACTCGCTTCTGCCTTCTAAGTAAAAGAAAAACTATAAACAAGGCTAACTTCTATCTATATGGAAAATCCTGTAAACTGAGCGAACTCCTTCACTGAAGGTGGCCTTCGGTATTTATAGAGTTTCGCGATGAAAGACTTCTTCTCTCTTATGATTGCACTGATGGGATGGCATTAATTCTCTGTCTGATGCGCTGAATATCTATCACCGAAAAGTTGAGTGTACTTGCTATAGTAGGTCGTTAACGACTTGTCAACTTAATTCGGAATCGACTGTCATCAGCTTTCTCTGCCATCGTGATTTATTAAGCTTTTCACCCATATGCGCCAGCTTTATGCGGCCAACTTCTTGAGCAGATATTTGCGAGCGCAAATGATCGCATAGCCTTGCGGTCGCAATCTCTTAAATGCGCTTGGACGTTAATTTCTTCGGATCGCATTTCCGTCTTGCGTCAATGCATTTTTTGCACGAAAATACATAATTAGCTGTTTTAATGTGATGGACGCATGCGATCGCAATGTTGTGAACTTAATGCTTTTTGGACGCAATATTGTATTTTTTACCATCGCAATCCTGCATTGTTTTATAACTTTGCGCTGTAATAACGTGCAGTTCTGCCCGTTATCAATTACGAAGAGACCTTCACACCTGGGACATGAATGACATATGTTCGGTGTCTCTTAGCAGTTGCTGCAGCTAAATAGTGGCCATTTTTTCAAATGGATGTCAAGAACGCCTTTTTAAGGGGCCTTATCTGAGGAAGTATACATGCAACTGTCTCTAGATGTCTCTTGTCCATCCCATAAAGTATGCCTCCTCTGACGAGGCTTGTATGGTTTGAAGCAAACCCTTCGAGCTTGGTTTTGCAACTTTTAATTCTACTATGATTCAACTTGGATATACGTCTAATTCTCATGACACGGAACTATTTACGCGGCAGAAAACTCATGGTATTTTTTCTTCTTCTCCTGTATGTTGATGATATGATTATTATTTGGATGATCCTCAAGCTATCTTTGATCTACAATGCTATCTAGGCGAACATTTTGAGATGAAGGACTTGGGTTCACTCAGTTACTTTCTTGCCTTGAAGTATCATTGAGCTCTGCCAGTTATTCGCTGTCTCAAGTAAAGTATGCCTCATATCTTTTGGTGCACTTTGGTATTACTGACTCCGCTACAACTTCAACACCACTCGACCCCAATGTTCGTTTGACTCCGTTTGATGGAATTTCACTAGAGGATGTCAGTCTCTATCGTTAGCTTGTCGGTAATCTTGTTTATCTGACAGTCACTCGTCCTGACATTGGATATGTTGTTCACATTGTTAGTCAGTTCATGGCTACCCCTCGGACCATTCATTTTACTGCTATTTTTCATATCATCCGTTATGTCAAATGTACTTTGGGGCATGGACTTTAGTTTTCTTCATAGCCTTCTCTGGTTTTATCAGGCTATTCTGATGCTGATTGGGCTGGTGATCCTACTGACCGACGTTCTACCTCCGATTATTGCTTCTACCTTGGTGATTCTCTCATTTCTTGGTGTAGTAAGAAACAGAGTGTTGTTTCCCATTCTTAAATAGAGTCTGAATATCGTGTTCTAGATGATGCTACGTCAGAACTCATGTGGCTTCGTTGGCTTCTTGCTGGTATGGGAGTCCCTCAGTCGTCTGCCACTATACTTCACTGTGAAAATCGTAGTGCTATTCAGATTGCTAACAATGATGGTTTTCATGAACGTCCCAAGCATATTGAGAATGATTGTCACTTTGTTCATCATCATCTCTTGAGTGAAACTCTAATGTTACGCTCTGTTTCCACTGTTGAGCAATCCGCCGACATTCTCACCAAAGCTTTACCTCCTGGTCGTTTTCTTCAAATACTTAACAAACTCAAGTTGATTCCTACCTTACCACCTTGAGTTTGAGGGAGGGTGTGAATGTATACTAGGTCTCTTGTGGAGAGTCTTTAGGATTTGGTTAATTTGGTTATGCTCTATTCTTAAGGTGTTAACGCAATATTTATACCCTGTACAGTTTCTTGTAAAGATATACATATACTTGATAAATACATCTTTCACAATAATAAAATCATTCAAAACACATTTTAAAGCATTTCTAATATTATAGACAATGTCCAAGTTTTTTTTAAAAGTATATTCTTAGACAAATCTAAATAAAACTGAACCAAAAAAAAAAAAAAAAATGAAAATGAGACTTAGATGAGAGGTTAAAAAAATTTGTGTGGGAAGAGGCACGCTTAGTTTGGGATTATTGTAACTTTTAAAATAATTGATGTCAAGTTTGCCTTCTTAAAAATAAGTTGTAGGAGGAAGTATAATAGTGTTTGGTAAATTTTAATTTTAAATTAGAAAAATCTAGTTACGATGTTAGATAAATTAGTACTAAATTAGTGTAATTTAATTATATGAACCAAAGTTGATCTATTATTGTAATTATTTTCATGATAATTAATTTATAATTAATTATAATATATTATTTAAAAATTCATATGATTTGAATTTCAACTAATTTTATATTTTTTCGATAAAAGTTAAAAAGTAAAATAATTGATATAAAAATTGAAAATATAGGTGAAAAATATATTAATATAGATGGATATTATTATAATATATTTATCTGGTTTAGATAGTAGAAGATTTTTAGACAAGCTGGACGTGTGAGTTTTTACATGTTCGTAAGAATTTAAAAAGTGTTTCTAATTAATAATTTGATTTACCAAACAATATAGTTTAAATAATAATTTGATTTACGAAACAATGAGAGTGATTAAATTTTTTTCACAAATGGAGCTTAATAGGGTAGTTGCATACTAAGGGGAGAGATTTCAAAAAGAAAAACCCTAAAATGAGGGGAAAGAGAGTCAATGAACTGAGAGCTTTCTACAGTGTTTACAAAAGACCGAAGTGAGTAAGGACCAAAATACGGAAAAGACTATTTTGCAAATAATTTCCAACCCACTTGTTTTTTTCAAACTACCTTATTTTTATACTTAATTCTTATTCAATGAGTTTGACTTTGACCAGCAATGAGATGCTTGACAATTGATTTTTTCTTAAAATATTAATAATGGTAGGGACTAATGAAAATAGGGACATTTTCCATATTCAAAACACGTGCGTTGAATATTGAATGAAAAAAAAAATTACTGTTGTATAATTAAGAAACACAAAGAAGATACAGATATGGAAAAATATAACATAATAATAAAATGTAATTTTGGAATAAATAAACAAAATAAAGGAAATTATGAAAATCGGTAAATATGGAAATTTAAAATTCCCTAAAAATTCTCAATCTCCAATCGTTTCTTCTGATTTTCTCTCCAATGTGTACTCTTTCATGATCTACCAAATGACACTAACAAATTAACAAGTAGGAGGTAAAATTACATGGACACTAATGATGTCTAAGTATGAGATACATGGATAACACGTAGAGTGACACATAGGGTAATGAGAGATTGACAATTGGTTTTTAGATCACTAAACTGGGGCATTTACATCACACCTAAATGATAATATTTATAATACTCCATCTTAGGTACTCAATAACTATGAAATATGCCTCGTTAGATCCTTACTAGGAAAAACCCCGATGCAAAAAAAACCTAATGAAGGAAAAAGAGTACATATTTCATATAATCTAATACCCCTAAAAGAATACAATATATTTGTCCCCACATAGAAACATCACTTGAGGTCTCTGAGTCGTCACATTCTAATATTGTGCACCAATTTTGCAAAGGTTACGGTTGGTAATGATTTTGTAAATAAGTTTGTCAGGTTATCCTTTGAACAAATTTGTTGTACAGTGATATCATCATTTTCTTCTAGTTCATAAAGTATAGAAAAACTTAGGTGAAATATGCTTTGTTTTATCTCCTTTAAAATATTTTCCTTTGATTTAGTTATACATGTTGTGTTGTTTTCATTATAATATCGTTGGAAGATTTTTACTAGAAGACAAACCATATGTTCCACGAATGTGCTAAGTCATTGATCTTAGCCACATACATTCTCGACTAGGCTCGTGAATTGCAAGAATTTCAACATGATTTGAGAAAGTAGTTGTTATGATCTGTTTCATTGATCACCATGATATAATAGTTCCTCCATATATGAATAGATAACTTGTTTGAGACCTAGTTTTGTGTAGATAAGATATATATCCAAAATCTGCATCGCCAACTAAATTAAAATTTGGTTTATTTGAATAAAACAAACCTATATCAATCATTCCTTGGAGATAATGAAGTATATGCTTAATTTCACTCCAATGTTTTTTAGTTGAAGAAGAATTGTATCTAGTTAATAAATTTACTGAAAATGCATATCTACTCGTGTATTATTAGCAAGATACATAAGTGCACCAATTGCACTAAGATATGGTACTTCAAGACCAAGAAGTTCTTCGTTATCATCTCAAGGTTGAAATATATCTTTCTTCATTGAAGGAGTAAATAATTTTGCAAACTAAGGCAAAATTTTGTTTTTCAAAGATTTTTCATCTCAAATTCTTTCTCAAGATATTTTGTTGAAGGAGTTATATGACATGTAACAGAAGAATTCAAAATCAATAAGTACTCTAACTATACTTAATTTGAGTTTTAAATATGCTACTCATTGGAAGTTCACAAGAGGGTTTGAGCTACACTTTACCTTTGAAAAAAATTCCATGAATTCAACAAGTAATAAAAAAATTTGAGCTTGAATCTTCAAATAGACTACCACCAAGATCTTCTCTACTAATCTCAAGGAGGATTGTGTGGTGGAAGCACTCAAATTGAGCTGAATTTGGATGAATTTGAGAGAGGGAAGAGGGTTTTTACTTCAGTAGAGGTCTGGTTCAAAACACAACATGCATTGCTTAATTCTCAGTCTTAAGCTTCAATTTATAAGCTCAAATGATGCATGGATATGGTGTTTGCATGGAGGCAGCTCCAGCTTCACCAATTTAATGAACTAAAAATGGATTTTGGTGATTAACCACTTAAATGAGATAGTGGATTTTTCCAAAATTGGAAAAGTCCACTAAAACTCATTTAATCATTTTTTTTAATCAAAATGTTAAAAAATGATTTTCTATTTAAATAAACTATTCAATTTAAATATTTAGTTTTATAAAATTAATTCAAATTAATTAATTTAAATAAAACTAATTTTAATTTTAATTAAACCTTTTAATTAAATTTAAATATTAATAGATTCTCCAATTTCGTTTAATTTCGATTAAATTAAACATTTCAATTGTATAGTATATAATTAATTGAAACCCTAAAAATGAACATTTCAAATTCATACCTCTAATTTCAAATTTCATCAAATAATACTCAATTTATTAATTCAATTTATGAACTAGTAGAGGGACCTAATGGACCTACAGATCATGAACTCCAACGATCTATAATTAATTGGTTAAACTCTTTAAACCAAATTAATTACTTGTCGTTAACTATCAAGGCACACCACTATAGCTCAATAGTTGCACTCTTCTCACTGTAGATGTATTTCTGTCCATTTTGACTATAATCGATAAATCGATCCTTCACAGTTCATTCGTATTTACAGTTGGGTCAAAATTACCGTTTTACCCTTGTAAATGCATCTTGTTCCTTAAGTTCCCATTGACCCTCTATCGATTAACTGAATCATAATACCACTTATGAATCATGTCCCTCTCTATCAAGAGAGGGTGGGCCCCCGTTGTTCAAAACAAGGAATTAGCACTCAATAGAACACCTATTTGCTAACCCTAAGACGGGTAGGAGTGAATTCCATCTTGCAAGGCTATGTCCCCAACTATCTATCCGGTCTTATCTTCAAAATGGGAGGCCTATTGAGCAGTACTGTTGGACTACTCTCATCTATGCAGATCAAAGGATAATCCAAATAAACAGGAGTTCATAGTTAGCTTAAGATTAAGATCGAGTTACCTTAGGTCATTTTTGTTTGAAATAGTCAGTTTAACAGTAAACAGTCGTTATAAAGAAAAGTGACTATTTCAAGGTTCAGTCTTATGCAAACTCATTGCATAGGATGTCTCCACTCACATATCTCTACATGAATGATATGTAGATCACATCATTTGTATCAACATATAAAATGAGTTGCATTCAATAGTGCTACCAGGATGAGATATCCAATTTCATTCATATATTTATAGACTATTTAGGCTATATACTATAACTTGATCCTATTTACGTCACCACATAAAGTTAAAGTATTCATACTATAGCCTTGGATTTGTTTATTGGATTTCCATAATAGAATGCAATCTCAATAATTTTATTCAATAAAATACTCAATAATATTTTATTGATAAATAGAATGTTTAACATGAAATTTACGAACTGCGAGTTTTAAGACATTCCTAATATTTATTGCATTTGAAAGCTCTTCAGGAGTTCCAATTATATTTAAATAATCAAAATCTACGGTAATAATAGCAAATTTTGACTGCGATTTCTTTATAAAAACACATGGACATATTGAATTATTTTGATATCCTTCTTTCAAAAAATATCTACTCAGGTGATTATACCACGTCTGTCTTGATTGTTTCAATCCATATAGTGATCTTTATAACTTTATTGAATACAACTCACGAGAACTTGATCTATATGTTTCAGGTATCTTAAATCCTTCTAGGATTTTCATATAAATGTCATTATCAAGAGATCTATATAAATATGTTGCAATTACATCTATAAGATGCATGTTCAGATTTTCATACACAGTAAGGCCAATAAAAAATCTTATTGTAATTGCATCCACCACCGGAGAATATGTCTCCTCATGATCAATACCAGACACTACTACAAAAGAAATAAAACACATCCACAGATTATTGTATCAATTTGACGAAACAATCACAACAACCACTAACAAAGTTGAGTTCAATACATTTGTTAGAAAAGAACGTAATAAAAAACTGGAAAATGCATCATAGTTGATCCATTTCTAATGCCTTTCAAACCTAAAGATTCTAAAAATACATGCAACAAGACAATGAAGATAATACTTTGTGAAGTATCTTAAAAAGTAAAACCTTCTATGCATGAAATTAAAAGGATTAATTATAGGTCTAAGCTACAAAGCTTTAGTGTGTTTCGACTAACAAAACACGAATTGGGAAAAGAAGAAAACAAAAACTTGTGCAACTAGTTTTGCTTTATATCTTGTGGCCTCGTTATTTTCATTTATTTTCCTTAAAATACCGGTTTGTATCCTATAGGTTTGATACCTTCTGGTATTCGAACTATTGGTCCAAAAATCTGACATTTCGATTGCTTCTTCCACCGAAGCCAATCTCTTCTATGTCGACATTTTTCAACTAATTTTGGTTCATAATCCTCATTTTCAGATATAATATCAAGAACAACATTATATATAAAAATGTTATCAATAATTATATTAGTTCGGTACCATCTTTTTTCTGTCATGACATAATTTATTGAAATTTCATTATTAGCTTTTGGTATTTTACCTTCTTCACTAGTCATGTCATGGATTTCTTCATGGGCATTTATATCCTTAATCAAGTATTTTTTACTATTGACTACTTTTCTTTTTCGAGAATTTTTATTTTTGGAACCCATTGGTCTACCATGCTTCTAGCGTGTTCCGGACTCATTAGTGATAATTTATTGTGTTGGGATATCAATTTTTTATGGAACATTTGCAATTGGTATATGTGACTTAGTTATTTTCTTTGCATCTATAATGCATCTGGTAACCGATTTTCTATCTTTTTCAAATGAATTATTTTTTGAACTTCAAGTTTACATTGATCTGTACAGGGATCTAATGACACAATAACTATGCATTCCATGTAATTTCTTTTTCTAGCTTCTCAATTCCTCCCCCCTAATGTTGGAAAATTTGTCTCATTAAAATGAAAATAGACAAATTGTGTAGTAAATACATCACCTGTCAAGGGTTCAAAATATTTAATAATTGAAAGGAAATCATATCAAACATATATTTCTAATCTCCTTTGAGGACCAATCTTAGTACGTTGTAATGGAACAATTGGAACATATACTGCACATCAAAAAAATTCTTAGATAGAAAATATTTGGCTCATATTCATAAGCTAATTGTAATGATGAGTACTTATGGTAAGCTATTGGCCTAATACGTATAAGTGACGTAACATGCAAAATAACATGACCCCATATAGATGTATGAAACTTAGCTCTCATAAGCAATAACAATTAATTGGGAACATTTTATAAATGATTATGCTAAACCATTTTTTAGATCTAGATTCAGATTGAGACTTGTAGTGGGAGAAATAATGGAGAAGTCACCAACATTATCAAAACGAATGGTCTTAATTGTATAATTAGCAAAATTGTACTCTTAACTTAATTATTTGTGTAGATAATCTTGCAAATGCAAGATTTCAACTTGATAATATGCACACGTGCGATTATCTACAAGATGTATTTATTAATACCATAAAATATTTAAATAGTCTACTTGATGGTTTAATAGGTCCACATATATCACTACGAATTCGTTAAAAAAATGCAGGTAATTCAGTTTTCACTTTAGTTGGTGATGAACTAATTATTAATTTTCTTTGAGAGCAAGCATCATATGAAAATTTGTGGAAATTTAAAATTCTCTAAAAGTTCTCATTCTCCAATCATTTCTTTTGATTTTCTCTCCATTTTGCACTCTTTCAAGATGCATCAAATACCACTATTTATAGGCAAATTGGCATGTAAGAACTGGAATTACATGAACACTAGTGATGTCTAAGTATGAGACACATGGATAACACATAGAGTGATGCATGGTAATAGGAGATTGACAATTAATTTTTAGGATATTAAGTGTGGGCATCTACCTCACACTTAAATTATAATATCCATAATAATTACACAATTTTAGAGATATTGTGTATCATAGTAACATCCTTTTGATCCTGGAAAAAGAGACAAAAATACAAGAAACTTCAATTCAAGTACATAGATTATTGCACCTATTCTTATTTGCATAAATTTGAGCACACAAACTTAGCTTGCTTGTTCGTCATATTTGTTATTACATTTTTATTAAAGATTATTGAATTTTATTTATTATTGTTGTAATTCCTCAACATAAATTAAATTAAACATTTGAATTTAATATTAAAGTCACAATTTTCAATTTATTTTAACTTTCATAACAACTGAGAAAAAGGAAAAACTGTGACATATAGCATGTAGCTATGCAAAAATGACATAAATGAAAATTGGCTAAAAATTGCGTTATATAGCATCATAGCTAAATTTATTAAGAGAAGATCAGATTGTATAGTTCATTATTTTTCCTATACTTAGTGTTAGAGTGTTTATCCTTATGATTGATTTATTTATTACCGACAAAACTGAAACAACATTTTTCTATAACATATGCGACATGTTTTAACAACATGTTGTAACATTATCAAGGACATTGTAAGTGATGGACAAAAGATTATGCAGAATATTTTTTCTTTATCTATCAAAATTTTTATACAGATTTCGTGGCCTGTTGTATTTTTTCTTAGGTAGATGATTTATTCCTTTCTTGAATATCTTCTCAAAACTAGCTCTCTCTCTCTCTATCTCTCTCTCTCTCTCTCTCTCTCTCTCTCTCTATATATATATATATATATATCTAATGTTAGGGTTGTCCGCTTTTGAATAATTTTTGTTGAAGCCTTTTGTTTTTTTTGTTGTGACTTAATGTTACAATTCCGATTTTGAATTATCATTGATCTTGAAGTCATTGCTCTAAATCATCGTTGAAGCTCTCTTCAAAAGAAGGTTGTCTCGGTCTTAGGGGGGCTTAAGACATCATTACTTGAGAAGGAATTCTCTATCTTAGGGGGAGCCTAAGACATCATTACTCAAGAAGGATTTCTCTAACTTAGGGGTAGCCTAAATTCTTCGAGTGAAAGTGCATTCACAAGAAGGTGAAAAGATTATATTTGAGAAGAACTCTCACACTTAGAAGGAGCCTAAATGATCGTTCACTAACATTTTTATACTTAGGGGCCGGGGAGCCTAAGTACATTGAAGGTGAGGGGATCTCACACTTAGGGGGAGTATAAGTTTCATTGGGAAGGAGTTTCACACCTTATGGGGAGCCTAAGTGATTGTTCTCTAAGTTGGGTTATTCAATTGTTACTGTAATTATCGTTTATTTATAGATAAGTATATCGTTGTGATTGTTTGACTTTAGATTCACGAATATATCTTTTCGCGGGGTGGTATTGCACCGGATTGGGTTACCAAACTTTGTGTTCTATTCTAGCTTTAGTTTTTTGCATTTACCTATGATGTTTCTGGAAATACTGGAATATCATGCGTAACAAATTCTATCCAATATTGGATAACCTTTATTTCACTTAGGTATATGTACAAATAAATATTCACATCAGTTAATTAACAACTATATGTAAATTTTTATTTTTTAGAAAAATATCTGACCATCTCCAAAAATTTTTTGGTAAAATCTTTATACCTAGATTTATACGTTTATAAAGTTCATTAGATTTACCCTAATTTTTTAAATTCTGAATTTCCAAATTTGTTATTTTTATTTCAAAGCAAAATGATTGTTTGGTTGTTGTTTTTGTCTAACAAGACATCCAATGATTGGTGTCTTGCCCGCAATGTAAATTTTGACACATGCACAGGAAGAAAATGATTAAATATAATTAATGTAGTTTAAGAATAGGACTAAGTGTTTAAAACTTTTTATCATGTTAAGAAGAAACTATTAGATGTATTTAGTTGGAGTATGGATTAGTTTGTTAAGAGGTTACACATGTCAGTTAGTTAGATTTTTTTTTTTTTTTTAATTCGTGAGTGTCCTGATAAACTTCACACATCTCGACTAACCTCATGGGACATCCCTTTAACCCTAGAATATTTGGGTGTCAAGAAAACTCATAGGATATATTAAATCCTAGTTAGAACTATTAATTAGAACCATTTTATCATATATTGGTATTCTACACACACTCACACTGAATATTTCCTCAAGTAACTGAATGGAAAATTTTCTAGATCAATAATAAAAAGCATTCAATCAGCAAACCTTGGGCCCTTATACAAATGGCTAAACACAAATAATTAACAAGAAAACAACTAAATATGGGCTGGGCTGGTCAATAAGATGCCTTAACAATGTTATGTTATGAGTGAAAATTATTTCTCCCTTTCGTTGTCATCAAATAATTTTTATTTGTCATGGCTACTACAAGCTCTCAGACTAAAAAATAGACAACAATGGCAAATGCTTCATCTTTGCTTCTTCAGAAACTTCACAGAACCCTTAGTTCCTTCATCATAAACCATAGTGACACTCTGAATCTCTTGTGTGGGTGTCTAAGTTACTCACCGATGAGAATTAGGTTACCTAAAATCGATCGATCCTCTTAGCACTTACATCATTCTCAAGTAGAAATATATAATTGCCAACAACGTAGCCAACTTCGTCAAACATGTCACGCATATTATGAGTGTTGTTTCATGTACTTGAAAACAAAATCCCCCATCCCCAATCATACCTTAATCCTCAAATGAAGAGGGTATACCACGATGTATAGATAAATCATATAAATATAAGAGTGTATTTGGTTTAACTTTTAAGTGTTTATTTTAAAATAAGTAATTTTAGAAAAACTTAGAGTGTTTAACCGTCACTCAAAATAACTTTTGAAACACGTTCTTAGTTTATTTTAAATAGATTTTATCAAAAGAATTTAAATAAAAATGATTTTAGACTTTTTTTTTCCCTCTAATCAATTCAAATATACCCTAAATCTAAAAAAAATGTCTTTCAGCAAATATCTCTTACAAAACTTTAAAATTAAACAAAAACATGATACAAATGTCCTATATATGCACATTCAAAAAATACAAATATAAATACAAAACCACTCCAAAATATGTTTTTAATAAATTTAAAATCAATTTGAATGATATGAAAAATACTACTAATGAGGCTAAATTAAATATTTATTAATTTGTTTTAAGAGTAATTAATTTGAGCACATGATAAAATGGTTACAAAATTTCTCCCCTAACGTGCATTAAGAAGTTGTTGCTTTGACTATTAGTTAAACCATATACTAGTCTAAATAATTTTAGATATATCAAGTATATATCAATATAAAAATAATTAAAAGAATATGTCTATTTCATCAAGTATAGTTAAGTCACAACAATACATCATTAATTTATCAAACGCTACAACTTCTTTTTTTAGAAAGGATCCACGAAAGGAATGTTGGAGTTAAAAATAGTCTTTAAAGCTGACCATGATTGAAGTAAGTTTATCATACATATAAAATTCCTCTCTCGAAAATTTGACTATTCTTTTTTTTTTTTTAAAAAAATGTTTTTTGTTTTCTTTAATTTTTTTTTTTTTAATAAACATGACAAGTGGAAGAAACCCTAGCCTCGAGAAATAGATGATTTATGTAAGTTGAACTATACTCATTTTGATAAAAATTTAATAATTATATAAATATTTTCCTTTGGAATATACCATATATATTTTCGACAGCCAACTGGAAAAATTTCTAGTACTCTCATAGTACCTTATTCCTTGTGTTCATACTATAAAATTGTCTTCACAAATATTTATGAACCCCACATTGATATTAGTGAATCCCATCCTATTTTTAAAAGCACGTTGACGTGACATACAATAAATGGAGGTAGTATGAAAAATTCTCCACATATGGCAGAAACTTGAAAATTATATACACCGACAGTCATGGATTACATTTACTAAAGAACTAGGGAAAAGAAGGAAATTGGGGCAAATCCAAAGCTAGTTACCATAATTGGTCTACTTTCCAAATAAAATCATTTGATAAGATACAAATATATATATATATATATATATATACACTAAGTAAGTTGCCATATATTTAAAACCATATATTTGCATATAAAGAAGTGCTCTTAAATTAATGAAGATAAATTTACTTCATTATTGTTTTTTCTAGGAGATGGCAAAGTTTTCTTGCTCCTTATTCTTCATGGTTTTCCTCCTCCTCTCAGGTTTGTTGTTGTGTCGTCTTCAAGATTATTTAGATATGCATAATTAAAATTTTCTAAATTTTCAAATCAAAGCTGTATATTTTAAAATGATTTTAAATATATTGTAGTTTACGTTTGACTAAACATGTCATTTGAATCAATAAATTATAAACTACGACCTCATTTGATAACTATTTGGTTTTTGGATTTTAGTTTTTGAAAGTTATGCTTGTTTTCTCATAATTCCTTACTTATGATTCAAGTTTCAAAAAGTATTTTTTTTCATGTTTAAAATTTGACTTTGATTACACAAACCCTCATAAAATGTAAACAAAATAACAATAGAAGCAGGGTTAATTTTAGAAAACATAAAATAAAAAACAAATCCAATGGAGCCTTTCGTCTCATTGTTCATTTATTTTACATTTTTACGTTTGTTTTTCATGTTTTAAAATTCTCATATTTTTCACTAAATCAATATTTTAGAAGTGTTAAATATATTTTTTTTCTTTTTACCAAACAGTGTTTGTTTTCTCCTTAAAAAAAGTACATTATATATTATACGTGGAAATAATAATTCAAATAATGTAAATTAAAAGGTAAAGATATTTTAAATATGAAGCTACATGTATAGCTCAACTGACATAAAATTTATACTATTAAAATATTCAATTTTCTCACTCCACCCGTTTGAGAAAAAAAACCCTATAAACCTAGGCTGAAGTTGACCATAGAGTAGATTGAATAATGAAATAATATGCATTAACATTAAAATAATAAATAAGTTTCGTGAGACACATGTACATTAACCAAGAATATTATTGAATAATTTTGCAGCTGCATGGATGATGCCTCAAGCAGTCAATGCAACACAATGTGAAGATAAGTTGTACGAAGGATGCTTAGCTGATGAGTGTAAACAAAAGTGTGCAGCGAAGTATCCTAATTCATCATCTGAATGCGTTGCAATTCCTCCAATTCCCTTTCACTATGCTTGTTATTGCTTCTACAATTGTGCTGCAAACTAAGTTCTCTGCTTTTAATCATAAGGGAATCTGCTAAATCTTAATTCCCCATATATTTCATAAATAAAATGGTTCAGCGATTTAATTGACCCAATTTTTGTGATGATTATTATTTATTATCTTTGTTTTCATTATTGTATTTTCAATAATTTTTAAAATTTTCACGTCAACGTTAAAAAAAAAAATAGCTTATGGCTTGGCTGTAACAAACGAAACAATTTCAGAGAATTTTTATACCTATTTTTCAAAATTCAGACTAAAAATCCAAGTTGGAAACCTCACTGAACCAAACCAATGTGTAATGGGCTCCATCCCTGCCTCACGTATAATTAAGTATAAAAATTCAAAAACTAAAAATGCATATTTGAAAAGCCTTGTTGAAATTTAGGGTAGAAACTTCCACCTACTCGGTTCACCTTGAAGTTTTCAGCCATGTTGGATATAACTTCCACTAGACACCATGCATAACTGCCAAGTCAATGTTTGTGTGTAAATTTGTGGAACCGCTAACATCACATCATTTATCGTGGTAATGCAAACATGCCAAGAGGATGAATTCCATCTTTTTTAGAGAAAGTCACCATGTCTCTCCTGGCGAGAAAAGCTACGTCAACATCTGATCCAGAGCCCTTTGACGAAGTTGCTTTGCTTTTCATGGCCCAAACTATCTACATTCTTAGCAGTCTATCTTCTAATCGAAGACTTTCTTCTTGTAAACTTTACTAGAATTAGCCATAAACTACATTGGACCACCATCAACGCTTAATTTATGCTTGTATAACTAAGATTGTATTGACATATCTCTTGACATGCACCTCCCACAAGCCGAAGTATATCATTTCATCAAATTTCTACAGATCACACTTTGTTGAACTCATATATAAAGTTTTGACACACACCTGCTTCACTCCTTGCAAATCAACAAATAGTAAACAATACACACTATTCATTCTACCACAACCTGTTTCAATAATTTTTCTCTAATGTGGAAGTTCAAACAATGCTGCAACCATAGAGCATACTAAAAAAATTCAAGAAACTACAAACCTAAAGTTTTGATATCATTGTCCGAGCCTCTTACAGTGTCGTTTAATTTCCGAAAAGGACTACAAAGCAAAAGAAAATTTATATATACCAAACTACTCCTATTATTACTGAAACGTAGTAACAGTGGTAAGTCCGAGTCGATTCGTAGGGAAGCGCGATTTATTTTGTTAAGTTAATTTTCTAATTAGAGCAGTAAATGGGGAGATTTGTGTGGAAGAGATATATGCGTGAAATTAAAATAAAAGGGTAAATGTAATCTAGGATAGGAACCTATCTAATTTTTAGAGCAAGAGAGAGTTTCCTATGTAATTTCTATTATGAAAATCGATAACTAAATGAACATTTAATTCTATGCATGCACGACTACCAAATCGATTCGACTTAACTAATCTCTACAAAGGCCAACAATCAATTAAATCGAAATCAATCAAGCGTCCTAATTATTAATTAAGGTCGGAAAGACCATGCCCTAGTTAAACTATATGCTCTCAATTCTACTAGGTTCTTAACGATCATATACAATTAGAAAAAAAAAATATGCATTAAGAATAAGGATTCAATCGTGTCTATTAAAAGTCGGGAAACACCATATTCAATTAACCAATTTATTCTTCGATTCTAAATTAAACATGCAATGCCAAAATTCAAGGACAACCTATAAATCTCAAGCATACACATTCAACCATTACTACCGGGGTAAAATCAAGCATAGACGAACTACGAGGATGAAAGAAATCAAGCTTGAGGATTTCCATGTGTAGCGGAAGGATCGTTTCAAATTCCATTCGAAATTGAACATAAATAATTACAGTCTAAGAACGGAAACTAACAGGTCATGCACAACAAGAAATTACAACATGCTTTCTAAGAGAATCAAGGGATAAAGTGTGCGTACCTTTGAAGAACCATTCTTCACGAATCTCTCGATCACTCTAATCGTCCAAGACCAGCAACACTCGAATGCAACGACCGATGTACAACATGATCAATAGCACGAACACAACGAACGACCAACGACTCCTCGAAACCAATCGAGTTGAGTGAGGACACCACCACAATGGTTACCTTGGTATTCTCAGTGTGAGAATCCAGAAGTTGTGGGCTCTGTATGATCTTGGCTTGAGGAAGAGATTGGAAGACAACAATCATGTAGATGATCGAGCAAGTGGGAGATAAGAAGCGTCTATCGTATAGACGATATGCTCAATCGTTTAGTAAATGGCAGCCTATCGTATAGACAATGACACGCGATCGTTTAGCTATGACCAGCTGATGAACTATCATATAGTCAACCTCCACGATCGTTTAGTCTCTCTATAGCTATTGTTTAGTGAAACACTTTCACTTAATAGCTTCTCCGTGAGTTATTTCCGAATTGAGTAACCCCCTAAAATTAGGAAAACATTTTTTCCTTTCATCTCACGATTACCATAAAACTACCAATAACCTCCCACTCAATTGGTTATTAAAGAAAAAGAGATAATTATCAAAGAATTAATATTACTATAAATAAATATGATAACCAACTTACCATATTATATTTATAAACTTACCAAATTATATTTATAACCTATAGTTTTAATATTTCATCTCATGAAACATACAAACCATAGTTCTTTTTCTATTTTATAGTACTTAATGTAAATCATATTTACATTAATCCTCCACTTGATGTATCTCATACATCACACCAATTATATCATATATAATTGAACTTCCTCTTGTCAATTTGAACATTTCAAATCAACCCCAAGAACTGATTCTCAACTTGAATCCATTGAACTACCAAGGGGACTTTATGGACCTGTAGCTTGAAGCTCCAACAGTATGTGAATAATTGACTAAACTCTTTAGTCACGGGATCCACCATCCGTTAACTGTCGGATACTCTACTAAAGACTGACAGCTGCACTCTTCTCACTACAGATATATTTCTGTGTCCGTATCAACCAAGCAACAATGCGATAACCCTTCACAGATCGCTCGTAAGTACAGTTAGGCCAATTTACTATTTGGCCCCTATAGTTAACTCCTTAACTACCACTGACTCTTCTAATGAATATAAATCATAGTTCTACTATGACTGAGTCCTCTCTTCCAAAGAGAGGTTGTGGCCACTATGTTCAAGACCCGGAATCAACCCTTAAGGGAGCAATCTATTTCCTTACCCCTACTTTGGGGAAGGAGTGAATTCTGTCTTGTGTAACTGAGTTCCCAGCTCCCCAATAAGACAAATACCCAAAAAGATAGGCTTGTTGAGTTGGCAATCTGGCCACTCTCACCCATACTAATCAAAGGACCGCTCTCAAAGGCAGGAGTTTCCAAAACACTCAAGATTAAGGTCATGTCACCTATGGTCGTTTAAGTGAGATGTCTCAATTATCAACAGTGTTATATAAAGAGAAGAATCATCTCGTGGTCTGGTCTTATACAAACTCTTTGTATAGGACACCTCCGCTTGCATGTCTCCGCATGAATGGTCAGGATCAGACCATCTGTATTAACACTTGTAAACCTCTACAAAGCGGGTCGTATCTGTAGTGTCACTAGGATAAGGTAGCTCTCCTTAATTCGTATACTACAAACCTTTTAGGTTGTTACTTAAGGAATGATCCATTTTTATATCTCAAATACATGCTTAAGTTTACATACAATAACCACAGATCTTTATTTATTGGATATGAGTAAATGCAAAATAAAATAACTCTTATTTTATTCATAACAATGCGTACAAAGTTTATAAACTACAAGACTTCGGGAGAATTAGGACACCAATCCCAAAAATCTCCCACTTGTCCTAATGCCTCAGGAGACTAATGTATAGTACATGAAAAAACAAGTACAATATATAATAAACTAGGGCATACTCTATACCCCAGTATCGTCTCCCACTTGCCTTAGACAAGATGCCACATGTCTCATAGACCCAGATTCTTCAGATGACCCTCGAACACTTTAGCTGTGAGGGCCTTTGTAAATGAATCAACAATGTTGTGCTCCAACATGATCTTCGTGACTAACACATCACCACAATGCACAATCTCTCTAATCAAGTGATATTTTCGTTCTATATGCTTGCCTCTACGATAACTCTAAGGTTCCTTCAAATTTGCCGTAGCCCTGCTGTTATCACAATAGAGAGTGATCAACAAAGATATATTTGGAACAACTTCCAAATCTGTAAGAAATTTCTTCAGCCAAACAACCTTCTTAGCAGCTTCACAAGTGGCTATGTATTTGGCTTCCATAGTGGAGTCTGCAATGCATCCTTGCTTGATGCTTCGCCACACTACAACCCCTCCATTTAGAGTGAACACTAACCCTGATGTCGATTTTCGAGAATCTATATCAGTCTGAAAGTTAGAGTTTGTGTATCCTGTAAGTATTAAATTCTTATCTCCATACACGAGCATGTAGTACCTTATTCTCCGAAGATACTTGAGGATCGTTTTAACCACCGTCTAGTGATCTAATCCTAAATTGGACTGATAGCGACTGACAATCCCTATTGCATAGCAAATGTCAGGTTTGGTACATAACATTGCATACATTAAGCTTCCAACAGCCGAAGCATAGGGAATCCGTCTCCTCAACCTCTTGAGGTGTCTTAGGACATTGATCCTTAGACAAAAAAATTCCATGCATGAAGGGTAATAAACCCCTCTTGGAATCCTGTATTCTATATATGATCAACATTTGATCGATGCATGATCCCTGAGACAAGGCTAACCTCTTGTTCTTACGATCCTGAATGATCTGGATCCCTAAAACATATTGCGCCTCTCCCAAATCTTTCATTTGGAATTGGGCAGCTAGCCATCTTTTAATGTCAGTTAGAAACCCTACATCATTTCCAATAAGTAGGACATCATCCACATACAGTACCGGAAAAGCTACTGAGCTGTTGACGATTATTTTCTTGTAAACACAAGGCTCATCAACGTTTTGATCAAAGACAAACGATTTAACCGCACTGCCAAATCTAATGTTCCATGATCTAGATACTTGTTTCAGCCCATAATTGGACATATTAAGCTTGTAAACTCTTTGCTCTTGATCTGGAACAATGAACTCTTCTGGTTAAGCCATGTAGATGGTCTCCTTAAGATTACCATTAAGAAAGGTAGTCTTGATGTCCATTTTCCATATCTCATAATCATAAAATATGGCTATGGACAAGAGTATCCTAATAGACTTCAACATGACAACAGATGAGAAAATTTCCTCATAGTCCACTCCCTCGACCTGGGTATAACCCTTTGCCATGAGTCTAGCCTTAATGGTTTGCACCTTTCCATCTACACCTCATTTTTGCTTGTAGATCCACTTACACCCTATAGGTTTTACCCTATGAGGCAGATCCACAAGTTCCTAGACATTATTGAAGTACATAGACTCTATCTCCTGGTTCATGGCTTTAATCCACTCATCTTTGTCAACATCCTCCATTGCTTGCTCAAAAGAGAATGGATCCTCGATCGCATCATCAGAAATGATGTTCTAAGCTTCAGTCAAACCCATGTAGCGTTCTGGTGGGTTTATAACCCTCCCACTACGTCGAGGTAGTCTCAACTCTTGAGATGGTTGACTAGATGAACCGACCTCAACAACTCTTATTGATCTATTGGTCTGTTCAACAACTCTTGTTGAACCCTCAGTAGTCTCATTAGAAATCTCATGTAAAACAAGTTTACTTCGTGGTTTATGATCCCTTATTTGGTCTTCTTCCCAGAAGATAGCATTTGTAGAAATAAATACTTTGTTCTCACTTGGATCAAAGAAGTATCCACCCCTCGTTTCCCTAGGGTAGCCTACAAAGAGGAAAACTTTCAAACGCGATTCTAACTTCTTTGGGTTAGCCAAAAGCACGTCGGTCGGACACCCCCCCCAAATCTTGAAGTGGTGTAAACTACCTTTACGGCCTCTCCACAGCTCAAAAGGTATTTCAGAAACACTTTTCGATGGAATGTTGTTCAAAATATAACATGCAGTCTCCACTACAAAACCCCAAAATGAGTTTGGAAGATGAGCATAACTCATCATAGACCGAGCCATGTCCAACAAGGTTCTGTTTCTCCTTTATGATACACCATTCTACTGAGATGTACCTAGGGTTGAGAGTTGGGACGTAATTCCATGTTCTATCATATAGTTCTGGAATTCGAGGTCCATATACTCTCCACCACGATCAGATCGTAGTGTTTTTATCTTCTTACGTAACAAATTTTCAACTTCAGCCTTATACTCCTTGAACTTGTCAAGGGCTTCAGACTTATGTTGCATTAGGTAGAGATACCTGTACCTTGAATAATCATCTATGAAAGAGATTAAATATTTATACCCATTTTGAGCTCTAACACTCATCGAACCACAAAGGTCTGAATGTATAAGCTCCAAGGTTTCCTCGGCTCTATAACCTTTTCCAGTAAAAGGTCATTTGGTCATCTTGCCTTCAAGGCATGATTCACACACCGACAAGGAGTTTTCTTCTAAACTCTTTAGAAGTCCACATTTCACCAACTTCTTAATTCTATTAAGGTTGATGTGACTTAACCTTAGATATCAAAGATGGGCGTTTTCTTTAGGTGAAAGCTTTGGTCCTTTTGCTGTTATTACCGTACTAAACATTTCAGTATTAAGCAAGGCTTTTATGACTAACGGCCTTAGTACATACAAGTTATTTTCTATTGAACCAAAACCAATCTCCATACCATTCTTGAAAATAAACACTTTACTCTTAGAAAAGGAGACGGTACTTACATAGTGTGTATTGTTCAATGAAACAAGAAACTGAGATTAAGTTCCTCTTGATATGAAAAACTACAAAAGCATTATCCAGTAACAGATAATGTTTCTTATCCAAAAATAACTCTAGTCTGCCTACAACAACAGTTGAAACAACCTCACCAGTACCGACTCAAAGAGTCAATCTCCCTGTGGCAATGTTTTCCAGGAACTAAATCCTTGGTAGGAAGAATTGACGTGGTTAGTAGAACCTGAATCAAAGATCTAGGTAGAATCATTATTCTCTACCAAACACGTCTCCAAGACCAAAAAATCATATTTACTGTAGTTAGACTTCCTCCTATTTTGGAAAGTAGTGGGATCAGTATCAGAACCTAAATAAGCTCCAAATTCCATTTCAGAGAACACTTTTCGTCGATGAACTTTTCCAGAGTCAGCAACGCTTGCTTTCTCTAACTGGAGGTTATCTTGGGAACTGATACTACTGGTTTTGTCATCCATCCCTTTGTGCTCAAAAAGTAAGAACTGACATTTAAATAATTCTTGCAAAGAGTCCATCATCTCACGTGTAATAACCATGTTCTCAACCCTTTTGGCCAAAACATCAGGTATGCTAGCCAAAATGTGAAGTTGGACCAAAGAATTAGCCTTCATCTACACCTCATATGTATTACGAACATTTCGCGATGCATCAAGGGTAGGGACTTGAGGACACTCCTCAACCATGAAAAACTCGAGGTCATTTACCATGAAATATGTTTTAATGAACTATTTCCACAGTGTGAAATCGGTCAAACTAGAGGCATTTAATGGAAAAACATTCATGTTGCTGAAAAAGAAACACATTGACCTACATTAGGTTTTAAGCAAATACTCGTTGAAAAACATACAACATCCAATATGGTATAGCAAAACTGAAATGAACCCCATGTGACATCTAGTTTCGTAATGACGTTCCAAAGGTTTAAGACAAAAGCCACCGAAGGGTGGTTAATTTATCTCTCCTCTAAATTGAGACACTCTCAACCAATCATTAATACCAGAATAAATCTTGCTCTTATAATGACTAGCCATCATTGATTTGGTCAAGAAATCATTAACTTACTTAACAATTTCCCATAAGTGTGACCCGTCATTTTAGGCCCTAGAGTTCCAGCCAATCCAAAGGGAAAAAAGTCGATTGGGGCAAAAACTAAAGTGACCCAATCCGTTTCTGAAGTTCACCTTGATATTGACCAACTACACAAAACCCATCCGAAGGGGGACGCTCCTAGTGCGCCACGAGGGAGTGCAAGAATGATCTCACGGTGTGAACCAATGAAGGAGACCGCAGGATGTGTTGACACACACCCTTCACCCACTTACTATAAATACTCTCTCCGTCCACCTTGATATTGACTCATGCAAACACCATCCGAAGGGGATACTCCCAGGGCACCACGAGGCCCAGCATGAATCTCACAGTGTGAACATTCAGGGAGAAACGTGAGTGGAATCATTGACATATCATATATATCTTTTACTCCCACTGAGTATTTTATAACCTAGGGTTTAGTTTACTTAGAAAAAACACAGCTAAGTATTTTAACTAAGTGACTTTTTAGGTTTGCCTAATTGTAACTTTTACCTTTGAAACTTGAACAACTTTTAATCATCATCCATTAAACTCTTTTTGAACAACTTTTGATCATCATCCATTAAACTCTTTAACGGAGTCTTTGATCAACTGTTGCATGCTTATAGAAAATCTATCTAATTCACCTTTCCAGGTAGGTTCCCAGATAGAGGCATTCCGTTTCCGTTAGCTTAAATACCCTACCTAGACAGAACCCACTTTAGACAAAAAGTCCCTTATAGATAGATTTAATACAATTTTAATATTTTATGCCAATCAATTTAATCCTATTAAACCAATTTAAAAGATTAAAACTTAGGTATCTAATCGCATTAGAACCTTGAACTTAGGTCTATCTCAATCCAATTTTAAAACCCTTTTAAAACATGAGTTCGCCTAAGTTCACATGCAACTCTTTCTTATCGATTTTAGTTCTAATTTCCATTATAACACTTATAACAGAAACAACCAAAACCATCTACAACGTGAAATAAACACATACAAGGCATTTATAACTTTTATAAACAAGCCTAAGTGTCATGCTCCATGCATTGTTCATTCATTACAACTTTTATATAACACTTATACAACCAAGCAATGAACCAAGTACACATGCTTCCATTCACCCTTATACTATAACTCTTATAATATAAAGATGATGCACGACTATGCTCACTGCATGCATAAATATAACTCTTCTATTTTATGATGCATGTGCATGCTCTCTTGGTTGAGAATGTCTCCAGGAGAATTAAGACACCAATCTCAACAATCTCTCACTTGTCGTAATGCTTCGGGAGAATAATGTACAATACATGAAAAAACAAGTACAATATACAATAAACTAGGGCATACTCTATACACTAGTATCATCTCCCACTTGCTCTAGACAAGATGCCACATGTCCCGTAGACCCAGACTTTCCAAATGACCCTCGAACACTTTAACCGTGAGGTCTTTGTATGTGGATCAGCAACGTTGTGCTCCGACACAATCTTTGTGACTAACACATCACCGCAATGCACAATCTCCCTGATCAAATGACATTTTCGTTCTATATGCTTGCCTCTACGATGAATCCGAGGTTCTTTCAAATTTTTCACAACCCCATTATTATCACAATAGAGAGTGATCGAAAAAGACATATTTGGAACAACTTCCAAATCTATAAGGAATTTCCTTAGCCAAACAACCTCCTTAGTAGCTTCACAAGCGGCTACGTATTTGGCTTCCATAGTGGAGTCTGTGATGCATCCTTGGTTGATGCTTCGTCACACTACAACCTCTCAATCCAGAGTGAACATTAACCCTGATGTCGATTTCTAAAAATCTCTATCAGTCTGAAAATCAGAGCTGTGTATCCTGTAAAGATCAAATCCTTATCTCCATACATGAGCATGTAGTCCCTCGTTCTCCGAAGATACTTGAAGATCGTTTTGACCATCGTCCAATGATCTAATCCTGGATTGGACCAAAGATACTTAACAAATCCTTGGTCGAACAAGGGTGGCTAATGTCTAGGAATATGAGTTATTCTAGTATTAGAATTAGCTGAGAGTTGTCTCATTTCAGAGGAGGAGTGGTTGATCACCCTTCGATGGTTGTTGCTCTAAACCTCTGAAGCATCGTTGAAAATACTAAATCAATAGTTTATTAGGGATCTATGATTGTTTGTTTTTGCTAAATTGATTGGATAGTTTGCAATTGTTTGCTTGTGTGATGGGTTAAGGCAAAGATAATTAATACGATCACTGTTTATTTTTTATTTTTAGCAATGTCTTCCTCAATAATTGCACTTTTTAGAAATGAAAAACTTACGGGCGAAAATTACTCTACGCAACTTGAATATGATTCTTGTTGTTGACGATCTGTAGTTCGTCTTATCGAAGGATTTTCCTCCGAACCCTGCTCATAATGCATCCTAGGCTATGAAGGTTGCTAATGATCGGTGGATAAAGGCCAACGAAAAGGCCTGTATATATATCTTGGCGAGCTTATCTGAATTTCTATCCAAGAAGCATGAGGTCATGATAACTGCAAGGGAAATTATAGAATCTCTCTAAGGGATGTTTGGACAACCATCCTATTAGCTCCACCATGATACCCTCAAATTCATTTACATCTATTGCATGAACTAGGGCACATCTGTTCGAAAACATGTCCTAGACATGGTGGTCCAATTTAACGTGGCAAAAGCAAATGGAGCGGTCATGTACGAGAGCAGTCAGGTTGTGTTCATAATGGAATCTCTTCCGAAGAGTTTCCTACAATTTCGCAGCAATGCGTTGATGAAAAAAATTCAATATAACCTGACCAGTCTTCTTAACGAGCTACAGACTTACCAATCTCGTATGAAAAAGGGATTGGTTGAAGGACGGGCAAAGGTTTCCCATTCCAAAAGAAAGTTCTAAAAGAGTTCATCCCTCTGGAATTAAGTCTGTTCCTCAGTCTTCTTCTTCGAAGAAGATTCAAAAGGAGAAGGAAGATAAGGGGAAGACTCCCATTACTACTATAAAAGGAAAGGGAAAGGCCAAGGTGGCCGACAAGAGTAGGTGTTTCCACTACAACGTGGATGGACACTAGAATAGGAACTATTCTAAGTACCTCGTTGAGCAAAAGAAGGAAAAAGAAGGTAAATATGATTTAATTTTTTTAGAAACATGTCTTGTTAAACATGATGAGTTTGCCTGGATACTTGATTCAAGAGCAACTAATCATGTTTGTTCTTCTTTATAGGGAAATAGTTCATTTCAGCAGCTGGAAGAAGGTCGAATGATGTTCAAGGTCGAAACAGGAGACGTCGTTTTGGCAGGTGCAGTGGGAGTTACAAATTTATTTTTTAGATATAGATTTTTTTTTAAGGATTTGTACATTGTACCAAAAATTAAGAGAAATTTAATTTCTATCTCTTGTCTACTTGAACAATCTTACACTGTAAATTTTCAAAATAATGAAGTGTTCATTCTTAAAAATGATATACTTATATGTTAAGCTAGATTAGAAAATAACTTGTATGTATTAAGACCAATCAACAAAAAAGAAATTTTAAATAATGAGATGTTTAAAACTGCTCAAGCTCAAAATAAAAGGCTACGTATTTCTCCTAAAGGTAACAATACATATCTTTGGCACTTAAGACTAGGTCACATAAACCTCAATAGGATTGGGCGTTTGATAAAGAATGAATTTCTAAATGAGTTAGAAGATGATTCATTACCACCATGTGAATCGTGTCTTGAGGAAAAAATGACCAGAGGATCTTTTAGTGGAAAAGATTATAAGGCAAAGGTACCCGTAGAGTTAATACACTTGGATCTCTATGGTTCAATGAACGTAAA
The DNA here is from genome assembly GCF_009727055.1 of Benincasa hispida. NCBI lineage: Eukaryota > Viridiplantae > Streptophyta > Magnoliopsida > Cucurbitales > Cucurbitaceae > Benincasa > Benincasa hispida. The sequence continues at coordinate 9,669,992 of NC_052354.1, forward strand.
AGCTCGAGGAGGTTACGTATATTTCATCTATTTTATAGATGATTATTTAAGGTATGGCTACTTATACCTAATGGGGCATAAGTTTGAAGCTCTTGAAAAATTCAAGGAGTTTAAGGCTAAGGTTGAAAACCTATTAGGTAAAACTATTAAAACACTTCGATCTAATCGAGGTGAAAAGTATATGGATAAAAAATTCTATGACTATATGATAGAACATGAAATCCACTCCTAACTCTCAGCTTCTAATACACCTTAGCAAAATATTGTATCAGAAAGGAGAAATAGAACCTTGTTAGACATGGTTTGTTCGATGATGAGCTATGCTCAATTGCCTAACTCGTTTTGGGGGTATGCAGTAGAGACTACAGTTTACATCTTGAACAACATTCCCTCGAATAGTGTTTTTGGAATAAATTTTGAGTTATAGAGGTGGTGTAAACCTAGCTTGCACTACTTCAAGATCTAGGGTTGTCCAACATACGTGCTTGTGACAGATCCTAAAAAACTGGAACCTCGTTAAAGGTTGTGCAAATTTGTTGGTTACCCAAAAGAAACAAGAGGTGGTCTTTTCTACGACCACAAGAAAATAAGGTGTTTGTATTGACAAATGCTACTTTCTTGGAGGAAGACCACATGAGGGATCACAAACCACGTAGTAAGTTAGTGTAGAAGAAGCTACTGAAGAGTCAACAAGAGTTGTTGATGAAGTTGGTCCTTCAACAAGAGTTGATGAAGGACCTAGTTCTTCAAGTCCTTTTTATCCTTCTCAATCGTTAAGAATGCCTTGATGCAGTGGAAGGGTTGTATCACGATCTGACTTCTACTTGGGTTTAACTAAAACTAAGGTCGTCATACTTGATGATGGTGTTGAGTATCCATTGTTCTATCGACAGCCAATGAATGATGTAGATAAGGACCAATGGGTCAAAGCATGGACCCTAAAATGTATTCAATGTACTTCAATTTATTATGGAGGCTTGTAGATCTACCCAAGGGGGTAAAACCCATAGGGTGCAAATAGATCTATAAGAGAAAGAGAGATACAGTTGGGAAGATACAAACCTTTAAAGCTAGACTCGTAGCAAAGGGTTATACTTAGATATAAGGGGTTGACTATGAGGCAACCTTTCCTTCTTTTGCTATGTTACAGTTTATAAGAATTTTCTTGTCCATAGCCACATATTTTGACTATGAAATATGAAAAATGGATGTTAAGACTGCCTTTTTGAATGGTAATCTTGAAGAGAATATCTTTATGTCTCAGCTCGAAGGGTTCATAGTCTAAGGTCAGGAGCAAAAAGTTTGCAAGCTGAATCGATCTATTTATGGGTTGAAACAAGCATCCAGATCTTGGAACATTAGATTTAATATTGCGATCAAATTTTTTATTTTTTACCAAAATTTTGATGAGCCTTGTGTGTACAAGAAGATTAATAAGAATAAAATAGTTTTTCTAGTACTTTATGTGGATGATATTCTACTCATTGGGAATGATGTAGGGTACCTTACTGAAGTGAAAAACTGGCTAGCAACCCTGGGAGACGTGCAGTATGTTCTTGGGATCCAAATAATTGGGGATCATAAGAACAAAATGTTAGCATTGTCTCAAGTAATGTATATCGACAAAATGTTGGCTCAAAATTTGATGTAGAACTTCAAGAAGGGTTTATTGCCTTTCGGCATGGGGCTCACTTGTCTAATGAACAGTGTCCTAAGACACCTCAAGAAGTTGAGGATATGAGACGTATTCCCTATGCCTCAATTGTGGGTAGCTTAATGTATGCTCTGCCCTGCATTAGACCTGATATATGTTATGCAATGAGAATAGTCAGTAGGTACCAGTCCAATCTAGAGTTAAAGCATTGAATGACAGTTAAGAACATTTTCAATTATCTTCAGAGAATGAGGGACTACATGCTGGTGTATGGGGCTAAGGATTTGATCCTTACAGGGTACACCGACTCTGACATTCAAACCTATGAGGATTTTATGAAATCTACGTCAGGATCAGTGTTCACTCTTAACGGGGGAGCTATGGTTTGGAGAAGCATCAAGCAGGGATGCATAACATACTCCACTATGGAGGCTAACTATGTTGTTGCTTATGAAGCAGCTAAGGAAGCAGTTTGGCTCAGGAAGTTCCTTACAAAATTGGAAGTTATTCCAAATATGGTCTTGCTCGTTACATTATACTGTGACAACAGTGGGGTAGTAACTAACTCAAAAGAACCTCACACTCACAAACGAGGGAAAAACATAGAGAGAAAGTATCATTTGATATGGGAGATTGTGCAACGAGGATATGTGATCGTCACCAAGATCACTTCGGAGCACAACATCACTGATCCATTTACGAAGGCTCTCTCGGCTAAAGTGTTCGAGAGTCATCTAAAGAGTCTAGTTCTGCGAGACATGTAGATAGTATAATCTAGGGCAAGTGGAAGATGTGTAATGGATATAAGGATGCCCTAGTTTATTGTATTTATATACATATTTTTCATGTAATGTACATTATACATTTGACATTTCCAGCCTTGGATTATTTATTGTACATACATTCCACTTATTAGAGTTTTAGTTCAAGTGCGAGTTTGTTGGGTTTTATGCCCTAAAACTCGTAGATAGTAAATGTAACATTTGACCTATCATTAATAAAGTGTTATTAATATTTATTACAATAAATAGTTATTGCTTTTAAGATTGGTGTCCTAAATTTCTCTTGTATTCTTGTAGTTTGTAAACTTTGTATAAACAAATTGTTATTAATAAATAATTGTTATTTTATGAGCATGCACTCAATCCAATAAACAAAGATCCTAGGTTATTTTATGGAATTTAAACATGTACGTAGGGACATACAGGTGGATCATGTTTAAATGATAACCTACACGGTCTGTAGTAGATGAATAAGGTTGGGTACCTTATTCTAATGATACTACGGATATGACCTGCTTTGTAGATCTTACAAGTGTTATAAAGTGCCACAAATGATCTAATCCTAATCATTCATGTGAAGACATATGAGCAAGGGTGTCCTCTACAAAGAGTTTTCATAAGACCGGACCACGAAATGATTAGTCTCATTATATAACGCCATTAATAACAGAGACTTACATTTCACTAGGATGACCATAGGTGACCTGAATCCTGAGTGAGTTGTGAACTCCTGTCTATGAAGGTGATCCTTTGATTTGCATGGGTGAGAGTGGTAAGATCGCCTACTCAATATACCTACCATTTTGGGGATTCGTCTAATTGGGGGAGTGGGAGCACAGCTACACAAGATGGAATTCACTCCTTTAAAGGCTGATTTTAGGGAAACGTGGCCACACCATCTCTTGGCCCAAGAGGAATTTGGTCATAGTTGAACAATGACTTATTGTTCATTAGAGGGATTAGTGGTACTTAAGGAGTTAAATATAACTATAAGGGAAAAACAGTAATTTTGGCTCAGTTGTACTTACAATCAATTTGTGAAGGGTCATTGCACTGTTCTGGTTATATCCAATGGACATATAAATATATCTGTAGTGCGAAGAATGCAGTAGTTGGTCTTTAGTGGAGTGACCAGCAGTTAATGGATATTGGGTAATTTAATCAAAAGAGTTTAATTGATTATCCAAGTGTCATTGGAGCTTCAATCTACAGGTCCATAAAGTCCTCCCTATAGTTCAAAAGAGAATTAATTTTGAATTAATTTAAATTGTTCAAATTAATTGAAGGAATTAATTATATGTGATATAATTAATATAATGTATTCGATACATTATAACATAAAGTTTATTTTGAGAGGAATTAAATATTTGAATATGATTCAAATACTAATTATATGGATGAGATTCATATAATTAAATTTTATCAATAAATGTGATTTATACTGAATACCATGTATTACTGAGAGTAATAAAATTATAGGTTATATTGTATTTAATACAATATAATAATTCTAGGTTATGTATTATATTTGAATATAACATGTCGTTATATATATATATATATATAATATTATATATATTATATATATATATATAAATAAGCTAGTTATTAATATATGTATATATTTTATTAAATTAAATTTATTTTAGTTTATTAACAATTAAAGGGAGGGAGTTACAACTTCCCTCCCCTTAATTTGCTCTTAGAAAAATGTGGAGTAAGGGTTCAGTTTTTCAATGACTTCTTTGTCTTCTTCACAGAGTGTATCTATGAGAAAGCCTTCTAGTAATTCTCAAGAACATAGAAAATTTTGTTTCTCTTCCTTTCAAAATTTCTCCCCCTCTTCCCAAAATTTAGAGCCCACAACTCCATAATACTCTCCCATAAGGAGAATACAGAGGGTTCTCAAGTGGTGGTGGCCATTTTGTATTGTTGGTTCTTGGTATGAAGTGATCGTGACCAGTTCAAGGAAATTTGTGATGAATTTTTTGGCTTTAAGTGTAAGTGTTTGTTTATTTCCTAATTATTCTTAAAAGCATGTTGTAATTTTATTATAATGCATCATTTGATTTTTCTGTAAATTTGGGATTCTGTGAAAAAATGAAGATTGGGAACGATCCTGCTTCTGCTACAGAACTTTACCGTTCCTTCAATTGGTATCAGAGCTAGATTTTTCATGGTCCCAATTTTTTTTAATCTTACCAGAATGCTTTTACAGATTTATGGTGGGTTTGCATTCAAGAAAATTTATACATATCGATGAATGGATGGTTGAATGTTTTGTTTGCGATTTATGAATTTTTTGGGATTAGGCTTTAGATTTATTACTTTAATTTTTACAATTTGATTTGTAAGGGCTCGTTGTTTTGGGCACTAATTATTGCAATAAAGTCTGTAATTCGTTGTTAGTGTCATTGTGAGTTTTTCGGTGATGTACTGGTGAAAATGAGACCCAAAGTGGAGAAGATACGACACAGATCGCAACTGTACAGTGGTTATTGTACAGTAGCGTTACAACGCTGTGCCCTAGCACTGCAACGTTGCGAAAGGTAGATGGAAATTTTTTTTCGTAGCATTGCAATGCTAGGTCATAGAGTTGCAATGCTCCAAGATGGAAAAAATTTTCTGGCTCGCACGCGGTTCGGTTCGTGGTTCAGCTGGGTCTGCATTCGGTTCGCTTGGTTCGTGGGCAGTTCAGGTACTGGGCGATCTAGTTCGTGCGGTTCAAGACCCGATTCACCTATTTTGAACCGGTTTGACTTTCATTTATGTAATAGTTAGTATTTTGATTAATCAAATTAATATAAATGTTATATTAATTTAATTAATTGTTTAGGAGTCTAATCTTGGTCCATAAATTTCCGTTTAAATTATGCATTTGATGTATGGTTTAATTTTATTATATATGTCATAACATATGTCATATAGTAAAATTCCATCATAGGTTATACATTATTCATGCATCATTTCTATTATAAATGTTATAATATATAGTGACATGATTTTATTTTATAGCATGCTCATACATCATATAATTTAGGTGTTATACTATATGTTTACATGCATTACTAACATAGCCATGCGTCATTTATATTATAAGAGTTATAATATATAGTTTGGATGTAGGGTTGTATGTATGTTATTAATTATTTTAATACTTTAGTATATAAGTCTTATGTATGTTTAGTAATGAAATGGGAATTACATGAAGTGTGACACTACTTTAGATAATTTTATAAATGTTATAATTTTATTAAGTATGTCATTCGATGCAATGAATGGTTTTAATTTATTTAATTTATTTTATAATCATTATAATTAAATGAAATTAGAAATTAAAATTAATAATTCAGAATGACATGCAAACTTAGGTAAAATCAATTTTAAAATAGTTTTAAAATATGATTCACATAGACCTAAGAACACAAATTTCTAATGAGATTAGAAATTAGTTTAATCTTTTCAAAAAGTTTAATAGGATTAAACTGGTTTTAATAAAAGATTAAGTTTATAGCAAACGTATCTATAAGGGACCTTTTGTCTAAGGCTAGTTCTGTCTAGGCTGGGGTATTTAAGTTGACGAAAATGGAGCACCCTTACCTGAAAACTGACTTGGAAAGGTGAATTAGATAGATTTGCTACAAACATGCAATTGTTGATTAGAGTTTGTTAATGTGTTTAATGACCATTAAACAAAATTGTTTAACTATCCAAAGTAAGTGTTACTATTGGATAAACTTAAACAATTACTTATTAAAAATAATTAGCCGTATTTTTTCTAAGTTAAATAAACCCTAGGTTTTTAAAATACTAAGTGGGAGGAAAAAGATGTATACGATATGTCAATCTTTCACTCACGTTTTTCCCTTAGTGTTCACACTGTGAGACTGATGATTGGTCTTGAGGTGCCTTGGGAGCATTCTCCTTTGAATAGTGTTTGTATGGGTCAATATCAAGGTGAATGGAGAGAGTAATTATAGTATGTGGGAGAGGGATTTGTGTAAACATGTTCTATGGTCTCCTTCATTAGTTTACAATGTGAGATCTTCTTACACGACCTCGAGATGCACTGGAGTGTTCCCTTCGAATGGTTTGTGCATTAGGTCAATATCAAGGTGAACTCCAGAAATGGATAGGATCACTTTAGTTTTTGCCCCAATCGGTTTTCCTTTTGGTTGGCTCATTGGGGCGAAACTCAAGGGTCTAAAATGAAAGGTTGCACTTACGAGAAATTGTTGTCTCATTGATTTCTTGACCAAATAAATGATGACTAATTGTTATAGGAATAACAGTTATTCTAATGTAATAACTGGTTGATAGTGCCACAGTTCAGTGAAGGGACAACTTGACGGAACTTGTTTTACAGAGATCCTTGAGTGGAAGTGGATCATCCAAATTCTATTTTGATTGAAAAACTAAATTTACAGTAAACATACAAGATATGCATTCATAAACAAATTACAACATGCTTTTTACAAAGAAAATGGGTTCAAGATGAAGGAAATTGGACATGAGAATTTCCATGAGCAGCAGAATGATCGTTTCAAATTTCATTCGTATATGAACATCAACAATTATAGTACAGAAACAAAAACATACAGGCTATGCAAAAAATGAAATTATAGCATGCTTTACAAAGATCAAGGGAAGAATTACACATACCTTTCAGGACTCATCTTCAACACCCTTGATCATGAACGTTCGAAAATCAGCAAGATTGCAAACCCGAACGCTCGAACACTACGACGGCTACACTGCACGATCAACGCGACCACGAGCACAACGAACGACCACCAAAAACCTCAACCATGTTGAGTTGAGAACGACACCACTACAATGGCTACCTTGGTATTCTCGGTGTAAAAATCCAGAAGTGTGTGCTCTGTGTAGACTTGGTTAGAGGACGAGACCAGAGGAACAATCGGGTAAACGATTGAGCAAGTGGGAGATGGCAAATGTCTATCGTATAGACAATTCCCAATCGTTTAGAAGAAGCTCCACGATCGTTTAGCAAAAGCTCCACGATTGTTTAGCTATCGGCCAGCTGAATGAACTATAATGTAGTGTCACTCCACAATCGTCTAGTCTTTCTTCAGCTATCATTTAATGCATCCTATTCACTTGATAGCCTTTCCGTGAGTCTTTCCGAGAATAGAAATCTCAATTCAACAACTACTAAATTTAGAAAAACACTTTTTCTATTATCTCATAGTTACCAAGAAACTACCAATAACCTTCCATTCAATTGATTATTAGAGAAAAAGAGATAATTATCCAATAATTAATATTATTATAAATATATATGGTAACCAATTTACCATACTATACTTATAACCTATAGTTTTAATATTTCATCTCATGAAACATATAAACCATAGCTTTTTTTCTACTTGTGGTATTTAATGTAAATCTCATTTACATTAATCCTCCACTTGATGTATCTCATACATCACACTGATCATATTATATATAATCGAATTATCTCTTGTCAATTTGAACATTTCAAATAAACACCAAGAACTAATTCTCAACTTGAATCTATTGAGCTACCAAAGGGACCTTATGGATCTGTAGTTCGAAGCTCCAATGGTACGTGAATAACTGACTAAACTCTTTGGTCACGGGATCCACCATCCGTTAACTGCTAGGCACTCCATTAAAGTCCGACAACTAAACTCTTCTTACTAAAGATATATTATGTGTCCATATCAAACAATCAACAGTGCAATAACCCTTCACAGATTGCTCGTAAGTACAGCTGGGCCAATAAGCATTATGCCCCTATAGTCCTTAAGTACCATTGACCCCTCTAATGAACCATAAGTCATAGTCCTAATATGACCGAGTCCTCACTTTCAAAGAGAAGTTATGGCCATTATGTCCAAGCCCCAAAATCAGCCCTTAAGGTAGTAATCTATCTACTTACCCCTGCTTCAGGGAAGAAGTGAAGTCCATATTGTGTAACTGAGTTTCGAACTCCTAAATCAGACAAGTCCCCAAAAAGGTAAGCATGTTGAGTTGGCAATCTGGCCACTCTCACCTATACTAATCAAAGGACCGCTCTCAAAGGCAGGAGTTCCCAAAACACTCAAGATTGAGGTCATGTCACCTATGGTCGTTTAGGTAAAACGCAAGTCTCCAGTATCAACGGTGTTATACACAGAGACGAATCATCTCATGGTCCGTTCTTATATAAACTTTTTATATAGGACACTCCGCTCGCATGTCTCCACATGAATAGTCAGGATCTACCATCTGTAGCAGTTCACAACACTTGCAAACCTCGACAAAGCAGGCAGTATCCGTAGTGTCACCAGGATCAGATATCCCACCTTAATCCTTATACTACAGACCTATTTAAGTTATCACTTAAGGCATGATCTACTTGTATATCTCATATACATGCTTAAGTTTACATACAATAACCATGGAGCTTTGTTTATTGGATATGAGTAAATGCAAGATAAAATAACTCTTATTTTATTCATATCAATGTGTATAAATTACAAACTACGAGACTCCGGGAGAATTAGAACACCAATCCTTTGGGAGAATTAGGACACCAATCCCAACAATCTTCTACTTGTCCTAATGCCTCGGGAGACTAATGTACAATACAAGATAAATTCATGTACAATATACAATAAACTAGGGCATACCCCAGTATCCTCTCCCACTTTCCCTAGACAAGATGTCACATATCCCACAGATCTAGACTCTCCAGGTGACCCTCAAACACTTTAGCCGTGAGAGCCTTTGTAAATGGATCAACAACGTTATGCTTCGACGCGATCTTCGTGACAATCACATCACCACGATGCACAATCTCCCTAATCAAGTGGTATTTTCGCTCTATATGCTCGTCTCGACGATGAAGTTGAGGTTCCTTCGAATTTTTCACAGCCCTGCTGTTATCACAATAAAGAGTGATAGGCAAATCCATATTTGGAACAAATTCCAAATCTGTAAGGAATTTCCTCAGCCAAACAGCCTTCTTAGCTGCTTCACAAGCGGCTATGTATTCGGCTTCCATAGTGAAGTCTGCGATGCATCCTTGCTTGATGCTTTGCCATACTACAGCCCCTCCATTCAGAGTGAACATTGACCCCGATGTTGATTTGTGAGACTCTCTATATGTCTGGAAGTCAGAGTCTGTGTATCCTGTAAGAATCAGATCCTTATCTCCATACATGAGCATGTAGTCCCTCGTTCTTCGAAGGTACTTGAGGATCGTCTTGACCATTATCCAGTGATCAAATACTAGATTGGATTGATAACGATTGACAATCCTTACTGCATAGCAAATGTCGAGTTTGGTACACAACATTGCATACATTAAGCTTCCTACAGCTGAAGAATAGAGAATCTATCTCATCTTCTCAACCTTTTGAGGTGTCTTGGGACATTGATCCTTAGACAAGACGATTTTATGCCTGAAGGGTAGTAAACCCCTCTTGGAATCCTGCATCCTGTACCTGATCAACATTTGATTGATGTAGGATGCCATAGACAAGACTAACCTCTTGTTCTTACGATCCCGAATGATCTGGGTCTCTAGAATAAACTGTGCATCACCCAAATCTTTCATTTGGAACTGAACAGCTAGCCATTTCTTAATGTTAGTAAAAAAAACCTTACATCATTCCCAATGAGTAGGATATCATCCACATATAGTACCAGGAAAGCTACTGAGTTGTTGATGGTCTTCTTATAAACACAAGGTTCATCAACGTTTTGATCAAAGCCAAATGATTTGACCACACTGTCAAATCTAATGTTCCATGATCGAGACGCTTGTTTTAGCCCATAAATGGACTGATTAAGCTTGCAACTTTTTGCTCTTGATCTGGAACTACGAACCCCTCTGGTTGAGCCATGTAGATGGTCTCCTCAAGATTACCATTAAGAAAGGCAGTCTTGACGTCCATTTTCCATATCTCATAATCATAAAATGTGGCTATGGACAGGAGTATCCTGATACACTTGAGCATGACAACAGGTAAGAAAGTTTCCTTATAGTCCATTTCCTCAACCTGGGTATAACCCTTTTCCATGAGTCTAGCCTTAAAGGTTTGCACCTTTTCATCTACACCTCTCTTTCGCTTATAGATCCACTTACACACTATAGGGTGTCTTACCCCATCAGGAAGATCCACAAGCTCCCAGACATTATTGAAGTACATAGACTCCATCTCCTGGTTCAAGGTTTTAGTCCATTCATCCTTGTCAACATCCTCCATTGCTTTCTTAAAAGACAATGGATCCTCGACCCCATCATTAAAAATGACATTTTAGGCTTCAGTCAAACCTATGTAGCAATTTGGTGGGTTCATCATTAGAGGGATTTGTTACCCTTCAGGCATGGAATCATTTTATCTAATGATCAATGTCCTAAGACATCTCAAAAGGTTGAGGAAATGAGACGGATTCCCTATGCTTCTGCTGTAGAAAGCTTGATGTATGCAATATTGTGTACCAGACCCAATATTTGCTAATGGCAAGTAGAGATTGTCAGTCGGTATCAATCCAATCCAGGATTTTATCACTAGACGGCGATCAAGATGATCTTCAAGTATCTTTCGGAGAACGAGGGACTACATGCTCGTGTATGGAGATAAGAATCTGATCCTTATAGGATACACGGACTTTGACTTCCAGATAGATCGAGATTCTCGAAAATTAACAACGGGGTCAGTGTTTACTCTGAATGGAGGTGTTGTAGTCTGGCGAAGCATCAAGCAAGGATGCATCACAGACTCCATTATCGAAGCCAAGTACGTAGCCGCTTGTGAAGCAGCTAAGAAGGCTGTTTGGCTGAGGAAGTTTCTTTCAGATTTGGAAATTGTTCCAAATATGGATTTGCCTATCACTCTTTATTGTGATAATAGCGGGCCTGTGGCAAATTCGAAGGAGCTTCGGAGTCATCGTCAGGGTAAGTACATTGAACGGAAATATCACCTGATCAGGGAGATTGTGCATCACGGTGATGTGATAGTCACGAAGATCGCATCGGAGCACAACATTGTTGATCCCTTTACAAAGGCCCTCACGGCTAAGTGTTCGAGGGTCACCTGGAAGTCTGGGTCTGTGGGACATGCGGCATCTTGTCTAGGACAAGTAGGAGATGATACTGGGGTATGCCTAGTTTATTGGATATTGTACATTTTTATATTGTCTTGTACATTAGTCTCCCGAGTCATTAGGACAAATGGGAGATTGTTGGGATTGATGTCCTAATTCTCTTGGTGTCTCATTGTTTTGTAAAGATACACATTATTTGACGAATAAAATAAGTGTTATTTAATTTTAGCATTTACTCATATCCAATAAACAAAGTTCCTTGTTATCTTATGTGAACTTAAGCATGTATATGTGATATACAAGTGGATCATGCCTTAAGTGTGAATCTAAATAGGACTGTAGTATAAGGATTAAAGTGGGATACCTGATCCTGGTGAACACTACGGATACGACCTATTTTGTAGAGATTTGCAATGTTGTAAACTGCTACAGATGATAGATCTTGACATTCATGTGGAGACGTGCAAACGGGGGTGTCCTATACAAAGAGTTTGTATAAGACCTAGACCACGAGATAATTAGACTCTGTATATAATGTTGTTGTTGTTGATACTAGAGACTTATACCTCACCTAAACGACCATAGGTGACACGACTGCAATCTTGAGTATTTTGGGAACTCATGCCTTTGATTAGTATGGGTGAGAATGACCAGATTACCAACTCAACATGCCTACCTTTTTGAGGACTTGTCTGATCTGCGAGCTGGAAACTCAATCCACAAGATGAAATTCACTCCTTTCCCGAAGTAGGGATAAGTAGAGAGATTGCTCTCTAAAGAATGATTCCGCGGCTTGAACAAAGTGACCATAGCTTCTTTTTGGAAGAGAGGACTCAGTCATAGTAGGACTATGACTTATGTTCATTAGAGGGATCAAGTGGTATTTAAGAAGTTAAGATGTAACTACAAAGGCATAACGGTTATTGGCCGAGTTGTACTTACGAGCGATCTGTGAAGGGTTGTCGCACTATTGATTGGTTAAGATGCACACATAATATATCTATGGTAAGGAGAGTTCAGCTGTTGATCTTTAGTGGAGTGTCTGGCAGTTAGGGGATGATGGATCCCGTGACTAAAGAGTTTAGTCAGTTATTCACGTACCATTGGAGAGCTTCGAGCTATAGGTTTATAAGGTCCCCTTGGTAGCTCAATGGATTTAGTTGAGAATCAATTCTCTGTGTTGATTTGAAATTTTCAAATTGACAAGAGGTAATTCGATTATATATGATATGATTGGTATGATGTACGAGATACATCTAGTGGAGGATTAATGTAAATGAGATTTACATTAAATACAATGGAATAGAAAAAGAACTATTGTTTATATGTTTCATGAGATGAAATATTAAAACTGTAGGTTATAAATATAGTATGATAAGTTGGTTATCATTTATATTTATAATAATATTAATTATTGGATAATTAAATCTTTTTCTCTACTAACCAATTGAGTGGGAGGTTATTGGTGGTTCATGGTAATCGTGAGATAAAAGGAAAATTGTTTTCCTAATTTTAGTAAGTTTTGGCAAAAATTGTTTTGAGATTTCTCTCGGAAAAAGAATCTCACGGAACGAAAGTTGTCAAGTAAATATGAATTTACTAAATGACAGCTTGACAAAAGGTAAACGATCGTGTAATGTTTGTAGGCGACAGACAAGCTGCTAAACGATGAGTTAAATGATTGCTTAGCTTTTGCAAGACGATCGCTTAGCTTTTGCTAAACGATTGGGCATCGACTTATACGATAGGTTTCAGCCATCTCCCACTTGCCCAGTCGTGTACACGATTGTTGTTTCCTCCTTCGTCTGCCTCATACCATGTCCACACAAAGCCCACCCTCAGGATTCTCACACCGAGAATACCAAGGTAGCCTTCTTGGTGGTGTCATACTCAACTTGACATTGTCGAGGTTCTGTGAAGGTCGTTCGTGTTCTTGCTGAAGTGTTCGTGACCGAGGCGATCGCAGAGTTCTAGTGCGCGATGTTCGTGCTGTGTAGCGGTCGTGTTGTTCGATCGTTTAAGGTTGCTGTGTTCGAGCATTTTTTAGCAAGGAGCGTGGAGATGAGTCTACAAGCGTTTGTAGCATTCTCCTTGTTTATTTGATTGTCATGCTGTAATTTTTGTATTAAATACATAACCGCCTGTTTCTGTATACGACTGTAATTTGTAACGTTCACACATGATTGTAATTTGGAATGATTTATTCCGCTACTCATGGAAATCCTCAGACTCGATTTCCTTCAGTTCCAACTTCTTCGGGTTAATCACAAGCACATGTGTCGGACACCTCCAAATTCGAAAGTGGCATAAACTACCTTTACGGCCCTTCCACAACTCAAAAGGTGTTTCAAAAACACTTTTTGAGGGAACGTTGTTCAGAACATAGCCTGTAGTCTCCTTTGCAAAACCCCAAAACGAGTATGGAAGATAAGCACAACTCATCATAGACCGAACCATGTTCAACAAGGTTATGTTTCTCCTTTCTGATACACCACTCTGCTAAGATGTACCTGGGGCCAAGAGTTAGGATGTAATTCCATGTTCTATCATATAGTTTTGGAATTAGAGTTCCATATACTCTCCACCACGATCAGATCGTAGTGTTTTGATCTTCTTACCTAATAAGTTTTCAACTTCAACCTTATACCTCTTGAACTTGTGAAGGGCTTCAAACTTACATTGCATTAGGTAGAGATTCCCGTATCTTGAATAATCATCTATGAAAGATATGAAATATTCATGCCCACCTTGAGCTTTAACATTCATCGGACCACAGAGGTCAGAATTTACAAGCTCCAAGGCTTCCTTGGCTCTGTAACCTTTTTCAGTAAAAGGTCGTTTGGTCATCTTGCATTTGAGACATGATTCACACACCAACAAGGAGTTTTCTTCTAAACTCTTTAGAAGTCCACTTTTCACCAACTGCTCAATTATTTTGAGGTTGATGTTACCTAACCTTAGATGCCAAAGATGGGTGTTTTCCTTAGGAGAAACCTTTGGTCTGTTAGGTGTTGTTGCTATATTAAACATTCTAGTATTAAATAAGGCTTTAATGACTAACGACCTTTGTACATATAAGTTACTTTCCATTGAACCAAAACCAATCTCCATTCCATTCTTTAAAATAAACATTTTGTTCTCAGAAAAAGAGACGGTATAACCTTGTTCAGTGAGACAAGAAACTGAGATTAAGTTCCTCTTGATATGTGGAACTACGAAAACATTATCCAGTAACAGATAATGTTTCTTGTCCAAAAATAACTTTAGCCTACCTACAACAACAGCTAAAAAAAATTCACCAATATCGACTCTAAGAGTCATCTTTCCCTGTGGCAACATTTTCCAAGAACTGAATCCTTGGTAAGAGAAACTGATGTGCTTAGTGGCACCTAAATCAAGGATCTAGGAAGAATCATCATTCTCTACCAAACACGTCTCCAAGACAAATAAATCACATTTACTGTCTTTATACATCCTTCTTTTTTGGAGAGTAGTGGGATCTGTATCAGAACCTAACTAAGCTCTAAGTTCTATGTCAGAGAACACTTCTCGTCGATGAACGTCAACAGAGTTAGCAATACTTACTTCCTCTTCCTGGAGTTTAACTTGGGAACTGACACTATTGGTTTTGTCATCCATTTCTCTGTGCTCGAAAAGTAAGAACTGATGTTCAAACAAATCTTTCAACGAGTCCATGATCTCGCGTGCAATAACCATGTTCTCAAACTTTTTGGCCAAAACATCAGGTATGCTAGCAAATATGTGAAGTCGAGCCAATGAATTAGCCTTCATCCACATCTCATATTCATTACAAACACTTCGCGGGGCATCAAAGGTTGGGACTTGAGGACATTCCTCAACCATGACAAATTTGAGGTCGTTTACCACACAATACGTTTTACAAGATTCTTTCCACTATATGTAATCGGTCAAATTAGGGCATTAAATGGAAATACAAACGTGTTGTTGAAAACAAAAAAACATTACCTACATTAGGTTTTAAGCAAATACCCGTTGAAAAAACATACAACATCCAATAAGGTTTAGAAAAACTAACATGAACGTCGTGTGACATCTAGTTTCGCAATGACACTTCAAAGGTTTAGGACAAAAGCCGCCGAAGGGAGGTCACTTATCCCTCCTCTGAATTGAGAAAATTCTCAACTAGTCATTAATACCATAACAACTCTTGCTCTTATAATGATTAGCCATCATTGATTTGGTCAAGAAATCATTGATTTACTTAACAATTTCCCGTAAGTGTGACCCACCATTTTAGGCCCTAGAGATTTTCCACAAGCAGCCAATCCGAAGGGATAAAATCTGATTGGGGAAAAACCTAAAGCGACCCTATCCATTTCTGAAGTTCACTTTGACCTTGACCAACTGCACAAAACCCATCCGAAGGGCGACGCTCCTAGGGCGCCACGAGGGAGTACAAAATGATCTCACAGTGAGAACCAATGACAGAGATCGTAGAACGTGTTGTCACACACCCTTCGCCCATTTACTATAAACATTTTTTGCGTCCACCTTGATATTGACTCATGCAAACACCATTTAAAGGGGGATGCTCCCAGAGCACCACAAGGCCAAGCATGATTCTCACGGCATGAACATTCAGGGAGAAACGTGAGTGGAATCATTGACATATCAGATATATCTCTTCCTCCCACTGAGTATTTTATAACCTAGGGTTTAGTTTACTTAGAAAAAACACGGCTAAGAATTTTAACTAAGTGACTTTTAAGGTTGCCCAAGAGTAACTTTTACCTTGGATAGTTGAAACAACTTTTGATCATCATTCATGAAACTCTTTAATGGAGTCTTTGACCAATGGTCACATGCTTGCAGAAAATCTATCTAATTTATCTTTCTAGGTAGGTTCTCAGGTAGGGGTGTTTCGTTTCCGTCAGCTTAAGTACCCTAGCTTAGATAGAACCCGCCTTAGACAAAAGGTCCTTTATAGATAGATTTAATACAATTTTAATCTTTTATGCCAATCAATTTAATCCTATTAAACCGATTTAAAAATATTAAACTAAGTTACTAATCCCATTAGAACCTTTTGAACTTAGGTCTATCTCAATCCAGTTTGAAAACCCTTTTAAAACATGAGTTCACCCTAAGTCCACATGCAACTCTTTCTTATCGATTTTAGTTCTAATTTCTATTATAACGCTTTAACAAAAACAACCAAAACAAATCACAACGCAAAGCAAACACATACGAGACATTCAAAACGCTTGTAAACAGCCTAAGTGTCATGCTCCATGCATTGTTCATTCTTTGCTACCTTTTATATCACACTTATACAAACAAGAAACGAACTAAGCAAAACATGCTTCCATTCACCCTTATACTATAATGCTTATAATATAATCATGATGCATGAATATGCTCACTACATGCATAAATATAACTCTTATATTTTCATGATGCATGCACATGCTTTCTTGTAATTTCATCATGCCATATTATAACACTTATAATATATGATGCATGAATGATTGCACAACCTAAGTTGGGTTTCAAATCTATGTGTCATACACTATGCCACATGAACCACATACATCTCATGTATAATAAACAAAAGTTGATGAACTGGGAAAAATTACCTCAAGTCCTAAAAAACAAAAGCTAATTATTTCAAAAAGAAGGAGTCTCCGGTTCAAACATGCGAACTGGGACTTGAACCGTCCGACGAAGCAACGCGTCTCCATTGGTCATGCACCAAACACCTCACGATCATCTAGACGAAAGAATAAACGCTTTACTCAATCGTTTACCAACGCTTCTGTTTAGCAACGATCATGTACCTTTTACTATGCGATGAAGCATAAGGTACGCGATTGTGCAGTGCGCTCCACAATGCAAGCCTTATACGATCGCCTAAACGACTACGATGTGATGAAGCACGATCGTCTAAAAAATTGTTGAGTGAGAACCATCGTATTGTATACCGCGTGATCGTGTAGTCAGTGACTATGCGATGAGCATGCTAACTACACGATCGTTTAACGTGTGCCTTTTTCTAAACGATGAGCATCATATGCTCCCACTATGATCGTCAACCTCCAGTGTCTCCGCGATCGGGCAACCAACGCTACGTGATAGAGTAAACGATTTACCACATCGTTTAGCATTAGCTAAAGATCATTAAATAAATACTACACGATCGTATAGAAAAATCTACACGATCGTTTACCTGAGGTTACATGAGATGACCAACTATTGGTTTTCTTCTTTGCTGAGAATTGCATCTTCATGCTTCGAAACTTCATCACGAATGACTCGACTAACTCAAACACTTTGAATTACAGACTCGGTTGCATGTTAATTATGCCCAAAAACACGGGGGCCCTTACAAATTAACACTTTGTAATTTAAAGAAATCTTTAAACAGAGGCAATTAACCCATAAACATTCATCAATGCCATCCAAAAACAAATTTAACAATTAAACACAATGCAGAAAACCCATCACGAATGTAAAAGAAGTACAAAACAGAAGTGAAATTTGGAATATCAGAACAACCTGGCTCTGATACCAATTAAAGAAAATCGGACATGAGAATTTCCATGAGCAACAGAATGATCGTTCCAAATTTCATTTGTATATGTACATCAACAATTACAGTAAAGTTATGGGTACATTATTACTATTTTTGCTAAAACTTGATTTTTGATTTAGTTACAATTTGCTCATTAGAATATGTTTAAATTTTATTATCATGTCGAATTCTTCTAGAATACTCACTTCCGAATTAGATAACAGTAAAATTGAATCAACAAACAAGTTACTAGTAATTGATATCTTCAATAGAGTTTTAACAGAGGATTATCCTCTATCTCCCGACTCATCTAATATTTTGAATAATATAAATGAGAATGCAAAATTCGAACAATAAGATAAACATGATTTACTTGTTATCGAAGCGTGTTTAGCGGAAAACAAAAAAAACCTAGATAATTGATTCAGGTACCGCTAATCATGTTTGTGTTCATCAATAATATAAATGAAAATGCAAAGTTCCTGGAGACAGTCGACAGAGGGTGAAACAATCTTTAAGGTAGGGACCGGGGAGGTTGTTTCAGCTAAAGCAGTGGGAGATATGAAGTTATTTATAGAAGATAAGTACATTTATTTGAAAAATGTGTATTACATTCCTTCTATGAAAAGGAATCTAATATCTATCTCTTGTTTGCTAGGACAAAATTATAAAGTTTATTTCGAAAATAATGAAGTGTTCATCAATACTAGAAGTAAACAAATTTGTTCTGCAAAATTAGAAAATAACTTGTATATGTTTAAAACCGACTGAGGTTAAAGCCGTATTAAACGTAGAGATGTTTAAAATTTCTGAGACTCATGAGAAAAGGAAAATTTCTCCAAATGCCTATCTTTGGCACTTCAGACTAGGTCACATAAATCTCAATAGGATTGAGAGACTGGTTAAGAATGGTCATCTAAATAAGTTAGAAGACAGTTCATTACCACCTTGTGAATCGTGTCTTGAGGGTAAAATGACAAAAAGATCTTTTTTTGGAAAAGGTCCTAGAGCCAAAGAACCCTTAGAACTGATACACTCAGACCTTTGTGGTCCTCTAAATGTTAGAGCTAGAGGAGGGTATGAATATTTCATCAGTTTTATAGATGACTATTCTAGGTATGGGCATATTTACCTAATGCACCAAAAGTCTAAAACATTTGAAAAGTTCAAAGAGTATAAGGCTGAGGTTGAAAACCTATTAGGTAAAAAGATTAAAACACTTCGACCAGATCGAGGTGGTGAATATATGGACTTAGAATTCCAGAACTATTTGATAGAACATGGAATCCAGTCTCAACTCACAGCCCCTGGCACACCTCAACAAAACAGTGTGGCAGAAAGGAGAAACAAAACGTTGTTGGACATGGTTCGTTCCATGATGAGTTATACTTAGTTACCAAATTCTTTTTTAGGACACGTAGTTGGAACTACAGTGTATATTTTGAACATAGTTCTCTCGAAAAAGTGTTTCTGAAATGCCTTACGAGCTCTGGAGAGAACGTAAAGGAAATTTATGCCACTTCAGAATTTGGGGTTGCCCGACACATGTGTTGGTGCAAAATTCTAAAAAGTTGGAATGTCGTTCAAAAGTATGCCTATTTGTAGGCTACCGAAAAGAAACAAAAGGTGGTTACTTTTATGATCCTCAGGAAGACAAGGTATTTGTATCGACAAATGAAACCTTCCTAGACGAAGACCATATGAAGAATCATCAACCTCGCAGTAAGCTAATAATAGAGGAAATGTCTAGAGAAATGACAAATATATCAACAAAAGTTGTTGATAGAGTAGGTCCATCAACAAGAGTTGTTGATGAAACTGGTATTTCACATCCTTCTCAAGAGTTGAGAAATGCCTCGTTGTAGTGGGAAGGTTGTGCAACAGCCTAACCAGTACATGGGTTTGACTGAAACTCAAGTCATCATACCAGAAGATGGCTTAAAGGATCCATTATCTTTCAAATAAGCAATGAATGATGTGGATAAAGACCAATGGATTAAAGCCATGGACCTTGAAATGGAATATATGTATTTCAATTCTGTTTGGGATCTTGTAGATCAACCTGAAGGGGTAAAACCCATCGGTTGTAAATGGATCTACAAGAGAAAACAAGATCAAGCTTGTAAGGTACAGACCTGCAAAGTAAGACTTATGGCAAAAGGGTTTTACCCAAAGAGAGAGTGTAGACTATGAAGAAACTTTCTCTCCGGTTGCCATGATAAAGTCTATTAGGATACTCTTGTCCATAGCTACATTTTATGATTATTAAATAATGCAAATGGATGTCAAGATAGCTTTTCTGAATGGAAAAGCGTATCTATATGTCTCAACGAGAAGGGTTTATTGAACAGGGTCAAGAGCAAAAAGTTTGCAAACTTAATTGATCCATTTATGGGTTGAAACAAGCATCTAGATCCTGGAATATGAGATTTGACACTGTAATCAAATCTTATGACTTTGAACAAAACGTTGACGAACTTTGTGTATACAAGAAAACCGTTAACAAAACTGTCGCTTTTCTGGTGTTGTATGTTGATGATATTCTACTAATAGATAATGAAGTTGAATTTCTAGCTGACGTTAAGAGATGGTTGTCTTCGCAATTCTAAATGAAAGATTTCAGAGAAGCACAGTATGTTCTTGGGACCCAAATAGTTCGAAATCGCAAGAACATAACATTAGCATTATCTCAAGCATCTTATATAGACAAGATGTTGTCTAAGTATAAAATGCAAAATTCCAAGAAAGGATTGTTACCTTTCAGACATGGAATTCACCTGTCTAAGGAAAAAAGTTATAAGACACCTCAAGAGGTTGAGGACATGAATCGAATTCCATATGCATCAGCTGTAGGGATTTTAATGTATGCAATGTTGTGTACTCATCTCGATATATGCTATGCCGTATGAATAGTCAGCAGATTTCAGTCCAATCCTGGATATGATCATTGGATTGTTGTTAAGAACATTCTCCAGTATCTTCGGAGAACGAGAGATTATATGCTTGTGTATGGTGCTAAGGATCTGATCCTTGCTAGATACACTGATTCTGACTTCCAAACTGATATTGATTCTAGGAAATCAACTTCAGGGTCAGTATTCACTCTGAATGGAGGAGCAGTTGTGTGGAGAAGCATCAAGCAGAGCTGTATTGCTGACTCCACGATAGAAGCTGAGTATGAAGCTGCAAGTGAAGCAGCAAAAGAAGCAGTATGGCTTAGAAAGTTCCTGACTGATCTAGAAGTAGCTCCTAATATGCACCTGCCTGTCACTCTTTATTGTGACAACAGTGGAGCAATTGCAAATTCAAAGGAACATCGAAACCCTAAAAGAGAAAAGCATATCGAGCGGAAGTACCATCTCATCAGGGAGATTGTACATAGAGGAGACGTAATTCTCACGCAGATAGCTTCACAAGATAACTTAGTTGATCCATTTACAAAGGCTCTCTCGGCTAAAGTGTTTGAAGGTCACCTAGTAGGACTAGGTCTACGAGATATTCATCACTTGGGAAAGTGGGAGAATTTATGGGTATTAAAATGCCCTAGTTTATTGTATTTATACGTTTTGTTCTCTTCGTGTAAACTCAAACATTGTATATATTTTTATATATTGATCCACTGAAGTTTTAGTCCAAGTGAGAGTATTGTTGGGTTTTATGTCCGAAGACTCGCAGTTTGTAAAAAGATAAACATTTTCTATAGTCAATAAACTTATTATTGATTTTATAAATTGCATACATAAAAGTCTAAATCATGTATCATTGCATTCCACCAATCTTGCGATCAACCTTCTATCATGATTATTACTCTG
Source organism: Benincasa hispida (assembly GCF_009727055.1). NCBI lineage: Eukaryota > Viridiplantae > Streptophyta > Magnoliopsida > Cucurbitales > Cucurbitaceae > Benincasa > Benincasa hispida. Next base: position 9,691,874 of record NC_052354.1, read on the forward strand.
TAGCTGCAATCTTCATGCGATGGATGCATGCAATTATCAGTCACAACATCCATGCGATGAACGTACGCTATCATCCTTGTAATGAACTGGGATTCACCGCATGCGATCGATTCCTTCGATAGCTACAAAAATAGACATTTGGACGCAGAATAATGCATAATATTGAGTTAGGCGAGATTTTCAATGCTGATCGACGCAAGCTCACTTTTCACATGAATTCTTAGTATAATCACCGCATATTCTACTTGCTAGCCCTCATAATTCTACATAAAAGACTACAATAACTTGTATTTCTACCAATTATCAAGCCTCACTGATTTTTTTTTTTTGCACATAAATGCATCCTAGAATCGAAAATCTGAGCTCGGGTTAATAGATTGTTGATTAGTTAGACTAATTACATAGATTTTGCGACTCTGATGTAACAAATCTGAATAAATTTCAGGCTCTGATTCATCTTGATAGCGTAATTTCAATTCTTTAAAAAGCATGACTATTGAATTCTTTATGATCCAAAGTCCATTTTGCCTTGAATGTAATAAATTCATGAATGATTGAATACATGAAAACACATAATAAAAGAATCTCATTCACTTTGTTTTATGCATCATTTGATTTACACAATCTCTTGATTCTTAAAAATGAAAATTTGATGACACATTTTTTCAAGTAAAAATACAAACAAAATTTTAGACCTCTTTAAATTTTCTAACAAAATTTTAAAACTATTTTTCAAAAGAAAAAAAAAACAATTTTCTTTTAATTTCATTAAAAAAAATCGAATACTTAGCTTTTTAGATTTATTTATAATCTTAAAACTTTTAGATACGTCATATCTACTTAATTTTCTTTGTTAGCTTGATAGGACAACCTTTGGTCTAAGGACAACCATCTTGTTAGAGTAGCAAATCCAGACAAAGAGGAACAAAAGGGGCTTGATGTTTTTTTTTAAAAAAAAGAGTTGCTAGCATAAAAAAATAATAAAGCAAGCTTGCGAAATTAGCATAACTATCACTAACGTGTGTGTGTGCATGCATAGAGGTGAAAAGAGCTACCTTCATCGTGTCTAGCTAGGGCCCACGAGAAAAGAGTGCTAGGTTTCTGGCGGTGTGAGCATGAAAACTATCCCTCTAGGTAAAAGAATTGTCAATTACATTTTGTTTGCGTAAGTTTAAAAAGGGCACCCTTATATTAGAATTGTCTCTCTCTAATGTAAGTTAGGTATATCTTAAACCAATAACCGAGCCAGTGTAGGGCGAAGAGGAATTGAGAGTTGGATGTCTCCTTTCTTCTAGTTTAGGCTTTTAAGTAAACTAAAACTTAGTAGTATTTTCTTTTATGACTTTAGAAGAGAAAGACTTTTTCTTTTCAAAATAAGCTTCAACCTTTTGTTAGCAAAACTTTAAATTTCTAAATGCTTGCTTGTATCCTTACTTCCTTGATTGTTGAAAAAAGAGATGAGAATCAATTCGTTGTGTAAGACAATTGAATGTATATACCATTTAAATGTTTGGAATAAAATGTGCCAACTTGAATAAATTAATTTGAATAAATGAATGAAACTTTGAATAAACAATAAAACAATTCATATTTGCTTGAATGAATGTACACTTCAATTTTCAACTTGCTCGAGCGATCAAGAACTAAGTTGGGGGTATTTTGATAGGTCTTAAAAGAGCTATATTTTGTATGTTAATTCCTTCAATTATACTTCAATTCTTTGCTTAAATTTTTATTTTATAGGTAAATTCCATTCCCAACACAAATGGAGTTATTTTGAAGAATTTGGTGCTAAATCAAGCTAAACTACACTAAATAATCACTCAAGAAGAAGAACCATGACAAATTATCACTTTGCCCTTTGAAAGGAACAAATCAACAAGCTTCAACAATACTCGGAGCGACGCAATGCTCCCTCCACAACTAATCCTAATGCTAGCTCAACGTTGAAGGGTAGAATGCACCCATTTGCTGCAAAACATGGCAATGTTGCAACACTGCTAGGAGCGTCACAATGCTTTGGAGATTGATGAAATTGTCCGTGCGCGCGTGCGTGTCTTACACAACCCAGCTTCAAGACCCTAACCCAATGCTTCTTGGTTTTTTTATGATTTAGCATTGCTACGCTATCAATAGTGTCACGATGCTACACTTCCAGATATAAAATAATTGTTCTTTCGTTTTCAGTAGGAAAGAGGAAAAGCTAGAAAAAATTCACATTTGTTGATATAGAGAGTCTTAGACCAAAATTAGAGAAATTCCATGAATTTATTCTTATATTGAGAGATTTCTTACAATTTCACAAGTCTTCTTTGTGAAATTATTCATGTATTGCATCAATTGTTCAAGGATTTCTTTCAAGACTTCTCAATTCTATGGCTAGATAATTGTATTTCTTGGGAAATCTTAATTCTAGGTTTAAATTATTGAGTTCTTATGTATATTTTCTTGAACTTTATACATTCTTGAATGTTCTTGGGCTGAATTTGAATAGAAATTAATGGAGGATAATTATGTTTGGATTCTATCGATTTCTTGAATGTAATTCTTTCTTGGCACTATTGCATAATGGTGAGATAGGTTACAAAAATTAAGTTTTCTTGTGTTATAGGACCTTTTCTGAATTGAACTCTTGAATTTCTTAATTTAAAACATTCATTCCACCATTCTTGAAATTTACTCTAATGTGTTTCTTGAATGTCATAATCATGATAACCCTTGTACTTAAAGCAATCTAAGAAAAGAACATGATAATTGCTATGGAAGTGTTTTTTACTTGGATTAAGGCTAATTGATATGATTCATGTTAATTGGCTATATGGGTCTTTAAGGGTCTTTCTTTATTGGTTTATGGGATGTTGAGTTTTCAAGTTATTGTTCAAGAACAATGATAGGATTAAACCTAGTAACAAGATTTTCCAAAAATCTTTTTCTATCAATTCTCTTATAAAAAGAATAGTAAGATTGAGTTACAAACTGCTTTCATCTTCATTCTAGTTAGTTTTTAGTTTCTTTACAAACAAATCCCCCTCCCTCCCTCCTCTCCCCTCCCCCCTTGCCAAATTACTATCTTTTTTAATTCAAAGGTTATTTTTGGTCAATTAATAGAGGTTCCGTTAGGATCGACCTCCTACTTCCATTTTAATCACATATTAGTTTTAGTAGTTATTTGAGCATTATAAATTTCATTTGCTTGGGTAAGATAGAATTAACGACACCTATTTTGTACCGATCATTCAAATTTCAAAAGAACCATATAAAATGATTACAAAAGAAAAGCTCCACAAGATAAGAGTTCAAAAAGTGTTGAAAATAAATGCTTCCGATGCGGAATGACTGGGTGTTGGTCATGTACCTTTCGTACATCTAAACACTTAGTCGATCTCTATCAAATCTCTCTGAAGGAAAAAGAGAAAAATGTGGAAGTAAATTTTGCATACCAGGATAATAATATATTTGACCCGTCCCATATGAAAAATTTGGATGTGGTGGACTTATTTGAATCTCTTAAAGAGAAGAATGGCACAATTGCTGGAATATCAAATATTTCTTTTAACTTTAAGAATATTTAGACTTAATGTTCTTGTTTTCTTTACATCTTCATGTTTTTTTTAAATATTAACTTTTGTATATTCCGAGTATTGTTTTTCTTTTTATAATTGTTTTCTTTTGATGAAGAAACATGGATCATTTTCACATGTTGGGTGATTAAAAATGAGCAAAGAAGATATAAGTCTAGTAGACAATACAACTACACACACAATACTTACATGTAAAAAATATTTTTCCAAACTAACAATGCTGGAAGAAAAAGTCAATAAAGCAAATATTATTTTTCCTAGAGGAGCAAAATTTACAATTGACAATGCATTGTTCTCTAGTCAATCAAAGAGAAATCTCCTTAGTTTTAAAGATATATGTTGCAATGGTTATCATATTGAGACTGATAGAAAGAATAATATGAAATATCTTTATATTATATCTACTATCTCATATGAAAAATATATACTGGAAGAGTTGCATGCTTTATCTTCTGGGTTATATTTTATTTATATACGAGTAATTGAAAAATATGCAACAATGAATCTGAAGTTCATGAATCTAGATATATTTGCTATTTGGCATGACAGATTGGGTCATCTAAAGTCTATAATGATGAGAAGAATTATTGAGATTCAAATGGACATCCATTGAAGAGCCAGAAGATTCTTCAATTTAATAAATTAGCATGTGATGTTTGCTCTCAAGAAAAATTGATAATTAGACAATTAGACAATTACAAGCTAAAATGGGAATTGAATCACCTACATTTTTAGAACAAGTTCATGGTGATATATGTGGACCTATTAACCCACCAAGGGGACCATTCAGATATTTTATGGTATTAATAGACGTATCCAGCAGATGGTCACAAGTGTGCTTATTATCTAGTTGAAATCTTGCATTTGCAAGATTACTTGTTCAAATAATTAAGTTAAGAGCACAATTTCTTGATTATACAATTAAGACCATTCGTCTTGATAATACTGGTAAATTTACATCCCAAGCTTTTGATAATTATTGTATGTCAATTAGGATAAGTGTTGAACATTCTGTAGCTCATGTTCATATATAAAATGGTTTAGAAGAATTATTCACAAAACGATTACAGTTAATTAATAGACCATTACTTATGAGAGCTAAGCTTCCTACATCTATATGGGGACATATTATTTTGTATGCAGTGTCCCTTGTACGTATTAGGCCAGTAGCTTATCATAAGTACTCGCCATTACAATTAGCTTATGGCCATGAGCCAAATACTTCTCATGTGAGAATTTTAAGATGTGCGGTATATGTTCCAATTGTTCCACCACAACGTACTGAGCTGGGTCGTCAAAGGAGGCTAGAAATATATGTTGGGTATGATTTCCCATCAATTATTAAATATCTTGAACCCCTGACGGGTGATGTATTTACTGCACGTTTTGTTAATTTTCATTTTAATGAGAAAAATTTTCCACCATTAGGTGGATGAGTTAAGAAGTTGGAATAAAAAATTACATGGAATGATCTCATTTAGATCCCCGTACATAACAATGTGAACTTTAAGTTCAGAAGATAATTCATTTGCAAAATATAACAAATCAATTACCAGAAGCATTTATAGATGCAAAGAAAGTAACTAAATCACATATACCAGCTGCAAATGTTCCATCTAAAATTGATATCCTAACATATCAAGTTGTCACTAATGAGTTTGAAACGTGCCAGAAGTGTGATAGACCATTGGGTTCCAAAGATAAAATCATCAAAAACGAAAAAATAATTAATAGTCAAGAAGACTTGGAGGATGTAAATACCAATGAAGAAATCCTTGACATGATTAGTGAGAGAGGTAAAATACCAAAAGATAGTAATGAGATTTCAATAAACTATGTCATGATAGGAAAAAGATGGAACCAAATTAATGTAGTTATTGACAACATTTTTGCATATAATATTGCTCTTGATATTATATCTGAAAATGAGGATCCTGAACCAAAATCTATTGAAGAATGTTGACATAGAAAAAATTGGCTTCAGTAGAAAGAAGCAATCGAGGTAGAATTAAACTTACTTTCAAAACGTCAGATTTTTGGACCAGGTGTCAAATATGTGGCATATAAATAGGTGGGTTTCATGACATACCTTTGTAGAACTTCCCAAAGCTTGAAACCAGCTGCAAATCTCCTCTGAATCTTGTTGTAGACCACCCCAAGATCTTCCATACTATCCTCTTGGTGCTTTAGATTGAGTTGTGAGACTCAAAATAAACCTGAATTAAGGGAATTTGGAGACTAACTCACTGCAGTAACCCAACGTGAAGAACACCCTTCTTCACACGAATTTTTCAGAAAAAATTTGATCGGTTTCATTACTTCAAAACACTTCAATCTCTTCAATATATTGCAGATATTCATGCAAAGAGATTTGGTGCATGAGATGCAGCTCATGTTTGGAGTTAATGAAACTTGAAGAGTCGGTTGTTCGTGAGCTACTTCATGAAGAGAATGGAAAATGCTTGTTTTCCATTTGGCGTATTTTCCCTTCTTTTTCAATTTTTGAAATATTGGTTTCATAAATCAATTCTTTTAATAAAATTAAAAATATTATTAATTTTATAAAATTAATTTTCATAAATTTAATTTTCTTTATAAAATTAATAGATAATTATTTAAAACAATTTAAATAATTCTAATTAATTTAATATCAAATATTAAATTAATTTTACACAATTTCATCTTCAAATATTTAAATATCAATTCTCCAATTCTCATTTAATTAAAATTTGAACACTTCAAATTAACTTATCACGCTCTTCTAGAGCTAATTCATTTACGAGCTGTAGGTGGACCTCGTGGACCTACAGATCATGGCTCTAACGATCTGAGACTAATCGGCTAAACTCATTAGACCGAATTAACCCCCATTGGTTAACTAATGGGTGATTCCACTAAAGCCCATAGCTGAACTCCCCTCACTGTAGATATATTATGTCCACTCAATATAACCATAATTGGTAAGTTAACTCTTCATAAGTTGTTCGTAATAACGGTCGGGTCAAATCTCTATTTTACCCCCGAAATTACCTCTTGTTGCTTAAGTCCCACTGATCCCCTAATGAACAATTCCTTTGTGATCCGATCAACAAATCGAAATCCCTCTCGAGCCAACGAGAGGGTGAAGCCTCTTGTTCAAGACCCAGAATCAACACTTGAAGGGAACAACTTCTCTACTAACCCTCTTGAGGTAGGAGTAAATTTCATCTTGTACCCTATGTCCCCAACTATTCATTCGATTTTATTCCCAAAATGGGAGGCTTATTGAGTAGAGACATTTGGTCTATTCTCACCGTTTTCAGATCAAGGATAATCCCGAACAAACAGGAGTTCATAGTTAGCTCAGGATTAAGATCAAGTTATCTAGGTCATCGCTTTGATATAGTCAGTCTTAAACAGTAAACAATATTATAAAGTAAGAGTGACTGATTTTGTACTCCGATCTTGCACAAAACTCATTTGCATAGGACACCCCCACTCTTCGTGTCCCAACATGCATGAATTAGGATCACTTCATTTGTAGCACTTACAACTCTTTGTAACAGTTACCAGAATAAGGCACCCAACCTTATTCATATACTATAGATCATTTTGACTATTTACTCGAACCTGATCCACTTGTATGTCTCCACATGTAATAGTCAAGAGACTTAGGTTTATTGGATTTCTAAAAAACAATATATTCAATAACAACTTATTGAATTTTCAGAATAAGTTCTATTGTTTACAAACGACGAGTTTTAGGACATAAAACCCAACAAACTCCCACTTGAACTAAAACTGCAGTGGTAACTTATATATCCGATATACAGACTGAGTTTCTATGTTTTATAGAGAAATATAATAAACTAGGGCATCCCATACCCATGGTTTACCATTTGGTATCCCATACCCAATATTTCTCCCACTTGCCCTAGGTTATTAAACCTAGTATTTCTAGTCTTACTAGGTGATTCTCAAACACTTTAGCCGAGAGAATCATTGTAAACATATTAGTGTACAATAGGCTTCTTGTTAAACTATATGGGGAATGCATCTAATTCTCAATAAGGAACAGGAAGCACACTTTCCTCCCACTACATTGAGGTACTCTCAACAATTTGATTAAGATGCGTCTGACATGTCTTAACAACTCTTGTTAACAGTCAGATCTAGAAATCTTTAAACTTATTATATTTTTATCTAGCCTTTTAAATATCTAAATATTTGCAAATGACTTTTAATAGTTTGATTCTTAACGGAAGTTGATATGAGATTGAACAAATATATTTTCTAAAAAATGAACATTTCATTAAAAAAATATGTACAATATGTTCATTACATGATCACAAAAATAGGTAATATCATCTTTAGCAGCAACTTCTTCCACTGGTCAAGCTGAGTAAACGGTCCCCAAGAACTAGTTAGCCTGTTTACATTTCTCTCCTCTCTTCTCAGCAAGATATTTAGGGCACTTTCTCTTCCAGTGCCCTTCTTCGTTGTAGTTGAAACATTTCCCTTTCTCGTAGTGGTTTTCTTGTTTTTCTTGCCAGCAGACTTCTTCTTCCCTTTCCCTTTGTCTTTCTTCGCTGGAATACTCTTACTCTGCGAAGAGGGGGCAACATCAGCTTGGAGGACGTTCCTTTCTTCTCAGCAGAAGCAACATTTACTTTCAATTCTAGACCCTTAGTTCTCAACATAGTCTAGAAAGCCTGCAGCTTATTTAGCAGAGTTGTCAAGTTGTATTCAATTTTATTCATCAATGCATTCATACAGAATTGCAGAAAACTCTTCGGAAGAGATTCTAGAATAAAACCAACTTGGCTTCTCTCATCCATCATAGCACCGTTTACTTCAGCTACATTAAAATGAACCATCATGTTCAGGACATGTTCACGAACTGAGGTCCCCTCTTTCATGCAGCTATTGTAAATGTATTTGATAGCATCATGCCTTAGGGTGAAGGACGATTGTCCAAACATCCCTCTCAAAGATTCCATAATCTCTTTGGTAGTACTTATATCCTCGTTGGCCAAAACGTCAGACAAGCTGGCGAGGATATAAGCACGGGCTTTATCATTCGCCCTGATCTATTTATCAAATGCTTTCCGAACAGTTCGGTTGGAATTAGAGTTAGGAATGGGAGGACATTTCTCTGTTAAGACAAATCTCAAATCATCTATCGAAAGTATCGTGTTCAAATTCGATTTCCATATCACATAGTTATCCCTGATAAGTTTGTCCAATGCCAACAATTGTATAATTGAACTCGTCATTCTGAAATTATAAACAAATTCTATAAGTGAACTGCTTTTAAATCCAATCAAGTTTTAACAAAGTGATACTGTACCCATAATCATTATTTTTTGCAATGATACTTAAGTGATTTAGAAAAAATGCTACTGAGGGGTAGTCAAGAATCCCTTCACAAAATCAAGACAGTTCTTGACCAAATACTATATCCAGTATAACACATATTCCGATAGTCATTTAGTTATCGTTTTCGGTCAAGATCATTACTAACACTTAGTAAGTCTTGTAAGTGTAGACCCACCATTTTCAGATTTTACAGAATGGTATAAATATGCCTCTGTAATAGAAGACAAATACCTAAGACAAACTATAAGATCCTATTCATTTTGCTAAAGCCTAGGTTGTTCCGAATCCTATGTTACAACCCTTCGTGGGGATCGCTGCGGTTACAACTAGCTATGTCGCATAAAAACAACAGCAGACGCAACATAGTCACGGTTCAAACTAATGAAGGAGACCGTAGGATAATGTTGACACATTTTCTTCATCCACTTACTATGAACGACTTCCCTCATTCACCTTGTTATTGACCTATACAAACACTTTTCGAATGGAGTAGTCGAGGTAAAATTGACACAAAGTCGAGCATGGATCTCACGGTGTGAGCTCTTGAGGACGTGAGAGCTAATAACTTTTATTCTCCCACGAAGTGTTCTAGCTGTTTGGGTAAATTTATACTTAGGTTCTTTTCGGCTAATAAAAACAACCATAAGTCTAGATGGTTTATCCAAGTATAACACTTATAAATGGATTTTAAACCTATGATGTCTAGGTGATAAACCGTTTTATTACTTCACACCGCTCATGAATGCTCATAAAACCGGTTACCAATGCTCAATAATTCGGCCATAATCCCCAGGTAGTGGTAGATGTAATTATACTAAGATATTTAATTGGTCTGACTATGTATGAAAATTTGGACATGCATTTTATAGATAGAGTCACAACATATTTATATGAATATCTTGTTAATGATATTTATGAGAATCCCATAAGGATTTAAGGTACCTGAAACATATAAATCAAATTCTTAGGAATTGTATTCAATAAAGTTACATAGATTATTATATGGATTAAAACAATCAAGATAAATGTGGTACAATCGCCTGAGTGAATATTTGTTGAAAGAAGGATATCAAAACAATCTAATATGTCCATGTGTTTTTATAAAGAAATCACAGTTAGTATTTGCCATTATAACTGTATATATTGATGATTTAAATATAATTGAAACTTCTGAAGAGCTTTCAAAGGTAATAGAATATCTTAAGAAAGAATTTGAGATGAAAGAAAACAAAATTTTGCCTTGGCTTATAAATAGAGCGTTTAGCAGATGAGATATTTGTTCATCAATCAACTTATAGAGGAAAATTTTTGAAAATATTCTATATGGACAAAGCACATCTATTAAACATTCCATGGAAGTTCGTTCACTAGATGTGACGATAAATATAGTTGACCTCGAGATGATAATGAAGAACTTCCTAGTCTTGAAGTACCATATCTTAGTGCAATCAGTGCACTTATGTATCTTGCTAATAATACAAGACAAGATATTGCATTTTCAATCAATTTATTAGCAAGATATAGTTCTTCTCCAATAAAAAGAGATTGGAACGGAATTAAGCATATACTTCGTTATCTTCGAGGAACGATCAACAAGGATTTATTTTATTCATATAAATCAAATTTTGATCAAGTTGGTTATGCAGATTCTGAATATTTATCTAATTCACACAAAGCTAGATCTCAAACAGGTTATCTATTCACATGTGGAGGAACTATTGTACCATGGCGGTCAATGAAACAGACCATGACAACTACTTTCTCAAATCATGATGAAATTCTTACAATTCACAAGGCTAGTCGAGAATGGGTATGACTAAAATCAACGACTCAGCATATTTGTGGAACATTTGTTTTGTCTTCTAGTAAAAATCTTCCAACGACATTATACGAAGACATCACAGTATGCATCCCAAATCAAATGAGGATATCTTAAAGGAGATAGAACAAAGAACATTTCACCAGAACTTCTCTACACTCATGATCTTGAAAAAATGGTGACATCACTGTACAACAATTTTATTCAAAGGATAACCTGATAGACTTATTTATAAAATTATTACCAACCACAACCTTTGAGAAATTGGTGCATAACATTGAAATGCGGCGACTTAGAGGTCTCAAGTGATGTTTCCATGAGGAGGAGTATATATATTTTATTCTTTTTAAGAGTATTAGATTATATAAAATAGGGATGTTCAAATGACCCGACAACTCAAACAACCCGGACTACCCAACACAAATTGTAAGAGTTAAGTTGGATTCAAAAATTCTGATTGACCCAACCCAATCCAAATTTCTAATATTATCTATCTATCTATCTATCTATCTATCTATATATATATATTATAGTTCATATATATTTTTATGATATTTGTATGAAGTCTTTAATAGATATCTTGAATTTTGATATTTAACATATGAGTTTTATGAAAATTTAATTATTAGTATGCATTGTACACAAATTTAAGTATTTTAAGTTAATAAAAAAAATGTCGTAAAAAATGTCATAAAAAGAATAAATAATCCAACAACCCAACCCAACCCAACCTAAATTGCCAATCCGACCAACCCGAATTTCTGGGTTGGTCCAAAAGATCCCCTAAACCCAATCTAGCCCAACCCATGTACACCCCTAAATTGCCAATCCGACCAACCCGAATTTCTGGGTTGGTCCAAAAGATCCCCTAAACCCAATCTAGCCCAACCCATGTACACCCCTAAATTGCCAATCCGACCAACCCGAATTTTGTACTATTTTTCCTTTACTAAGATTTTTTCCTATCAATGGGTTTTTTTTTCATAATAAGGTTTTAATGAGACATATTTCATATATATATCTATATATATAATGAGTATCTAAGGGGAAGTATTATAAATATTATAAATTATGTGTAAAATAGATACCTATTCTTAGTGTCAAAAGCCAAATGTCTGATAGGCCTCCAATTATGTTGCAATATCAAGAAAGAAAGAATAGAGGAGAGGCAGTTGAATCAGTTAAGGATTGCTTTCAATTCTGTTGGGAGAAGTGGAGGTTTAAAAGAAGAAAGAAACCGAAAGAGAGAGGACAGAGGATTTTGAATATCAGAAGTGAGGAAGGTGAGATCTCGAGAGTGGGAGTTCGAAAGTCTCTATCGTGCAGAGTTCATCGTAGTGTGCCGCTCATCGTCTACCTCTTTTACTAAGCGATCGGGTAGCAGAGCCCAGCGATTGTGTAGCATTTGGTAGGCGATCCTATAGCATTTGGTGGGCGAACATGTAGTTTTTGGTAAGCGATCCTGTGATATCTTGCAAGCGATCGTGTAGTATCTTGTAAGCGACCATAGAGTATTTTGTAAGCGATCGTCTAATATTACTCATCGATCGTGTAGAGACTGTAAGAAATTGTCTAATATTACTCATCGATCGTGTAGAGACTGTAAGCAATCGTATAGAGTTTTGTAAACGATCATCTAGAGTTTGATAAGCGATCGTTTAGTCTCTGTTTGTCTCATATCGTTTAATAAAGAGTCCGTTCATCATTTAGTTGCTATTCCGGGAGATTATACCAACTCGTTACGATAATAAAGACTTTCAAGAATCAGTATCCTAACAAATTGGTATCAGAGCAATCACTTGGGCAAGCATGGTTCATAAATGTTTTGAAGAGAAACTGGAGTTACTAGAACAAGAGATCTTTAAATTCAGAGTCGAAATACAGAAATTGCCAACCATAAAGGAGAAGTTGGCATCGTTAGCGAAGAGCATTGAGAGTTTGGGATTGCAGGCAGAGAAACATCAACAAATGTTTATTTTCTATGTTACGGAAATGGCCAAAGAAAAAGCAAAGGTGACAGAAGAGGTAGAAGGATCGAATGCTAATAAGGTGTAACATCCCGTATTTTTTTTTTTTTTATTAATAATGTAATTTTTTTCAGTAATTCTATTAGTTGGCAATTCAGTAATTGTCCTTAGTCGGAGGGCATGTTTGGAATTTTGGATTTGAAGTATAAATATGAGGATTTAAGTGTTGGTGGGGAAATTATTCAATTTTTAAATTCAATTTGAAAATTTATGGCAGGAATTAATTTTTCTTTGGAAAAGGAAAGGAATTAAATAGTATAAAGTGGAATAAGGAAAGGATTTAATTATAATTATACTATTTTCCTTTTATTATTTTTATTATTTTTTTTAAAAAAATAAAAAGAAGCGCACCCACCCTTCTCCCTCACGTAAATCTCTCTCGCTCGAGCGCCCCCCTCTGTATTTTTTTTCCTTCTTCTTTCCTTCCTTGCCATCTTCACGCCCACCGCACGAGCCGACCGCCGCGCCTCCCTTCGCTGCACGAGCCTGACCGCTGCTGCTCCCACTTTGGACCATCGTCCAGCGTGCCGTTTTCACCCAGGTCCGAGCCCAGCAACCGGATCTGTGCGTCCGTCGCCCCGTTGCCGCCCTCTGTTCGCCGTCTGCCACTGTCATCATCTTTGGGTTTCGCCGGATCTGGCAGTTTTAGGTAAGCCCTTTTGTGAAGTTTTGGGTGGAAGTTTGGGCCCCATTAAGTTTGGAATGAAGGTTAACTTATTCGAATTATTTTTGGGTTTTAGATTTACATCTAGAAAGCTGTTGGAGTGGCTGTCCAGCGGGTTCGAGATCGTTTCGACAAGTTTTGGTAAGTTTGGAGGTTTCAAAAACCACTTTGTTTTGGTTGTTGTTGCTGTAAAATTGGACTTGGAAACTTAATAATGGTTTATGTTTTGGTTGGCTTTGTTTGCAAAGTTTGGGAGCGAGTTCGGCTTAAACTCCAGCTTTGGGACTTTGATCTAAGATTATTCCATTCTAAGGAGAAGATAAACTTGTTGGTTATTTTGGGCTTAAGTCTGAGGTAAGTAATCTTACCACTGGAACTACCCACGGGCCAGGCTTTATTTGTATGCTAGCATGATGAGTGTATGTTATGGTAAATGTTAGCATGTTGACTGATAGTATGACCTGAATCAAGTATGTCCTGGCACGAATTCTGTTTTGTTTAAATATACACCTAGGTACTTGATTGTTAGTATGAGGTGGTATGTGTTTCCATATGTTGATATCTGATTTGCTGATGTTGAGGCGTACTTGTATGTTGTGGAACTATGATGTTAAGGTATACATGAATGTTGTAGAATATGTTGTTGAGGTTTATGTGTATGTGGTAAAGCCATGGTATCGAGGATTACATGTATGTCATAGATTCGTACGGTGTTGATTTTTGAACGTTGAAACTGTGTGAATGTCTTCACTGATTAGGTAGATGCTCACCAGTTTGTGTTTCCTTCGGGATTCACCAGTTTTGTGTTTCCTTCGGGATTCACCAGTTTTGTGTTTCCTTTGGGATTCACCAGTTTGTGTTTCCTTCGGGATTCATCAGTTTTGTGTTTCCTTCGGGATTCATCAGTTTTGTGTTTCCTTCGGGATTCACCAGTTTGTATCTCCTTCAGGATTCACCAGTTTGTGTTTCCTACGGGATTCACCAGAGGTAGTGGGCATACTCAACTATAGTAGGATAGGACTCAGTTTCTTACCTGTTTCATGTGTTTATGTGCCATAGGTGGGTATCTAGAAGACATAGATTCCTAGCCTGACCCCAGTGGTGGGGTTACTTACTGAGTATTTCATACTCATTCTTTCTTATATTGATGTTTTAGGTAAGGGTAGAGATGCACCGGCGATGGCGCAGCGAAATTCGTGATCGTGCCACTGGGACTAGTTTTTATGCTTCCGCATCATGAAATTTAGAGTCCTTATTTTTTTCCCTTATTGTTTAGTTTTACTGTTTGAAACTTATTATGAAGGATTGTTTTTTTTTATATATATACTTTTAATAGTCTTTACGAATTATGGGTACCCTATTGTTGTTTTAACAATTGCATTAAATAAATGGCTTTTGCACTTCTCTTGTCCATTTAGCATTTATTTCAACATAATTGAGCGTCGTTTCAAATTCTATGCATGCATTTATTTTAGTAACGGCCTAACCTAAGTCCTAGGGGGTCGGATCGTTACATAAGGTGTGCGGAACAAAAAGTTCGGTGAAAGCATCCGGTGAAGAAACGATTTGCGACCGGAGTGAATTCAAGAAAGTAGAAATGTCGGTGTTTAGCAGAAGCGATCCAAACGCATGGTTATACAGAGCAGACCGCTATTTTCAAGTTCATAAGTTGAGTGAATCTAAGGAGATGACGGTGGCAGATGTGAGTTTCGACGACACCGCATTAGACTGGTACCGGTCGGAGGTAGACTTGAAGAAAAGGATATTAGCCCGATTTCGATCTTTAAGAGAGGGATCGATCTGTGGAAGATTCTTGGCTATTAAACAAGAAATGACTGTGGAAGCATACCGATCTATGGAGTATGCTCATTTATTGCCTTTAAAACACCTTTTAAATGTTGATATTGTAGTAGATACATTTTGTAGAGAAATAGTTAAACTGCACGGGGTGCCGAAGTCCATGTCTCGGATCAAAATAAGAAGTTTGTAAGTCACTTTTGGCAAGAGTTGTTCCGACTGTCGGGTACCAAACTCCATCATAGTACAGTTTCTCATCCTCAGTCGGATGGTCAGACAGAGGTGGTGAATCGCAGCATGGAAATGTATTACAGGTGCTGCTGTGTTGAGCGACCGAAAGAATGGATCAACTGGTAGCATTGGACAGAACATTGGTATGACACTACGTATAATGCTTCTACTGGCTTTGCCCCTTTTTCAAATTGTGTATGGACGACAACCTCCAGTGTTGATTTACTATGGGAAGGATTGTACGGCCAATGCGACTTTGGGCCAACAAATGTGAAACAGAGATGCTGGATTGTGCGAGTTTAAGGAGCATTTGAGGCTGGCTCAAGAGAAAATGAAGAAGTTTACTGACAATGAGCGACGTGATGTTGGATTTCAAGTTGATGATTGGGTATGGCTGAAGTTGCGACCCTATCGCCAAATTTCATTTTGGCAAAAGCAGAATGTGAAATTATCTCCCAAGTATTATGGACCATATCAGGTGGTGGACAGAGTGGGATCAGTAGCTTACAAGTTGAACCTTCAGACAATAGGTTCGATCCATCCAGTGTTTCATGTGTCACAGCTAAAGAAATGTGTTGGACAGCCAGAACTTTACCTTGAGGACAAGGTAAAAGTGGATGGGGGAGGTAATGATAGGCCTCCAATTATGTTGCAATATCAAGAAAGAAAGAATAGAGGAGAGGCATTTGAATCAGTTAAGGACTGCTTTCAATTCTGTTGGGAGAAGTGGAGGTTTAAAAGAAGAAAGAAACCGAAAGAGGGGGGATAGAGGATTTTGAATATCAGAAGTGAGGAAGGGTGAGCTCTCGAGAGTGGGAGTTCAGAAGTCTCTATCGTGTAGAGTTCGTCGTAGTGTGCCGTTCATCATCTACCTCTTTTACTAAGTGATCGGATAGCAGCCTAGCGGTCGTGTAGCATTTGGTAGGCAATCGTATAGCATTTGGTGGGTGATCGTGTGGTTTTTGGTAAGCAATCACGTGATATCTTGACAGCGATCGTATAGTATCTTGTAACCGAATGCGGGGTGTTTTGTAATCGATCGTTTAGTATTACTCAATGATCGTGTAGAGACTATAAGCGATTGTATAGAGTTTTGTAAACGGTCATCTAGAGTTTGATAAGCGATCATCTAGTCTCTATTTGTCTCATATCATTTAATAAAGAGTTCATTCATCGTTTAGTTGCTATTCCGGGAGATGTTACTAACTCATTACGATAATAAAGACTTTCAAGAATCAGTATCCTAACAATGTCACTCCCTCTACACCCCTTGTATGTTGCCATGTGTCTTGTAAATACTCATTCTTAGTGTCCAAATAAACCACCTCCTACTTGTCATTTTGCTTGGTGGAGCTTGTAAGATACACATATTGGTGAAAATTCAAAGAAAATTCAAAGAAAATTGGAGAAAGTGGAGGAATTTCTTATTTCATATTTTGTTTTTATTTTATTTTTTTCATTTATATATTATTGTTTATATTTATTTATTTTATTATATATTATTATTATTATATTATATTTTTTCCATATTCGTATTATTGTCGTACATTGTTGTGCTCCTCCACAACCTATCTTTCATTTTCTAATTTATCTTTGTTATTTTAAGAAATGAAAATTGAAATCATGAACACTAAGTATAGGCCAGAGAAACCCTTTTTCTTCCTTATATATTTCTGGAGAATGGAGAGCAACCATATATAAAGAGACTTGAATAGTTCCTCAAGTAACTGAATGGAAAAAATTAATTCTGGAAGAAAATAAAAAATGGGAATTGGAGCGTAGGTCAGATTTTAGGATTTGATTTTAAAAAATAGAAAAATCCACAAATAATAAGATTTATAGCAACTCACATGATAGGCACATGACCACAAATTTTCAAATCATTGTTTTACCCTTGTCTAGTTCGTAGCTTATTGATGAAACTATAAATACATGGTAAGTGTAGAATCATAAACAATGATGAATTCTATATATAGAGTGATTGTTGATGCCTTAGTTCTTCATTCTTACTCTAATCGCTTCATTTGAAAAATTAAAAATAACTGTTTTTCTCAAAATAATCCCTTCCCTGATTTTTCTCACGTAGTTAAGGTTTCAAAGCAGATTTTATTATTAATTTAGATTATGTTTAACTACTTTTCATATTAATCTTAGTTGAATTGCACATGCAGATTTTTCTACCAAATTTATATTTTAAATATCCATGTATTATCAAATTTCATTTATCTAATCAAATTTTAAATCTATTCAAATGTTTGAATTATTTTTTTATTATTTTATACATATTTCTAATAAATTAATCGAATATTTTCCCATATTTTTTAAGTTTTTAATTGTTTTGTATATGTTATTAGATTCAATTGTACATATTATTTCATATTTAGTCACTATGTTAGCTGTTATTTTGATAGTACTTGACTTGCTCTTAGTTGCTTCCTACGTCCTAAATATTAAATACAATGTAAGTGTAGAGCTTTATTAATAATCAAGATATAAATACAGTAAGTGGAGAGCATGATTAACAACCGATATATAAATACAAGGTAATTGGAGAGCTTGATTAATAATCAAATTAATCATATTATAATCTAACAAATTCAATTTCAAAATTGAAAAATGATTGTCATTACGTAATTTTTGCCCTATTTTGGAATTTAAATTTGTTTTTAATATTAAAATTAGATTTTGATAACTACTTCACAAATTGATTTAAAATAAACCAATATCTTTCTCATTTTTCTCCCCTAATTGATTCAAATTAGCTACTTGTTTTGATTTGATTTAATCATTTTTCGAAAATATTCAGAATTAATCAATATTTAATTTTATTTATCACCACTTGTATTTTAATTTATAATATATCCTTAGATTTTATATTATTTTATTCATTTTTTTATTATTCTAAATCCGGATTAAATTTTTTATTTTAATTACGATTTTACGGAATATTTTATACATATCATCATCTAATAAACTATATATTTCATTTAAATTTGATCATTTTTTGTATTTTTTAATTATCTTTTATTCATTATCATCTTATTGTATTATTATATCATTAATTTATCTTTTTGACAAACAAATAAATATTCACTTTTGCAATCTTGCTGTTTTTGCTATGTCTCTACAGGTAATTGTTGAAGTTTATTAAAAAGGAATTATGAATACAGTGTAATTGTAAATAAACGAACTCTCTTCCTGATTTTTCTCCCCCGAATTGTATTTGAATTTATATTTTATTATCAAATTAGATTTTATCTAACTACTTATCGAAATTTTTTAATCAGAATAAACAAAAACTTACTGTTTTTTCTTTCCAATTTGTATTTGAATTAATTTTTTTTTTATCAAATTTGATTTTATCCAACTAACTTTTGATTTGTTTATAGGTTACAAATTCAGTTGTATCTAAATATTTTTGTTACTATTTTATATATATTGTTATCAAATTAATTTGATTTTTTTATATATATTTTAGATGTTTTCAATTTTTCATATACAAACATATAAAAATGGCTTGCTGAATATAAAAAGAAACATATAAATGAAAATTAAATTTTAAATGTTTGAAACATGTGGGTGTATATATATATTTTTCACTTTATTATTAATATTATTATTATTACTATTCTTATTTTATTCTTATTCTTATTATCATTATTATTATTATTTATTAAAAGAAGATAATAATAATAAAAAACCCTAAATCTTATCTTCTTCATTTTCTTCACTTAGCCGCCCCAAAATCTCATTTACTCATTTATAATCTCATGTCTTCGATCGTAGGTTCCATCATCTTGGCTAGTTTTTAACGACCACGCTCACCAGGTTGTCGACCTTTTTTTGCTTTTGTTTCTACTTTGAACAACATTTTTAACAATGACGTGTTCTGGGATTGATAGTGTTTAAGGTTGGCTTTCAAGATCCAATGAGCAAAATGGTCACACGAAGATGATGAGACTCCCGATTTGGTGTCAAACACAATCATACTTTCAATGGTCACATCGTCATGAAGTTGCAATTCCTTCACATATTCACTTGTCAACAACAATTTTATTGGTAAAATCAACTTTGCTCTTTCTCACCTTGGACGTCATCTTCCCTTGCATACATGCGTTATATAGTAGATGGAAGCATTAAGAACCATATTGGGTGATTTTAAATTTTGCTTCTAGAATGTTTAGATATGTATATTTATGGTTCTAGAATGTCTAGGTAAAGTGTATTTGTGGTATTTGTGTTGTTTTTGAAGTATTGTATCTTTACATTTTCATTTATACTTAAATTTGTTGTTTTAGGGTAATTTTATCATTTACTAATTAGTATTTTTTATTATATAAATTCGTTTTGCTATTTTTATAATTTTGAAACTTCTTTGTCATTTTTTTAAATGAAATTTTAAAATTTGTTGTTTCTCTTGTCAGTCCAATAAAAAAGCATAGTGTTTTAAATAAATCTAATAAATTAAGAATAATATATCTAATGATATTAAATACCCGACTAAAAATCTCCTTAAATTTTCAAATTTAACAAACTAAAATAAATGTTGTTTTTAAAAAAAATAAAATAAACTTGATGCCCATGATATCCTCCAAAGAAGTAAAGCAACATGCTGGACTACATAAATACTTTGTAACAACTAAAATTTTGTAGGTCGAGTATTGCCAATACAACAAAAATAAAACCAATCATCATATAAATACTTTATAATAAAAAAATAATTCTTTTGATGAAAATACTATATTTGACAAACAATTTTTCTATTGGATAACTTAATGCATACATTAAAAGTCTCAAATATTGGAATAATAAAAGGTAAATAAATAGTACAAAGAAGACTTTAATAGATTTTTTTTTAAAAAAAAAATGTAAATACCTAGTATTTGCACATTTAAAAATAACTTAAAATCTTAAAAAAAAAAAAAAGAAAAAAAAAAAGCATTGAGTACATGCAAATACTTGATATTTGCAACTCATCAAAATCTCGAGGGTTAGAATAATAAAAAGTAAGAGAATTGTGTAAAGAAGAATTTAATAGATTTGAAAATAAATGCAAATACCTAATATTTACAATGTTCCAATGAAAATCTCCTATGAAAAATACATTTTATTTGTAGAGAGATAAAAACGACACATTTCTTCCATCTTTCGTTCTTTTAGCTAGGGTTTCAAATGTGTCTACATATATTGGATGAGAATTGTCCAAAATCAAGTATATGATAAAAATGCTCAATAATCATGGAGTACTTTTAAACTTTTCCTTGACTCTACCAAATCCAAACCATTCACTAATAGTATATTGATGAATAAAGGCTAGGGTTACCCGCACCAATTAAACACGATATGTACAAGTCTAATAAAAATATATATATAAATGAATATAAAAAAAATATTCATAACTTCATATATCGACTAATTTATTAGATTACAATTGTCCTCTACAAGTTTTCATGTTTTCAAATCGATTTAACTCTTTACTTACTTCTGGTTTGAATAGATAGCAACATAAACAAAATGAAACATTCTTTTAAATGTTATATTCTAACTAATTAGAATATTCACTTAACCAAATTATATTAAATCGTCTTAACTTTGTACAGAAATTCTTAAGTAGAAAAATATGATTTCGAGGTTGACAAGGACCTTTCAGTAAACATGTTATATGAACTTGTTCTCGAATATTATGATTATAATAATAAATTTGGTTCTTAGACCAAGATGTGTAGATAGTTTTTTAGATTGATTTCTGTATAAGATCAATCAAAATCCAAAATATTTTTCTTTCTTTGAAGATGATACGGTCTCTATTGTTGTTTTTCTTTTATAATATCTCCATATTAATTTTAAATTAACTTTACAAAAGTATTAATTAAGAATATTACATTCTATTGTATAGATTTAAAGACATAAGCCTAAGAAGATTTTAAAACTTACTTGTCAAGTTTGTATATCTAAAGATTGACAGCAAATAATCCTATTGCTTGGACTATGAAATTAATTTTAAAAACTTATACAAGTAAATGTAAATGTAAAAATAACATGGAAACAAACAAAAATATATAAAATGTAATGTGAATATAAAAATTATGTGCAAAAAATGAATGATATCTTTTTATAATATGTTCTTGAGATTGAAAAGTGAATTTCGAAAAAAAAAAAAAGAAAAAGTCTATAAACTGTACAGTCTTGTTGTTGATAAAAAAAATATTGTTTGATTATTTATTAAAAAATGACACTTTGTAACATTTTAAATTTCATATTGTTTATTAAAAAACAACATATTATTATATTCCAATTGTTTAACGTACTTTACTTTATTATTCTTTACATGAGTTGGGCTTTAAAAGCCCATTGAAGATGAAAATTTTGGGTAAAAACTCATACAAAAGTCTACTGCCAACCAAATAACACTACATACCAATAAGTCAACACTATTTTGGTACTCAACTTGAACTGTTATATATNATTTATATTAAAAATACAAAAGACGGATAAATTAAGAGAGGTACGTGCCCCTCCTGGCCCCTATGTAGCTTCGCTCATGCTTACTTCCTTCATCATAGGACCATAATGATACTCTGAATCTCGTGTTGGTGTCTAAGTTACTCACGATGATAATTACTTTACTTAAAATCGATCGATGCTCTTAACACTTACATTATCCTTAAATAGAAATATAATTTTCAATAATGCAGCTAACTTCGTCAAAAATGTCACTCGTATATGCCTAAATATATATATAGTATTTTATATGAAATTATCCCGTATGACGTAAATGTAACATTCACGTATATGTATATCATA
The DNA here is from genome assembly GCF_009727055.1 of Benincasa hispida. Lineage (NCBI taxonomy): Eukaryota > Viridiplantae > Streptophyta > Magnoliopsida > Cucurbitales > Cucurbitaceae > Benincasa > Benincasa hispida. Next base: position 9,714,155 of record NC_052354.1, read on the forward strand.
TTATATACATGTATCTACACACATATCAATTGTGTTTTTCATGAAAAATGAAAATATAATGTATGTCGTTTTATACATTTCAATACAAACTTTTCCCCTCTGTCACGATGTATGGTGGTAGATAAATCATATAAATATAAATCTAAAAAAAGTGTTTTTTTTAAAATATATCTTACAAACCCTTTTTTTTTCTTTTTAAGAAAATATATCTTACAAAACTTTAAAAATTAAATAAACAAAAATGTGATAGGCACGTCCTATATGCCACTCAAAAAATATAAATATAAATACAAAGCCACTCTAAAATATGTTTTCAATAATTTATACTTAAAATATCAAATTAAAATATTAAATTAATTTATTTTAGAGGGAGATTAGTTTGAACATGATAAAAATTATTTAATTTCAACCATTTCAAAATTTCTCTCTAAATATGCATTAAGAATTTATTGTTTATGTCGGTCATGATTGAAGTAAGTTTATCATGTTACATCACATGACCGAGTACGAGACCATGATAACATTATAAAATTGTTATTGAAAAAAATTGACTATTTCTTTTTCTTTTTGTTTATAAACATGATAAGTTGAAGAATCAAAACCCTAAGCATGCATTTAAACGATGTTCGTTTGAACAAAAAGTTACAATTATACCAACATTTTCTTTTCAAATATATTATATACACGACAAACTAATGACAGAAACTTGAAAATTATATATACGAAAAATCATGGATTACATTTACCATAATTGGTCTACTTTCCAAATAAAATCATTTGATAAGATCCAAAAAAAAAAATATTAAGTAAGTTGCCATATATTTAAAACTATATATTTGCATATAAATAAATGCTCTTCAATTACAAATGAAAATACCCATCTTTTAATCAAAATTAATAAAGATAAATTTACTTCATCATTGATTTTTCAAGGAGATGGCAAAGTTTACTTGCTCCCTATTCTTCATGGTTTTCCTCCTTCTCTCAGGTTTATTGTTGGGTGGTCTTATTGAGATATGCATAATTAAAATTTTCTAAATTTTCAAATCAAACCTTAATATTTTAAAATCATTTTAAATATATTGTAGTTCATGTTTGGCTAAACATATCATTTGAATTGGTAAATTATAAATTACCAACACCCCTATTTGATAACCATTTCATTTTTTCTTTTTGATTTTTAAAAATTAAGAATAGGGAGATTCGAACCACATGTCTTATGATTATCAAACGAAGTTTAATGCTCATCGTTCATATATTTACATTTATTAAGTTTGTTTTTCATGTTTTAAAATTCTCATATTTTTTACTCATCAATATTTTAAAAGTGTTAATTCATTTTTTTTTACTAAATAGTGTTTATTTTTTCCTTAAAAAGTATATTATATTACATGTGGAAATAATGACTGAAATAGTGTAATTTAAAAGGTAAATATGTTTTAGATATGAAGCTACCCAAAACTATGAGTATAGCTCAACCGAAATAACATTTGTACTATCAATCTCGAGATTAAATGTTCAGTTCTCTCACTTCACATATTGTGAAAAAAAAAAAAAAAAAAAAAGCTATGCTTAAGTCGACCGTAGAGCTATTGAGATTGAAAAATGAAACAATGTATTAGGATTAAAAATTATATAAATTTTGTGAGAAATATACATTAACCAAGAATATTATTGAACATTTTTGCAGCTGCATGGATGATGCCTCAAGCAGTCAAAGCAACACAATGTGTGGAAAAGTTGTATGAAGGATGCTTAGCTGATGAGTGTAAACAAAAGTGTGCAGCGAAGTATCCTAATTCATCATCTGAATGCGTTGCAATTCCTCCAATTCCCTTTCGCTATTTTTGTTATTGCTTCTACAATTGTGCTGCAAATTAAGTTCTGCTTTTAATCATATGGGGATGTGCTAAATCTATATTCCCCATATATTTCATTAATAAAATGGTTCATCCACTTAATTGACCCAATTTTTGGTGATGATTATTATTTAGGAAAATTATATTACAATTTATCTACAATAGACTGCGAGAGACTAACACATATAGGTACAAATAGTAGTTTATCGCGGTGTATCGCAAATAAATTGTGATATTACAACCCTATTATTTGTCATCCTTGTTTTAATTATTATTTTTTTAATTTTCCATGTCAACATTAAAAAAAAAAAAAATACCTTACAATTGTAATGGACAAAATAAGCAATTTAATTCAGACTTTTTATACTCGTTTATCAAAATTCAGACTATCCAATTTAAAAACCTCATCGAGAGAATTAATGTATAATCATTATCATTCTAAAGATTGATGAGTCTATGTTTCACTTTCACTATTGTTGAACTGCAAAAACAAATCAATATGAACATAACTCAACTGAATAACTTAGTCTTTGATAAAAACGATCACTTTTGTTAATATAAGCATAACTCAACTGAAAGGTTATAAAAAAAATAAAAATTAAATTAAAAAAAAAAAATTGTTCCATGAGTTTTGAAGTATAGGTGCATTTGGTCATTTTAGTATCTGAATTTTCAATAGTAAGTTTAAAAGGTCTACGTACTAATAAAACTATTAAATTTAATCAGAAATTTGACTACACAACTACCATGATCACTTAAAAAAAGAGTGTTTTTAATCATTCCCTCTTCTCTTTTTTTCTCCCTCTCTCTCCTCAAACACCCTCAAATACAAGATTTTTGTATTGAGGACCCTTTCACGAACGCTTCAATGATTAGTGACCTGTTCCTCATAAATGTATGAAATCTAAACTTTTGTTTATTCAAAGTGCACTTTAATACTATATTGCGTTAGAGATGACCATATTTATCATAGCTCTTACATCATGACCATGTCTATTGCAATCTCCATTTTTCTCTATACTCTATAGAGTATCACGTTAAGGATGGTCATGTCTATTGTATACAAAAAAAAATGAAAATCGCGATGGCCAAGCTACAATACACATGACCATCTATACTATATAGAGTGGAGAAAAATAAAGATCACTATAGAAATGACCATTACGTTAGGATTATGATAGATATGACCATCTTTAAAGGAATACTGTACAAAACGTGATACTATACTATAAAAATGACCATTGTGTTAGGACTATAATAGATATGACCATCTTTAAAGGGATGTTGTATACAAGAAGAACCCTTAAAATTAGTGACTAAATTTGTGGATTAAAAGACAAAATCACATTCACAAGAACCATCTCTTCATTTCCACTCTTTCACTGTCACAAACTAGAACCCAGTTTGTTGCATTGGGAATTGTGGCTTCTTCTTTCCTTCTCCAGAAATTCATGACCATTAAATTTCAAAAAAATAAAAAGAAAAAGAAAAGAAACAGAGAAATGAATTAAAATTGAGTAACATGCGATGGGATTAAGGTTTCAAGGAAGTATTCATCATTGAATACCACTTGATAATTTAGGTCTCGTTTTGTAATTATTTCAATGTCTGCCTTTTACCAATGATTTTAAAAAATTAAGCTAAATTTTGAAAACTAAATAAAGTAGCTTTTTTAAAATATTGTTTTTAAAATATGAAATTTGGCTAAGAATTCAACCATTATATTTAAAAAAAATAGGTAAATCATGGTAAAAAATTAGGGGAAAAATATTTAATTTTCAAAAACCAAAAACAAAAATTTAATAGTTACCACTAAAAACTCTGAAACTGCAATAGAAAGAGAGGAAGAAAATGGTCAGTATCAGATTTTTGCAAATGTTCTGACGTACTACATTAAAACTAGTAATTCAAGATTGAAACACCAGTCAGCAAATAAGAATTCAACTTGGGTTTACATGATGGTGAATGACAAGTTTTTCAATAATTTGTTCTCCTGTCATATTTCTTGTGGCGATTGATGTTCTTGAAACAATCTTAGCCAGAGGAATGTAGATTATTTATCGAGGGTGTCAATATAGGTTAAGGTAGAACTGACGTTCATCTAACTCAATTAAACTGTAGGCACTATTTTCTTTTGTACTGGGAAAGAGTCTTTTATTTACTTGAACCAGGTAAAATTACTAATATTCATCATCTCTAATATTTGATCTTAAATCACATCTCTTCTAAAGGACGTTTGAGGAGAGAGAATGGGAGAGAGGAGAGAGAATGATTACAAATATATATATATATTTTAAATGATCTTACGGCGTTAGCTGTGTAGTCAAATTTCTAATTGAATTTAATAGTTTTATTAATAAATAGACCTTTTAAACCTACTCTTATGATCTTAGGAACTAAAGTAGTCAATTTAAAACATAAGAGACCAAATTTAACTATACTACAAAATTCAAGGACCAAAAGGGTAATTTTCTCAACATTATATTACCTAAGCTCAAATTCATACTTGTTAACTATCCATTAAAATATAGGTCTAGTCAGCTTATATTTTTCCTAAATATATATATTACACCATACTTACATACAGATTGCCTTTTCAGACCAATTGCTAATGAGAACAATGACAGTAAAGAACCATGCTAACTTGGTATAATCATAATCAAAATTCCATCATACATATACATGCAACAAAGGTTTTTTTTTTCAAAACTATGATTGAAGCTATCACTAGAGCATGAGGTGACATCCAAGCTTATTTAGATAATTGTAATCAAAACTAGAACCCAGTTTTATCTTATCATAACTTACTTTCACATCACACAATCATGTAATTAGGCATGAATCTTGTACGATAAAATGCATAACACATAAATCATGAGTTCATCATAGTATGCTTTACACAATCAAAGAACCAAAGGATTATATTACAGGAATATCCAATCAATCAACAAGAGACATACACAGAAACTGTCAAAATTTTTGTTTACTATAACAAATGTGGTGGTACAAGAATTTGAACCTCTAACCTCAAGAGAAAGAGTACATGTCAACTATTATCGAGTCATGTTGGCAAAAGGAAAGATCAAATTTTTTCTATTAATTTTCCAAGAATCTACTGTCTAAAAGGAGCGAAGGATGAGTTTGTTTAGCAATAAGGATATACAAGTTTTTTTTTTTTTTTTCCTTTTTAATAATGAAGTTGTCAACAAAGTTACAAAGGGCCAGTCCAATCTCCACATAGAATGTTAAACAAGTTTTCAGGTAAAAAATGCTTAAGCCAAATTGCTTATATCCCTCCCTAGAAACTCACCATTTGCAAGTTTACCAATGCTAGTTCCAGCAATGTAGCCACCGGACCAAGCATTCTGCAAAAGAAGAAAAATGGTGGAACACACAAACAACGATGTATCTTATAAACAAGTTTTATTCTTCTTGGTTCTACATTGCATTTTACCTGAAAGTTGAAACCACCTGTTACACCATCGACGTTCAACACCTACAATGCAACATGATAGAATCTCAATGAAGTATCTGCTATGTTTTTGATGTATCAATAACTCTAAGGTATCGTAAAAATTACCTCCCCGGCAAAGAATAGGCGAGATTGAATTTTGCTCTCCATTGTTTTAAGTGAGATCTAGACAGGAGAGCCAAAAAAAACAAAAAAGAATAAAAACAGTTGCCTATATGTGTTTTCTTTTCTTATTATCCTTTTGAGAGAGAGAGAGAAGAGAACCTCTGACAGCGGAACGCCTCCAGCAGTGACAAATTCATCCTTAAATTGACCCTTCATGAAGGGAAAGCTAATACAATAAGAAAAGGAAGCTATGTCTTATTTTAAAACATGGAAAAGCTACCATGTGTACCTTCCCCAAGATCTTAAATATGCATTGCTTCAACAGAGAAGAAATGGAAGCCAATGATTTGTTTGAGATGGAAGCCCACAAAATCTCATCATTTATTTCCTGGACATGAAAAAACGAAAAGTAATTGGTGAGGGGAACTACTATAGAACTATAGCGTGATGATTTTATAATGGGAAATAGTGTCGAAACCTCTCGATCCAATAAATATTTCCAAAATCTTTTCACAAGGCCAAAATCTGATGGACATGAACTGTGCACTTTTTGTTTCTGCAAATGTGTTGAGAGCACAGAGGAATTGTCAAGTAATACAATACATGAGAGAGAGGAGGGTCATCAAAATGAGCAGTTTCTTCAACACCTCAAAGTGTACATTTTAAAAATTTTTGTGATTATTAATTCAACTTATAAGATACTAATAGAAAATGATGTCTCGATGAAAAACCAAAAATTAAATATTACAGAAACGGAAGAAACTAGGAATTTGCATGAAGGGTATATGATCCACGAATACCATAAACTGAGATTTGTGGCGGCTAAGAATTGTTTTGACATCTTCCAAATGCAAATCAGGTGTAAAATCCACAATGAGCAGTCCTACATTAAAACATTATTAGCTGAGAAAATTTAGCACTATAACTTCAAGTAGGGAATATGAAACCTTTATAATCTGAAGTGAATAGGTCACGAGCTCCCCAAGCCGATAAACGAAGAATTACCGGTCCACTAAGTCCCCAATGTGTGACAAGCATTGGCCCAACCTAAATATGAACAATTTTGATGCATCGTTGAATTTGTGCGTTAATACTCTGCATGAAGAGGAACTTTCCTAGGTGGAATAAAGAAAACAGAACTTGCCTGTGTATATTGTGGATGATGCCGTTGTATGTTTTCTAACTTAAGTTTTGCTCTGACCTTAGGAAATGAAACCTGAAATTGGCATATAATTAAGAGATGAGCAGACGATGATGTTACTAGTTTTCTAATAATATTCATACAAAAATAGAGGGAAGAATGGCAGCTATCATATAGTTCTCATTGCAAGATGATCTCAAAAGTCCTTTGATGTGATCATAAAGGCCCCAGGACTCAACCTACTAGAAGACATCAAACAAGAGGTTAAGAATGGGCAGCCACGAATCACAATCACACTTCTACAAAGTTCACAGAGTGATTGTGCAACACTTGTTTTCTCCCTAGACAATTCAAATTCAGATTGCTGTGGCACAACGGATGTATTTTGCAGCCTCCACCCCCATTTCGGAGAAAATGAGGTTAGAGAAAAAGGTTTTCGCATACTTTGAAAGCATGTTTGAGAAAATGATTGTTGTAGGCTAGAAAGCAATAAAGGACGACAACAGCTTAATAACTTACAACTCTGGATATGAAAGTATAATGACTAGTCTTACCCCATATAGTATATTATAAGCATTTTCGTGACTAGCACCCTTGCATATAAAAATGTCAAGAAGTCACTTACAACAAAAAGTACATAAAAGTAAACTTACATAATGAAATACATGAGGCGAAAACATGATAAAAAGGGGTTGAGATGGGCACACAGCCACGAGCAATATACCCTGAACAAGCATGACTGTGACATTCTTCCCCACTTGATTGGTCGACGTACTCGTCAACCGACTCTGCTCGAACTTAGCAATTTGTAGAGCAGCAGTCTTGAGGTCTTCAGTGCGCTCCCAACAAATTTCTTCATCTGAGAAGTCTTTCCACTTCACCAAGAATTCTTTCAGGTCTCGTCTTGGTCTTCCAACACGGCATGTTCTTTCTACAAGTATCTCTTCAACTTCTTTCTTTGTCGTGTTCTTCATCGTGACAGGTGAACATGTCAAAACATTATGTTGTTCATCATCAGGATCAGGATGGTAGGGCTTCAACTTATGTGGTTGATGGGATAAATCTTCATCCACAAAGGTAATTGACCCGTTATGAGGTTTTCCCGACCTTCTCGGTCACTTCAACTATTCTGAGTGCAACTTAATCAGAACCTTATCCCTTGATTGGAATTAAAGTGGACTGCGCTTCATATCTGCCCACTTCTTCATGCATTTCAACGCTTTCTCTACATATGCACGAGCTACTTTAGACTGTCTCCACTCTTTGGTTAAGTTGTGTGCTTGAGGACTTTTGCCAGCATAATGGTGGTCTATGATGTGCGGCATGAGTGGTTGTCTACCACATATAATCTTGAAGGGCATCTTCCCTGTGGACAAAGTTTCTTAGTGTTAAAGTTGAATTGAGCAACGTCTAACACTTGGTCCCAATTTTTCTACTTGCATCGATAAAGTGACGTAGATATTCCTTAAGCATGTTGTTAAAGGGTTTAGTTTGTGCATTAGTTTGTGGGTAATAATCAAACCAAGCATTCAGAATAACTCAGTCCAAAATGTTCTAGTGAATCTCCTATCACGATCACTAATGATGCTCACGAGAACACCCCATAGTTTCACAATATGCTTGAAGAATAATTGGGTTGTTATCTTTGCAGAACAGATGTTTGGAGTTGGAATGAATGTAACGTATTTTGGAAACTTGTCAATGATTACAACTATCGATTCAAACTCTCTAACTTTAGGTAGGTGCATGATGAAGTCGAGGGATACACTTTCCCATGGTCTTAAAGGCACAGGTAAGGGTTCCAACAGACCCATTAATTTCACTCTTTCAACTATGTCTTGATGGCAGACAAGATTGTTAATTTCGTATAATATTGAATAAATCAGAGTTCATAACCAAAATAAATAGACATCAAGAAAACACTAAAGAAAAATATATAAATGGTACCCAAAAAGGAAAATAATAATTAGAAATAAACCCTAATTTCCTTTAACACCCTTCCTCAAACTCAATGTGGTAGATTGACGAACGACTTGAGTTTGTAAAGATAACTTCCGAAACAAATCAGTAGATTTGGGATGGAAACATAAACCCAAGAAGAACGAAAACACAAAGTAGGCTGGAAACAAAAACCCACGAAGAACTGAAACAAACTTCTGTGTTGGAAAGAAAGATCCTCATAGAGTGACCGATAACAAAACCAACGAAGAGCTTCTAAGCTGAAAACAAGGATCTTCATAGAGTTATCTACAACAACACCCTCGAACACCTGATTTGAAAACGGAACAAAATCCCACAAAAGTAGCCTTGTTTCAACAACACATGGGTTCTTTACCAACCATGATGTCCAGCCCACAGCATGTCATTAGCAGTCTCTGCAAGTTCCTAGATTGGGGAACATATAGGCGATTGCCTTTGGTGAGGAGTAGGTCGTATGCTACCCAAAACTGATGAGTCTTACCTTCTTTGGTTAATTGCACTATGGCTTGAGGTTGATGTGTCATTCATTACGTGTGCCTTAATGATCTCTTGCATGGTTCCACTTAAGTTGCTAGTTTTCAGATGAGTGAACATGCATAGGGCCACATGTTCGCACTTCCGATTGACGACGCCTGCCGCTTGGTTAGCCTTACCAGGCCTACGTTCGAACTGAAAATCAAATTCAGCCAAACACTCTTACCATCAAGCTTGTTTTAATGATAGTTTAGGTTGTTGAAAAAGTGACATATCGAGTTGTTGTCTATTTTGACTACAAACTTGGCTCCCCAAAGATATCGTCTCCAAACTCTCAAATAGTGTACTGACTTCGAAAGGCTTTGTTACGTCGGCAATCCCGAGAAAAGGTCTGGGTCCAACCCTCCATCATGTCATTCTTCAAGCCCTTAAAGGCGGGTTGACACTCTAGGTCCAACCCTAATGATGGTCTTTCTTCAACAACTTAGTTAAGGATCTTGCCCATTTTAAGAATCCTTCAAGTAACCGCCTATATTAATTGGCTAATCCAACGAAGGAACGCAATTCTGTCACGGAAGTCTACACGTTCCAATCTCGTATCGCGTTAATTTACTCTCTTCCATGTCAATTCGACCACACTCAATCACATGACCAAGGAGTTTATACGCTCTAAAGAAAGAGGTTTTCGCAAATGTTCGCAAATGTTTGAAAGCATGTTTGAGAATATAATTGTCGCAGGCTAGAAAGCAATAAGGGACAACATTGGCTTAATAGCTTACAACTCCGGGTATGAAAGTATGATGATTAGTCTTACCCCATATAATATATTATAAGCATTTTTGTGACTGTCACCATTGCATATGAAAATGACGAGGAGTCACTTACAACAATAAGTGCATGAAAAGTAAACTAACTTGCATAATGAAATACATAAGGTGAAAGCATGATAAAAAGGGGTTGAGATGGGCATGCGGCCATGGGCAACATGCCCTGGACAAGTATGACCGTGACACCATGCGCCCACACATGGCCATTGCCCAACTGCATGAACGCACGATGAAAAGGCCCCTATAAACCTCTTAAGATGTCAACATGGCCACATTTGGACCGACTTTTTAAGTTCTTAACAAGTGTTTTTACTTAAAAATATATTTTAAACACTTAAGCCTTGTTTGGTAACCATTTCAATTTTTGTTTTTGGTTTTTGAAAATTAAGCCTATTTTCCCCCATGTTTTACAATGATTAGCATTTTTCTTAAGTATAATGATTGAATTCTTAGCCAAATTCCAAAAGCAAAAACAATTTCTTAAAAGCTACTTTTTTAGTTTTCAAAATTTGGCTTGGTTTTTTAAACCATTGGTAAACAGTAGATAACAAAGGAAGAAATTTGGAGGTGGAAGTAGTGTCTATAGGCTCAATTTTCAAAAACAAAAAACCAAAAACCAAGGCCCTGTTTAGTAACCATTTCGTTTTTTCTTTTTGGTTTTTGAAAATTAAGCCTAGTTTCTCCTCATTTCTTACAATGATTTGCATCATTTTTAAGTACAATGGTTAAATTCTTAGCCAAATTCCAAAAAAAAAAATAATAAAATAAATTAAAAACTACGATTTTTTGGTTTTCAAAATTTAGTTTGATTTTTTAAACCATTAGTAAAAAGTAGATTAAATGAAGAAATTTGAAACTGGAAGTAGTGTCTTTAGACTTATTTTTCAAAAACAAAAAACCAAAAACCAAATGGGGCCTTAGAAAGTCATTTCAAAGATATCCTGAGTGGTACAAAAAGAAACTGAACTGATCAATATGGTGATAGAAAGAGATTGAAGCTTACCCCAGACAACTCTGCCAATTGAGGATCTTCAATCTTGAAAGTAAATAGGCTAGGCACTGGGTCTATAAGTGAATGTCCAAACTGAGCAGCAAGACTAAAGCCCTTGATAAAAGTAACAAGTTTAAGGGATCAAGCCAATGGTAACACAATCAAGTACAAAAATCAGACAGCAATTGCAACCTGCCGACTACTCCCACTAGCAATCAGTAAATAGTTTGCTTCAATATGTTCAACACAATTCATAAGCTTTTGAATCTTCAAAGCGAACTTCCCGCCACTACTAACCGACGCACTCGTAACAACCTTTCCAGTCTGCAAGGAAACTGATCAAATAACTCAAAACTCAGCATAAACTACTTGGCTACGCTAGAGTTTTCAGAAAAGGATAGCGAAAATTAATTGAACCACCAAATACACTACGCTGAGAACAGAGCACTAGATTAACAAACCTCCAGTGCGTTTTGATTCAGACATCAGACAATCAACTATGGAAGCAGAACAATTACTGACAGGAAAAACCCTTCCATCTTCCTCAATCTATTCCAAATTTAAACACAAATTATTCACATATGGCAATAAGGAAGCAGGAGATCAACAGCTTTGAAACAACCTTCAGTTCAACTCCATGATTGGAAAACCAAGACATTGTATCCATTGGACCGTGAACATTGAAGAAAGGGCCCCTAAATTCTTTATAGCCTCTAGGGTAATGCTCTGCCAAACTCTATAAGAAGTATAATTATCAAACAGATAATATGCATTCCATGTTCTTGATTATCAATCCAAAGATAAAGTAAAAACTAATTGATGAAAACCCCTCACCTTTGCATCGGTACAATGCCCATTCGTCACATTGCATCGGCCTCCTCCAGAAATTTTGACCTGCCCATTATCAAAATAAAGGATTAAAAAAAAAATCTGTAACAACGTGAAGTCGAAAATGGGGATAGTGCATAACCTTGGAAAGGGGCCTTCCTTTTTCAATAACAATGACATTGAGATTGGGGGCGAGGGTTTTAGCTCTAATAGCTCCATAAACACCTGCTGCTCCACCTCCTACCACCACCAACAGTTCTTCATTCAACTATCCATCACAAAACACACTAAATTATTCTAATATGTTACGTTTTTTAGGAAGCCAGCAAAGAAGTTGATACTGGGAATCCAAAAAAAATCACCTTTTGGACTGCAACAATGGAGGTTAAAGCTTTCGTTGAATTCATTTTGTGAATTTATAGGGGTGGGCTGTTTGATTGGGTACCAACAAGATGGAGAAATTAGCGGGACATAATTTAGGCTATCGACAAGCTCTCAAGACGATAAAATATTGGAGTATATGTACAACCCAAATTGCTGAATTACCATTTAACTTTTAGGTCCAAACATTTTGTTAAAATTTTGGGACGAGTAAACCTCGATTCATTTATTTTTTATTTTTTATTATTTATTTATTTTGGCAATAATTGAGTATAGAAATCCGAACATCGAGATCGATAGTATGTCTCATGCAAGTAGAGGTATGCTAATTTTGGTGTAAACCATGTGTTTGGAGACTTTACGTCTTTGTTTTTTTTTTTTTTTTTTTAATTTTAAAATTCTCATTTTTTAAAAGTTTATATATACCCAAACTGTATCAACAACCAAAAAGACGAGAGAATAAGAACAGCCCAAATCCAGAACAACCCAAAACCAGAACAACTTATATTCCAATCATCTTCTACTTTTGCCAAGAAGAAAATCAATCAAATGGCGGGGGCTGAGAAGATGAAGCATCATCATATTGCGGAAGCGACACACTTAAAAAATGGGCCAAGCATCAATTTCAGCCTCGCGATCAATCAAATCACATATAACAATGCTCAAGGTATGAAACTCAGAAGCCAAAATATGAAAGATGCAAGTCCCAAGCTCAGAAGGAATCATTAAACCACCTTTCAGAACCTGTAAATCCTCAAAGAGAGGAATGTCAGAACTTTTGGAAGCACAGATGTTACACACAATGTTAAGGATATGGGAACCTTGAAAAATCTTGTAAATCAGATTAAGAAACTTGGGAGCAGGGCTAGGAGCATCATTCGGACTAAGAATAGTAGAGCACTAAGACAACAAGATATCAGAGAATAAGCGCGGTAAACGCATAGGCAGCTTGATCTCAAATGAGTCAACATGTCGAAGTAGTTAATTATATGCAAACATCCCAAAATCAAAAGCAAAGAAAGTTCCAATCTGATACAGAAGACTGACCAGAGAAGGAAAAAGACTGGACCTATGAGTCAAAAGGACAATAATTAGCAATGCCAATTTGAAACAAAATAGCATACTTCAAATTGAATGTGGAGGTAGACAATTGACTAGATGAAGGGCACTTAGACCATTTAATACCTGTAAGCTCAACAACAAGATCCTTAGTAGAGGGATGAGGCTCACCAAGAGGAAAAGAATCAACATACTCTAGATAAGCATTAATAACAGCAGAAGAAATGGTGAAACAAGTTTCTCTAATATGAACCTTCTGATAATCATGAGAACTGAGATTGTTGAATTTGGAAGATTGGTGATGAACTCCCTCATTAACTAATTAAAAAGGACCAAAGTCCACAATAGTCTTGAGAAGTCCAACACTTTGAAGAAGGTACAAAATTTCCAAACAGGACTTGGTTTGGTCAGAAAAAACCTTCTCATCAGTAATACGCCGCTGCATCACATACTTCCATTTCAGAACATTGTCCTTGCTATGAAAAGATATCCCACCAATAGGCACAAAAGGAACATTAGGAGGAATTTTGAGACGACCAACTCTTGTGCAAGGCTTGTCCTTGACAAAAGCAATGTCTACTTCACTGCTAGAAGCAAAAATCTGCACAGACGAGTCTAATTCAGAGTCAGGGCTCTTCTTCTTAGGGGGAGTTCTTTTTGAAAGAGTACAAGTAGAGGGACCACAATCAGAAGGCCCATTCAAAGAGGCCCTCTTCTTCAGCTTGCCCAACTGGGCAAGAGGAATATTATCATCAGAGGAATCTGGATAAGATTGTATCAACAATAGCGAAAGCACAAGAATCATCTAAGTACTCAAATTCACTAATTTTGGCATAATATAAAGCATGCTTTTGCAGAAAAAAAGTGAGTTTCAAGACATACATCTTGTAGAACTTCTTCAAAGCTCCTTCACCAGTTGCAATCTTCTCCAAATCTTATTGTAGACCACCTCACGATCTTCCCCACTATTCTCTTGGTGCTCTAGATTGAGTTGTGGTACTCAAAACTGTTGGGGTTGATTCCCTAAAGTCTCGTGTCCTATAGTTTGTAAATAGTATGTACGAATGCTTATGTTGTTAATATATGATATTTACTTCACATCTTGTCTTTTTGCTCAGTTACTTGTTTTATTTGCTTTACCACAAACCAATAAACATAAAATCCCTGGTTATCTGTATGTAACTCAAGCATATATATGGTGACATACAAGTGGATCATGTCTTGAGTGATAACCAAAATGGTATGTAGTATATGGATATAAGAGGGAAACCTTATCCTGGTAACGCTACGGATGCGACCCGCTTTGTGGAATGGTCACAAGTGTTGTGACTTGTCATAGATGGTCTGATCCTAATCATTCTTATTGGGGACATGCGAGAGGGGGTGTCCTATACAAAGAGTTTGTATAAGACCTAACCACGAAATGTTAACATCTCGTTATATAACACTGTTTATGACAAAGACTTCACTTCACTAAGATGACCATAGGTAACATGACCTCAATCCTGAGTGAGTTGGTAACTTCTGCCATTGAGAGTAGTTCTTTGATTTGTATGGGTGCGAGTGGCCAGTTCGCCGATTCAAACCTACCATTTTGGGGATTCGTCTGATTTGGGAGCTGGGAACTCAGCTACACAAGATGGAATTCACTCCTTCCCCGAGGCAGGGTTAAGTAGATAGATAGCTCCCTTAAAGGCTGATTCCGGAGCTTGAACGATATGGCGCCACGCACCTTCTCTTGGCCCGAGAAGTGTTCACACATAGTTGGACTATGTTGTATTGTTCATCAGAGGAATCAGTGGTACTTAAGAAGTGAGATGTAACTACAGGGGCATAACGGTAATTTGGCCCAACTGTACTTACGAGCATCTGTGAAGGGTCATCGTACTCATGATTGGTTATATCCAATGGACAAATAAATATATCTTTGGTAAGAAGAGTTCAGCTGTTGGTCTTTAGTGGAATGCCTGATAGTTAAAGGATGGTGGATCTCGTGGCTAAAAAGTTTAGTCAGCTATTCACATATCATTGGAGCTTCGAGCCACAGGTCCATTAGGTCCCCTGGGTAGCTTGGATAAAGTTGAGAACCAGTATTTGGGTTAATTTGAAATGTTCAAATTGACGAGAGGAAGTTCGATTATATATGATATACTTGGACTGGTTAATTGTATATGATATAATTAGCTAAATGTATGAGATACATTATTTTGGAGGAAATTAGATATAAATATGATTTATATCAAGTACAGGAGAAACTACTATAGTAGATATGTGATATCAAACTATAGGATAAAAATATAATATGATTATATTTATTAATTAATTAGTTGGTTAATTATATGATAATTAACCCAAATTTCACGTTCGGACATGGGTCAGTGGGCAACGTCAGTTAATGTAACTGATGAGTTAAAATGAAAATGGTTTTCATTTTGAATCGCTCGTCGTTCAATCATCCGAAGAGAAAAGTGAGAGCGCGCATTGGTAGAACACAAAACGATCGTTTAGGCACGAGAAGCTATCGTATAGTCTCTCGAAATGCTTAAACGATCGTCCACCTCGCGCTAAACGATCGCACGCTATTTCCTACACGATCGGATAACTTCTCTAAATGATCGTATAGTGTGCCGATTTTACTAAACGATTGTGTACCTTTTCCTAAACGATCGTTCAGTAAATCCTACACGATCGTGTAGCTCCTCCTAAACGATAAGTATTTCTTCTATGCGATAACGTTTTCTTCCCTTCTACTTGCTATGCGATAACGTTCCTTCTTCCTCTATCAAATTCACCAAAGCCCACCCTTTGGGTTTTCACTCCGAGAATACTCGGGGGTCTTTAGTGGTGGTGTCATCCCCGTTGCGAATCGTGAGTTGCGGTTGTTTGTGCTGCTGCAGTCGACGCTTCCGTCGGGCATTGGTAGATCACTTGGAGGGTTCCATTACGTTGGAGTTTCGAAGATTGAAAGATTGTCTTCAACTAGTATGAACTCTGTCCCTTTGTTAATTTGTTGTTCGTAGCATGCCAATAATTAGATTTGTTTGCATAACTGTTTGTGTTGAATGTATAATGTTGCATTTTGGTCACGGTGAGATCGGAGCGATCTGAACACGCTCATAGAACTCTACGATATGATATCATTAAAAAAAAAGCTTGAATCAAGGGTAGAAGGAGAAAAGCTTATTGCAACAACCTTGTTGAAGAACCCTTTCTTCAACCCGAATTTTCTCTAAAAATTCTCTATAGATGCATGCTCGATTTTAACTCCAATCTCTTCATTATATTGCAAATCAACATGCAAAGAGAAGAGTTGCATGAGTTGCAGCTCATGCTTGGAGAAGAACAGGCAAGATAACGCCATTTGAGTGAGCTACTTGGTGATGGATAATGGAAAAACCTCTTTTTTCCATTTTATGTGTTTTGTTTGTTTTATTTTCCAATTTTATCTAAAAATCAAAATTTTATTTTATAAAATCTATTTTGATTTTAAAAAATGAAAAATTAATTAAGTTCAATAATTAATTATTAAATAAAACTTAATTAATTTAATATCAAATATTAAAATTAATTTTTAACACATATCCATCTTTATATATTTACATCATATTTAAATATATAAATTCTCCTATCCCGTTTAAAACATATAATTATATCTCAATAATTACTAATTCCCTTAATTCTAATTTGAACGTTTCAAATTAACTTATCACGTTATTCTAGAGCTAGTCCGTTACAAGTTAGTAGGGGACCTTGCGGACCTACAGATCATAGGCTCCAACGATCTGAGATTAATTAGCTAAACTCATTAGACCAAATTAATCTCCATTAGTTAACTAATTGGTCACTCCACTAAAGGGCCATAGTTGCACTCCCCTCACTGTAGATATATTATGTCCACATGATTTAACCAAACAAGCAATCAACCCTTCACAAGTTGTTCGTAATAACTGATTGGTTCAAATATCTGTTTTACCCTCGAGATTACGTCTTATTCCTCAAGTCCTTACTGATCCTCTAATGAACAACTAGTTTGTGATCCAATCACTAAACCAAACTTTAAATCAGCCAGTGAGAGTGTGGGGCCCCTTGTTCAAGACCTGGATTCAGTACTTGAGAGAACAACCTTTCTCCTATCTAAAATCGGTAGGCGTGAACTCGTCTTGCACCCTAGTCCCAACTACTTATCCGGTCTTACCCCTGAAATGGGAGTCTTATTGAGTCGGTGCTGTTGAGCCAACTCTCAACTATGCAAAATCTATGAGCAATCCTGAATAAACAGGAGTTCATAGTTAGCTCAAGATTAAGATCGAGTTACTTAGGTCATCTAGGTGAAATAGTTTCAGTCTAAATAGTAAACAATATTTATAAGTAAGGGTGACTTATTTCTATGGTCCTGATCTTATGGCAAACTCATTGCATAGGACGCCTCTTACTCCTCATGTCATAACATGTACGAATTAGGATCACACTCGTTGTACACTTTAACAATCTCTTTGTACAACTAAACAGAGTAGCCACATGGTGTTACCAGAATAAGGGTACCCACCTCATTTACGTACCAAGATCATTTTGAATTTTACTTCAACTCGATCCAACTCTTATGTTTTCACGTAAAGTTCAAGTACCTCATACAATATCCATGGGTCTTAGTTTTATTGGATTTAGACTTTTCATACAATTTATGAGAATCAATAACAGTATATTGATAATAGAAAATATTTATTATTTTACAAACTGCGAGTTTTTAGGACATAAAACCCAACAATACTCCCACTTGGACTAAAACTTTAGTGGATCAATATATACAAATATATACAATGTTGAGTTTACATGGAGAGAATAAAATGTATAAATACAATAAACTAGGGCATTATAATACCCATAAATTATCCCACTTGCCCTAGTGATGCAAAACTCGTAGACCTAGTCCTACTAGGTGACCCTCGAACACTTTAGCTGAGAGGGCCTTCGTAAATGGATCAGCTATGTTTCTTTTGCTGATTCGCTTACAGCACATACTCAGCTTCCATTGTGGAGTCTGCAATACAACTCTGCTTGATGCTTCTCTACACCACTGCTCCTTCGTTAAGAGTAAATACTGACCCCGAAGTTGATTTCCTCGAATCAATATCGGTCTGAAAGTCAGAATCAGTGTATCCAGTAAGGATCAGATCCTTAGAACCATACATGAGCATCTAATCTCTCGTTCTCCGCAGATACTTGAGAATGTTATTAACAGTAGTCCAATGGTCATGACCAGGATTGGATTGAAATCTGCTGACAATTCCTACGGCATAGCATATATCGAGATGAGTACACAAGATTGCATACATCAAACTCCCAATTGTAGATGCATATGGAATTCGATTCATCTCCTCAACCTCATGAGGTGTCTTAAGACTCTGTTCCTTAGACAAATGAATTCCATGCTTGAAAGGTAAAGATCTTTTCTTGGAATTTTGCATTTTATACCTAGACAACATCTTGTCTATATAAGATGCTTGAGATAATGCCAATGTTATGTTCTTGCGATGCCAAACTATTTGGATTCCAAGAACATACTGTGCTTCTCCTAAATCTTTCATTTGGAATTGTGAAGCCAGCCATCTCTTAATGTCAGCTAGATATTCTACCTCATTCCCAGTGAGCAGAATATCATCAACCTACAACACCAGAAAAGCGATAGTTTTGTTGACGATCTTCCTATATACACAGGGTTCGTCAACATTTTGTTCAAAGCCATAAGATTTGATCGCAATGTCAAAACTCATATTCCAGGATCTAGAAGGTTGTTTTAATCCAAAAATGGATCGATTAAGCTTGCAAACTTTTTGCTCTTGACCCTGCTGTATAAACCCTTCTGGTTGAGACATATAGATACTCTCTTCAAGATAGCCATTCAGAAAAGCTGTCTTGACATCCATTTTCCATATTTCATAATCATAAAATGTGGCTACAGACAAGAGTATTCTAATAGACTTACATGGCAACTAAAGAGAAGGTTTCTCAAAATCTAACCCCTCTCTTTGGTAAAACCCTTTTTCACAAGTCTAGCTTTGTATGTTTGTACCTTCCAGCTTTGGTCTCGCTTCTCTTGTAGATCCACTTAACCGATGGGTTTTACCCTTCTTCTGGTTGATCTACAAGATCCCAGACTAAATTGAAATACATATATTCCATTCATGGTCCATGGCTTTTAATCCATTGGTCTTTGTCGTTGTCCACATCGTTCATTACTTGATTAAAAGAACAATAGATCCTTTAAATCATCATCTGGTATGATGACTTGAGTTTCAGTTAAACCCATGTACCGATCAGGCTGTTGCACAACCCTCCCACTACGACGAGGGAATCTCAACTCTTGAGAAGGATGTGAAGTATCATTTTCATGAACAACTCTTGCTGAGAGGGCCTGCTCTATCAACAACTCTTGCTGAAGGACCTGCTCGATCAACAACTCTTGTTGATACATTTTTCGTTTCTTTGAACATTTCTTCTATTACTAGCTTATTTCGAGGTTGATGGTTCTTTATATAATCTTCCTCCAGGAAAGTTGGATTTGTCGATACAAACACTTTATCTTCTTGAGGATCATAAAAGAGACCACCTTTAGTTTCTTTTGGGTAGCCTATAAATAGGCATACTTTTTAACGGTGTTCCATCTTTTTAGGATTTTGCACCAACACATGTGCTGGATAACCCCAAATTATGAAGTGATATAAATTTCCTTTACGTCCTCTCCAGAGCTTGTAAGGTGCTTCAGAAACACTTTTCGATGGAACCATGTTCAAAATATACACTGCAGTCCTAACTGCGTGTCCCCAAAAATAATTTGGTAAATGAGCGTAACTCTTCATGGAACAAACCATGTCCAACAAGGTTATGTTTCTCCTCTCTGCCACACCGTTCTACTAAGGTGTGCTAAGGGTTGTGAGTTGAGATTGAATTCCATGTTCTATCAAATAGTTCTAGAATTATATGTCCATATACTCACCACCTCGATCCAATCGAAGTGTTTTAATCTTTTTACCTAGTTGGTTTTCAACCTCAGCCTTATACTCTTTGAACTTTTCAAAAGTTTCAAACTTTTGGTGCATTAGGTAAACATGCCCATACCTGGAATAATCATCTATAAAACTGATAAAATATCCATACCCTCCTTTTGCTCTAATATCTAGAGGCCCCCAAAGGTCTGAATTAATTAGCTCTAGGAGTTCTTTGGCTCTAAGACCTTTTCAGAAAAAAGATCTTTTTGTCATTTTACCCTCAAGACAAGACTCACATGGTGGTAATGAATTGTCTTCCAAATTGTTTAAAAGACCGTTCTTAACCAATCTCTCAATCCTGTTGAGATTTATGTGACCCAGTCTCAAGTGCCAAAGATAGGAATTTGGAGAAATCTTCCTTTTCTTATGAGTCCCAACAATTTTAAACATCTCTATGTTCAACACAGCTTTGACCTCAGTTGGTTTTAACATGTACAAGTTATTTTCTAATTTTGTAGAGCAAATCTGTTTATTTCCCATATTGATGAACACTTCACCATTTTTGAAATAAACTTTATAATTTTGTTCTAGAAAACATGAGACATATATTAGATTCCTTTTCATAGAAGAAATATAATATACATTTTTTAAATAAATGTATTTATCTCCTATAAATAACTTCATATCTCCCACTGCTTTGGCTGAAACAATCTCCTCAGTCCCTACATTAAAGATTGTTTCACCTTCTGTCAACTATCTCCAGGAACTTGTTTCCTATGAGATAGTACATACATGATTAGCGGTACCTGAATCAATTATCCAGATTTGATCATTTTCCACTATACATGCTTCGATAACAAGTAAATCATATTTATCTTGTTGTTTGAATTCCACATTCTCATCTACATAATTCATAATTTTAGATGAGTTGGGAGATAAAGGACAATCCTCTATTAAAACTCTATTGGTATAATCAAACGCTAGTAAATTGTTTGTCTATTTGATTTTACTGTTATGTACATCAGAAGTAAGTATACTAGAATTCGACATGCTAATAAAATTCAAACAAATTCTAATTTGCAAATTGTAACTAAATCCAAAATCAAGTTTTAGCAAAAAGTAATAATGTACCCATAACCATTATTTATTTGCAACGATATTTTAGTGAGTCAAAATATGTGCTACCGAGGGGCAGTCATATAACCCTTCGCTAAAACAAACAATTTTGACTAAACATTATCCCCAGAATAACTCTTATTTCTATTGTCTCTGGAATAACTCTTACTCCTATAGTCGTTTAGTTATCGTTTTTGGTCAAGATCTTTACTAACAATTTAGTAATTCCTGTAACTGTGACCCGCCATTTTTAGATCCTATAGAACTATATGAACTTGCCTCCGAAATAGAAGACAACATCCAAGACGAAACTGTAAGATCCTATTCATTTTACTGAATCTTGTGTTATTTCGAATCCTATGTTACAACTCTCCAAGGGAATAGCTGTCGCTAAACGACTAGCAAAGGGCCGCCTAAAGCAAACCAGCAGGCGCAACATAGGACTCTCACGTTCATACTAATGGAGGAGACCGTAGGATATATTGACACATATCCTTCACCCACTTACTATGAACTACTTCCTTCGTTTACCTTGATATTGACTCATACAAAAACACTTTCCGAATGGAGGCCACTTCTAGGGTGACACTAAGCGTCATATGAATATCACGGTGTAAACTATGTGGAGACGTGGCAGTTGAAATCTATATATCGAATAATAGATTTCTGTTTGAACAACTTCCCCTTATTCACTGAAATCTAGATTTAAGCTAAAAAAAATACTTTCTGAATGGAGGTCACTTCCAGGGTGACATGAAGTACCGTTTAAATCTGGATTGTGAACTCTTAGAGACATGAGAGCTAAAAATAATGTATCGTATATGTTATTAATCTCCCACTGAAGTTTTCTAATAACTTTATCATATAGAAGTTATTAAACTGCCACTGAAGTGTTCTATTGGGTATATTTATACTTAGGTTCTTTTTGGCTAATAAAACAACCCTAAGTCTATGTGATTTATCTAAGTATAACTCTTATAATTGGATTTTAACCTACGATGTCTAGGTGATAAACCATTTTATTACCTCATATCATTCACTTATGCTCATAAAACCCGTTACCAACGCTCAATTATTCGGCCATAATCCCCAGGCAGGAGGTGTTCTGTAACCCGTCAACTTAAGAACCCCCAGCCTTAGATAGGATTATATACCGGTTGAGCTTGTAACCTAGGTTTTATAAGTTTTAACAATTAAAACAGGTGGTCAACCTACATGAGCATGCAATTGTTGTTTATGGATTTTAAATGTCTAACCCAATTTTATAACAACTTATAAAACTTTAGACATGCTATTCATCCATAACATACATGAGGCATTCAACATTTAATATAACATTTATATTAAATATAAGAAACCCTAACATGTATACTATATATTATAACAATTATAACATACTTTTAATGCATGTAACATGTTTCCTATGGTGGGATTTTAAATCTAAATGGCATACTATATGCACATACAATATTTATTTAATTATAATATACATCAAATGCATAAATAATTAAACACGGACTGATATGGTTTTTAGTTTTGGCAAAAACAAGCAAACAAAACTTAATTATTACAAAACAGCTTCTGAACCACTCCCGGACTGCTCGAACCACTCCAAAACGAACTCAAGTAGCTTGAATCGGACCCGAACCATTTGAACTGGACCAACCAAGAACCATTTGAAGCTGAACCGGACTCGACCATAAGAGAATCGGTCGAACCGGCTGAACTTGCATATGTTCAACATCTCGTTAAGTCTCATCGTTTAGTAATGACGACCATCGTCTTGCATTTTGCCTGATTATTTAGTAAATGCTTGATCGTTTAGCAAAGCTACACGATCGTGTAGTATTTTCCTTCTATCACATAGTGTCATCGTCTAGTGCCGAAGGAAGCTACACAATTGCTTAGTGTCTCACACTATCGTGCAGGTCCATCATTTAAGACAGACAATTTACTACACGATCACTTAGCTCCATCATCTAATGCATGAAGCTGATTGTTTAGTGTGTGCAAAAGGCAAACGATCGTTTAATGCCATCGCATAGCATTCAACGCATCGCCCAACTGTCGCACAAAGGTATGCGATCGCGTAGTACTATCGCATAGCAACTCGACACATCGCCTAGCTGCCGCATAGAGGTAAATGATCACGTAGTGCTATCGCTTAGAAACTCAACGCATCGTTTAGCTCCCGATCAAAGATAAACGATCGTAGTAAGCGATCGCTCAGGGCTATCTTATAGCTCTTCATCGCATTGTTTAGTTCTATCGTATAGAACCAAACGACTGCTTAACACCATCGTCTAGCGCTTCATGTCATCGTTTAGTATTCACTATAGCTAAATGATCACTTAACTCCATCGTATAGAACATCATCGCGCCATTCAACATTGTAGGTAAGCGATTTGTTTAGTTCCATCACCTAGAAACTTCAACGCATCGCTTAGCACTTCGTTTAAACGATCACTTAGCTCCGCATCTAAATGATCGCTCAGCGCTATCGTGTAGCACTTCATCACATCGCTTAGCGCGCATCATAGCTAAACGATCACATAGTACCATCGTATAGTAAATTCAACGTATCGTTTAGTTCCCACGCCAAAGCTAAACTATCGCTTAGTGCTATCATATAGTAAATTGAATGCATCATTTAGCTCCCGCAGGTACACGATCGTCTAACGTTCAACATCACAATGACTAGCGCCCATTGCTATACGATCGTCTAGCTTTTCTTCACATCGTCTAATGCATGAAGCTAAACGATCATTTAGTTACTGAAGCTCAGCGATGATAAGAACAGAGACTGATTTTCAAGAATGTAACTTGACCTCTTCGCTTGTTTCTTCGATTTACAGCTTAATTTCAACTCTAATGACTCCAAATAAATTACAGACTATTGGGAGCACATTAAAGCTCATCAAGCAAGAGCCAATTACAAATTTAAATCAGAAATTAAAGAGAATTAAATAATCAAAACTCAGAAAATCATATTAGTACACCAGTTTCATATTTCTCATATAAAACACCCACCAAACCAAAATTAAACCGAATTGATTGCTTATTTGATGCTCTGATACCAATTGTAGGATTGTATCAACAGCAGCAGAAGCACAAGGATCATCTAAGCACTCAAATTCACTAATTTTGGTATAATATAAAGCATGCTTTTGCAGAAAAAAGTGAGTTTCAAGACATACCTCTTGTAGAACTTCTTCAAAACTCCTTCACCAGCTCCAATCTTCTCCAAATCATGTTGTAGACCACCTCAAGATCTTTCCACTATTCTCTTGGTGCTCTAGGTTGAGTTGTGGGACTCAATACAAGCTTGAATCAAGGGTAGAAAGAGAAAAGCTCACTATAACAACCTTGTTGAAGAACCCTTTCTTCAACCCGAATTTTCTCTAAAATTTTCTATAAGATCTCATGCCTGATTTTTAACTCCAATCTCTTCATTATATTGCAGATCAACATGCAAAGAGAAGATTTGAATGAGTCGCAGCTCATACTTGGAGAAGACAAGGCAAAGATAATGCCATTTGAGTGAGCTATTTGGTGATGGATAATGGAAAAACCTCTTTTTCCATTTTATGTGTTTTGTTTGTTTTATTTTTCCAATTTTATCTAAAAATCAAAATTTTATTTTATAAAATCTATTTTGATTTTAAAAAATGAAAAAAATAATTAATTTCATAAATTAATTATTAAAGAAAACTTAATTAATTTAATATCAAATATTAAATTAATTTTAACACATATCAATCTTTATATATTTAAATCATATTTAAATATATAAATTCTCCTATTTCATTTAATTCTAAAATTAAATATATAATTATATCTCATATAATTACTAATTCTCTTAATTCTAATTTGAACGTTTCAAATTAACTTATCACAGTATTCTTGAGCTAGTCCGTTACGAGCTAGTAAGGGGACCTCGTGGACCTATAGATCATGGACTCCAACGATCCGAGATTAATTGGCTAAACTCATTAGACCAAATTAATCTCCATTCGTTAACTAATTGGTCACTCCACTAAAGCCCATAGTTGCACTCCTCACTGTAGATATATTATGTCCACATGATTCAACCATAATCAACAAGTCAACCCTTCACAGGTTATTCGTAATAACGACTGGGTCAAATATCTGTTTTATCCCCAAGATTACGTCTTATTCCTCAAGTCCTTACTGATCCTCTAATGAACAACTGGTTTGTGATCCAATCACTAAACCAAACTCTCTCAACCCAGTGAGAGGGTGGGCCCCTTGTTCAAGACCTGGATTCAGTATTTGAGAGAACAAACTTTCTCCTATCCCTAAATCGGGAAGGCGTGAACTCCATCTTGCACCCTATGTCCCCAGCTATCTATCCGGTCTTACCCTTGAAATGGGAGTCTTATTGAACTGGCGCTGTTGAGCCAACCCTCAACTATGCAAATCTAAAGACAATCCCGAATAAACAGGAGTTCATAGTTAGCTCAAGATTAAGATCGAGTTACCTAGGTCATCTAGGTGAAATAATTAGTCTTAAAAAGTAAACAACATTATAAAGTAATAATGACTTATTTCTTGGTCCGATCTTATGCAAACTCATTGCATAGGACGGCCCCACTCCTCATGTCATAACATGTACGAATTAGGATCACATCGTATGTAGCAATTCACAACTATTTGTAACAACTATAGAGTAGGCCGCATCCAATGGTGTTACCAGAATAAGGTACCCAACCTCATTTATGTACAATAGATCATTTTAACTATTTACTCAAACTCGATCCACTCTTATGCCTCCACATAAAGTTCAAGTACTCATACAATAGTCATGGGTCTTAGTTTATTGGATTTAGACTTTCATACAATTTATGAGATCAATAACATGTATATTGATAATAGAAAATGTTTATTATTTTACAAATTGCGAGTTTTTAGGACATAAAACCCAAAAATCCCTTCAGAGGAACTCGGGCCAGAAATAAATTCACCACCATTGGAATCAATAGATGGGGAAGAAGTTATAGCCTGATCACTTATGCTAGGAGTAAAAGCAACCGAAGAAGACCCTATAAGACTATGCTCGGCATGGATTACAAAATCTCCCATGTTAAAAAGAATGTCAGTAACATTTGGGATAACATTAGAAACCTTCTCAGCAGTAGTCGAAGAGTTCAAAGGAGTAGAACAAAAAATAACATTATCAGTATTAGGAGCAACAACATTAACATTATCAGGAGCAACATCAGTATTAGGATCAACAATAGGGTTAGTCGCATTAGGAGCAACAACAGAATGAACAACAGAGGTGGCAACATCAAAATATTCAGAAGACACATTAGCAGCCTTAGACCCAATAGTACATGAAATAGGAATATCAGATTCAACATCAGAAGAGTGAGGGATAGAGGGGACCATTGCACCCTCTACAGTAGCAGATGTACTCAACAGATTCTTGCCAACAATATATCTCAAGGGAGGCTTAGTCACATCTTCATCAACATTCTTCATAGTAGAGCCATCCCACAGAACCATAGTAAGAGGACAGATAACAAGGGGCTCCGACTGACTAGAATCACCAACATGCAAGAAGGGTTATGTTAGGTTTTATGGCCTAAAACTCATAGATAGTAAGTGTTATCAATTGATTGTCATCAATAAAGAGTTATCGATGTTAATTCAATAAATGTTATTGATCGTGTTGTATTCTATTTTATCTTAATAAACCTAAATCTGATAAACTAACTGCTGGGATTAGTGTCCTAATTCTCCCGGAGTCTCTTTGTTCAATGAATAAAATAAGTGTTATTTAATTCTGGCATTTACTCATATCCAATAAACAAAGCTCCTTGGTTATCTTATGTGAACTTAAGCATGTATATATGATATACAAGTGGATCATGTGATAACCTAAATAGGTCTATAGTATAAGGATTAAGGTGGGATACCTGATCCTAGTGACACTATGGATATAACCCGCTTTCTAGACGTTTGTAAGTGTTGTAAACTACTACAGACGGTAGATCTTGACCATTCATGTGGAGACGTGGAGTAACGGTGTCCTATATAGAGAGTTTGTATAAGACCTGGACCACGAGATGACTAAACCCTGTATATAACGCCATTGATACTAGAGACTTACATCTCATCTAAACAACCATAGTTGACACGACCTCAATCTTGAGTGTTTTGGGAACTCCTACCTTTAAGGGCGGTCCTTTGATTAGTATGGGTGAGAGTGGCCAGATTTCCAACTCAACATGCCTACCTTTTTGGAGACTTGTCTGATCTGGGATCTGGGAACTCGATCCACAACATAGAATTCACTTCTTTCCCGAAGAAGGGATAAGTAGAGGGATTGCTCCCTTAAGGGCTGATTTTGGGGCTTGAACATATTGACCACAACTTTTCTTTGGAAGAGAAGACCCAGTCATAGTAGGACTATGACTTATGTTCATTAGAGGGATCAGTAGTACTTAAGGAGACAAATGTAACTACAGAGGCATAACGGTTATTGGCCCAGCTGTACTTACGAGTGATCTGTGAAGGGTTGTCGCACTGTTAATTGGTTAAGATGAACACATAATATATCTATGGTAAGGAGAGTTCAGCTGTCGGTCTTTAGTGGAGTGGCTGGTAGTTAACGGATGGTGGATCCCATGACTAAAGAGTTTAGTCAGTTATTCACGTACCATTGGAGCTTCGAGCTACAGGTCCAGAGATCCCCTTGGTAGCTCAATGGATTCAGTTGAGGATCAGTTCTTGGTGTTGATTTGAAATGTTCAAATTGACAATAGGTATTTTGATTATATGATGTATGAGATACATCTAGTGGAGGATTGATGTAAATGAGATTTACATTAAGTACCATGGAATAGAAAAAGAACTATGGTTTATATGTTTCATGAGATGAAATATTAAAACTATAGGTTATAACATAGTATGATAAGTTGGTTATCATTTATGTTTATAATAATATTAATTATTGGATAATTAATTCTTTTTCTTTTAAATAACCAAAGTAGTGGGTGGTTATTGAATCATGGTAACCGTGAGTTTAAAAGGAAAATGGTTTTCCTATTTTAAAAAATGATTTACAAAACGATTGAAAAGGTTTTTGAGTTTGCTCTCCGCACAAAAGAAACTCACGAAGTCGTCAAGTAAATTAGGATTTACTAAATGACGGCTGGGCAAGCTAAATGATTGTGCAGTATTTACTAAACGATCGCATAGTTTTGCTAGACGATCGCTGGCCCAAGGTAAACGATCGTGTAGAGTCTGTAGGCGACAGATCAAGCTAAATGATGAGCTAAACGATCGTATTAGCTTTTTCTAGGCGATCGCTTAGCTTTATCTAAACGATTGGGCATCGACCTATATGATAGGTCTTCGCCATCTCCCACTTGCCAAGTCGTGTACGCG
This sequence comes from Benincasa hispida, assembly GCF_009727055.1. Taxonomy (NCBI): domain Eukaryota; kingdom Viridiplantae; phylum Streptophyta; class Magnoliopsida; order Cucurbitales; family Cucurbitaceae; genus Benincasa; species Benincasa hispida. The sequence continues at coordinate 9,742,790 of NC_052354.1, forward strand.
ATCGATGTTTCCTCCTTCGTTTGCCTCATACCAAGTCCGAACAGAGCCCACCCTCTGGATTCTCACATCGAAAATACCAAGATCACCTTGTTGGTGGTGTCAGACTCAACTCGACACCGTTGAAGTTTTCTAGAGGTCATTCATGGTGCTGTGGAAGCCGTTTGCTGTTGCAGTGGAGATCGTGACTGAGGAGATCATTGAGGACGAGCGCGAAGAGTTTATGCTGTGTTGCAGTCATGAAGATCGAGCATTCGAGGTTGCTGATTGTTCGAGCGGTCGTGTAACGGAGCATGGAGATACATCCTCATATGTGCGTAGAGTTTGATCTCTGTTTATTTGAGTTTATTCATGCTGTAATTTCTCTGTATGAATTGTATAACCGTTTGTTTTGAAGTTGGCTGTAAATATATGTTCATTCATGATTATAATTTGGAATAGTCTTTTTCCGCTGCTCATGGAAATCCCGCTTTTGATCGCTGATATTCCAAATTATAGATTTGAATTAAATGGATTTTTTAGTCGCGGTGGATTTCTGCATTTTTGGTTAATCGTTTTCTGCATTTGTGGATGAATTTAATGAACATTTCGGGTTTAAATTGCCTTTTTGGTTAAAGCTTTCAGTATTACAAAGTGTTAATTGTAAGGGCCCCTGTGTTTTTGGGCAAAATTAACATCGCAATCGAGTTTTTAATTCAAAAAGTTCGAGTTCGTCGAGTCGTTCGTGATGAAGCTTCGACGCATGGCGATGTAGTTCTCAATGAAGAAGAAGACCAAGCGTTGGTTGGATCATGTAGCCTCAGGTAAACGATCGTTGGGTTTTAACTAAGTGATCGTTTAGATATTTTTTTCTAGACGATCGTGTAGTATTTTCTAATCAATCATTTAGCTAATGCTAAGCGATGGGGTAAATCGTTTACCATATCGTGTAGGCGCTGGAGGTAGACGATCGTAGTGGGAGCATGCGATGCTTTGTTTAGTAGAAGGCATACACTAGACGATCGTGTAATTAGCAAGCTTCATCGCTTTGTTACTTATGCAATCGCGCGTATGTGATAGGAGGCTCTAGCTAAGCGATTGCTTAGGCGATGGTGCTTCGCAGCATCGTAGTCGCTTAGGCAATCGCGGAAGGCGGGCATTTTGCGGATCGCGCTAAGAG